>NC_047134.1:1066390-1366390 GCF_009829125.3 Periophthalmus magnuspinnatus | reverse complement strand
TCAAAGGAGTGTTTTTTTATTTTTTTTATTGTGCATTTACCTTTTCATGACAAAATACAGCATAATCAGTCGGGAAACTGTCTCTTGCCCTCGTCTGTATGACATCATCACATTCTGGACCCTAAAAAACCCCAACAGCGCCCCCAACCGCACTGTTAGCGCCACTACTTCCTGTCCAGTTCTATCCCGACGAGGATTTTGCCGAGTCACGCTAAAAAAATATAGGAATAAATATTTAAAGATCAGGGAGCTGCGGGTGAATGTTAAAACGACACAAATAAAATGAACTCTTCACCAGAGACTCAGAAAGGTGGAGGTTTGTGCGTCAGTGCTAACGCTAATGCTAATTTGAGGCATAATAAACATTACAAAAACACCACAAACTGAAGTGTTCTACATTTAAAAATCATCTGGTTTTCTTTATTTTTGTTAATTTGAATTTTAATGGGCTGTTTGTTTTATGTGTTTCAGTTTTAATAAAAGTGACACTTAGCTTTGAGAGGCGGTGAGTTAGCTAGCATGCTACAGATAAATCGCACTTATCACAATGATACGTTTATACTTTTTATGTGTATTAGTTTCATAATGTGTAAAATGTAAAATGTTCCGCATTGTTCATGTCTTTTCTGGGTTTAGTTGTGACCAAATATGAGCAAACACACAAATGTTTTTAGCTCTTCTAGTCATAGATTCCATATTTTGGCGGGAGGTTCACCATGTTTGTCTCCATGGAGATGCTATTGTTTTCCCCAGAATGTTTCACAGTGTGGCATTAAACTCATACATCTTGCATTTATACCAGTTTTATTGAAAAAAAACAACAACAAACACAAAAAAACACAAAAAAAACAAACATTGAGAATCATCTGCTCGTCTCTATGGAGATAAATACTTTAAAGCAGAGGGGTCAAGGGTCAAACTCAAATTCACACTGGGCCAAAATTAAAAACGGAGACAAAAAAACTCAATATTTATTAAAAAATGTACTGACCCTGATGTGTGATGTTTAACCTTTTCATACGGAAACAAACTTTAGTTTTGCTTCAGCACAAAATCTGGAACAAATTTGACATAAAAGACACATCTGTGGGATTAATTTCTTCTTTAAATTAATAAAGTAAATTACGTTTCTCTCTGTAGCAGTTGATTTGTCTGAGGTGACCAGCGGCTCGGTCATTAATGAGTGTCCACAGTCAATGCGCTGGTCTAGACTACAGCGTACGAGCAAAGCATTCTGGGATTTGTAGTATTAGCGGTGCACGGGCCAAATATAATTACACTGTGGGCCAGATTTGGTCTCTGGGCCTGAGTTTGACATACGTTCTTTAAAGCCATACTGTGGAACTCCTTCATTAGAGGTTACACAGTTTCAGGGGTAAATCAGTGAACAGAAATCACAAACTTGGAACGTGCTTTGGTGAAAATAAAACAATGTTCTGTTTGTTTTCTCTGAATATGAGACTCTGAGACAAACGGACACAGCTCAGCCCCGTCAGACTGATATCTATCTGTTTTTTTTAATATAAAGAGATGTATCAGTCTGGTCCCCACGCCCTCCGCCTCGTCTAAAACCTGAAACACGATCGTCCAATCAGATGTGTTTATTTCAGTGACACGTGTGAAACAAAGGATCTCATTGGTCACCATCATTTACAAATAAAATCAAATTCATCGCTGATTCTGCAGAACTCCGTGATGTTTTTTCGTCCCCTGTGATATATTTCTTTCTTTTCTCCTCGTGTTTGTTTGGATACGGACACGCCCTTCCTTCACCCTGATTGGCTTAATCCACCTGTCAATCACAGCCGCACTCTAAACGGCGCAGGAAGTGTCCCATTAGTTTAATCTATGATCTGTTTGTGGATTCTACTGCCGCTGTGAACAGGTTAATTGGTCTGTTACCGTGGCGCATTTCCGCGGTAGTTAGCAACAGCTGGCTAACGGCTCGCAACATCGTCTGTTTGGTCCCATTCTGAGCGAGGGAGATACTGTTGTGTTAGCAAAGCGCGGAACATCATAAAGCATCATTATCCCGACCGTAAAATGGCCGACCTCTTTGAGACAGCTGTAAACCGAAGGAAGAGGGTATGAATAATAAAACACAGCGATTATGCAAAACCAAAGAGTAAACACAATATCTGTTTTTATCAGGCATTTTTATAAGATGATTTTGACAAGTGCTGTCTGCAAATTACTGCTCTTGTCAGGTACTCGCTTTTCAAACACTTGGTGAATGGTTGGGACCAAAATAGGGATGTTCAAACTGTGAAACTCCTCATTCACTTTTATTTTCATTGGCAAATAGACAGGGCCGGTCCCAGCTTTCAGGGGGCCCTGAGCTGAATGTGTCTCTGGGGCCCCCTGACTCTGCTTTCGTCACTTTGACCAGTTGTTTTTGTGTTTATCTGAACAACATCAGACTGAAAACATCCAGAACGTCACAACTACAACAGACACAAGCACAGAACAGAACAGTATAAATGATTAAAAAACAATCCTAGACATTTTTTCTTTATTTCTGGTGCATTTTTATTTATTTATTTTTCGTTTCTTCCATTTGGCGAGAGTGGGCTTACATTTACATTATGTCGGGTCCTTGTGTCAGTGTAAACACAGAGCTGCCCTCACCTCTGCCTGACTCAAAAACAAATATTAGAGAAATTTTACTACTGTAGATATAAAACAAATGTAATATTTTCAGGGGGATATTCTGGCTGCTGTAAACACATAATCCCTGTGTCCAATAAAACGTGATATATTACTTTCAATATAAATGTATGTGTTCTTGGGGGCCCCCTGCTGGCCTCGGGGCCCCAAGCAGCTGCTGAGTTTGCTCATAGTCTGGACCGGCCCTGCTAATAGATCACAGTCCCTCCGACATCTGACCTGCTTTATTAAATCTAATCTTTTTTTTTCTTTTATTTTTATAAGAAAGTACAGTTAATGCAACATCAAACACTTTATGTTTAGGTTTATAGAGGTGGAAACTATAATTTTGCTTCAAGTTCAGTTCTTTTTATTTAATTAATGTTTTTTTTTGAATAATATTTATAACCCTTCTCATAAAAGTTTGTGAAAAAAGTACAAATTTAGACTTAAAGGCCCATATTACACTGTTTTCTGATCTGTTCTAATGTTGTTTCCTGGAGTTGTGTTTTGTTTCATTCTCACATGTTTAACACACAAATGCTGCAGATTTAGACTGAGTTCTTCTCTCAAACTGAAAACGCTCTGCTCCACCTTGTGATGTCATCATGTGGTGATACAGGAAGTGCTCCACTGTGTTTTTAAACTCCACACACCTTCATTTATAGAATCATTTGGATCATTTCAGTCCTGGACATTACAATCTCCACTGAACTAAAGACAAAAGTAGGAGGAGTTAACTTGAAAACTACCACTTGATGACATCACAAGGTGGAACAGAGCGTTTTGAGCTTTGGAGATGTAACAGACTGATAACGCAGGATGACTTAAATGTCTGAATATAACTCTGAGTATGTTTTTGAGGAGGTAACAGCATCAGAACATGGCTTAAACCTCAACAAATACATGTTTTTAAACTCATTACAGTGCATTTTAGAAGATGGAAACACATTTATCCGCTTTAACTCACGTAGCAAATATAAAACCCACGTGACCATCAGACGACAGACCTGCCCTGGACCGGAGTGGACACAGGTGATGGACAAAGCCAGAATAATCCCATCACGCTCGTGTTTATTTCCCCAAATCCTCGAGAGAAGCAGGACTAAACATCGCTGCACTGAACAATGCTTTAAGTTCAGGCTAAAAACAAAAGATTGACCAACCAATAAGTTTCCCAGAGACACATAAGGCCTGTCTGATCTTCATTAGTGAGAAACTCGAGGAAAGTTTATGGTTGTCCAGCGTCAGCTTAAAAGTTTAGCCAGACTTCAGTAATCGTTCTTTTTCAACATCAGTGCAGTAGTTTGGCACAGACTGAGGCCGCGGGGTTTAGTTTGGTGCTAAAAACGGAGCATAGGACCATAACTGTAGCATTATTACAATTTAAAGAACTGATAACTTTTTAAACGACACAAATGCGCACAGGAAACGGCTAAATAACAGAGAGAACGTGCGTCTCTGGCTGAAGTAACGCCCCCTGTAGGATTAGCTGTGCCACTACACAGACAGGAAACTCACAAAACTGGATTTATAACGGACGTGACGCTGCGTTTTGTTTTGCACTTTTCTGATGCAAATAAGTGCATTTTTTATGAATGGAAACGCAGTAATTGTGTCAGCGACTTCAACTTAAATATGCTGGAGTTAGGACAATGTTGCATTTATAAAAAGGTAAATTCACAAATGTTGAACCTGATCTTTATAAAACATCAGCTTTGTAAAAATATTCATGTAATTGCCTCCGTCTGTATAAATAATATTGGTCTATATGAGTTTTTATCGTCTGAAACTCAGCTGTAGTGTTTTATGTTTAGAGCCAATATTCTCCATATTCTGACTTAGATCATTTCAAAACAACGTCACAGTTATCGAACTTCACTTTTCACATAGATCTGAAAAAGAGTCCTGGTTATTTCCTGTTTTAGTCCTTGTTTAGTCCTGGTTTATTCCTGCTTTAGTCCTTGTTTAGTCTTTGTTTAGTCCTTGTTTAGTCCTTGTTTAGTCCTTGTTTAGTCCTGGTTTAGTAGTGGTTTAGTCCTTGTTTAGTCCTGGTTTAGTCCTGGTTTAGACCTTGTTTAGTCCTGGTTTAGTCCTTGTTTATTCCTGGTTTAGTCTTTGTTTAGTCCTTGTTTAGTCCTGGTTTAGTCCTTGTTTAGTCCTGGTTTAGTCCTTGTTTAGTCCTGGTTTAGTCCTTGTTTAGTCCTGGTTTAGACCTTGTTTAGTCCTGGTTTAGTCCTTGTTTATTCCTGGTTTAGTCTTTGTTTAGTCCTTGTTTAGTCCTGGTTTAGTCCTTGTTTAGTCCTGGTTTAGACCTTGTTTAGTCCTGGTTTAGTCCTTGTTTATTCCTGGTTTAGTCTTTGTTTAGTCCTTGTTTAGTCCTGGTTTAGTCCTTGTTTAGTCCTGGTTTAGTCCTTGTTTATTCCTGGTTTAGTCCTTGTTTAGTCCTGGTTTAGTCCTTGTTTAGTCCTTGTTTAGTCTTGGTTTAGTCCTTGTTTAGTCCTGGTTTAGTCCTTGTTTAGTCCTTGTTTAGTCCTGGTTTAGTCTTTGTTTAGTCCTGATTTAGTCCTTGTTTAGTCCTGGTTTAGTCCTTGTTTAGTCCTTGTTTAGTCCTGGTTTAGTCCTTGTTTATTCCTGGTTTAGTCTTTGTTTAGTCCTTGTTTAGTCCTGGTTTAGTCCTTGTTTAGTCCTGGTTTAGTCCTTGTTTATTCCTGGTTTAGTCCTTGTTTAGTCCTGGTTTAGTCCTTGTTTAGTCCTGGTTTAGTCCTTGTTTAGTCCTTGTTTAGTCTTGGTTTAGTCCTTGTTTAGTCCTGGTTTAGTCCTGGTTTAGTCCTTGTTTAGTCCTTGTTTAGTCCTGGTTTAGTCTTTGTTTAGTCCTGATTTAGTCCTTGTTTAGTCCTGGTTTAGTCCTTGTTTAGTCCTGGTTTAGTCCTGGTTTAGTCTTTGTTTAGTCCTGGTTTAGTCCTGGTTTAGTCTTTGTTTAGTCCTGGTTTAGTCCTGGTTTAGTCCTTGTTTAATCCTGGTTTAGTCCTGGTTTAGTCTTTGTTTAGTCCTGGTTTAGTCCTGGTTTAGTCCTTGTTTAGTCCTGGTTTAGTCTTTGTTTAGTCCTTGTTTAGTCCTTGTTTAGTCCTGGTTTAGTCCTTGTTTAGTCCTGGTTTAGTCCTTGTTTATTCCTGGTTTAGTCCTTGTTTAGTCCTGGTTTAGTCCTTGTTTAGTCCTTGTTTAGTCTTGGTTTAGTCCTTGTTTAGTCCTGGTTTAGTCCTGGTTTAGTCCTTGTTTAGTCCTTGTTTAGTCCTGGTTTAGTCTTTGTTTAGTCCTGATTTAGTCCTTGTTTAGTCCTGGTTTAGTCCTTGTTTAGTCCTGGTTTAGTCTTTGTTTAGTCCTGGTTTAGTCCTGGTTTAGTCTTTGTTTAGTCCTGGTTTAGTCCTGGTTTAGTCCTGGTTTAGTCTTTGTTTAGTCCTGGTTTAGTCCTGGTTTAGTCCTGGTTTAGTCCTTGTTTAGTCCTTGTTTAGTCCTTGTTTAGTCCTGGTTTAGTCCTTGTTTAGTCCTGGTTTAGTCCTGGTTTAGACCTTGTTTAGTCCTGGTTTAGTCCTTGTTTAGTCCTTGTTTAGTCCTGGTTTAGTCCTTGTTTAGTCCTGGTTTAGTCCTGGTTTAGACCTTGTTTAGTCCTTGTTTAGTCCTTGTTTAGTCCTGGTTTAGTCCTTGTTTAGTCCTTGTTTAGTCCTGGTTTAGTCCTTGTTTAGTCCTTGTTTAGTCCTGGTTTAGTCCTTGTTTAGTCCTGGTTTAGTCCTGGTTTAGACCTTGTTTAGTCCTTGTTTAGTCCTGGTTTAGTCCTGGTTTAGTCTTTGTTTAGTCCTGGTTTAGTCCTGGTTTAGTCTTTGTTTAGTCCTGGTTTAGTCCTGGTTTAGTCCTTGTTTAATCCTGGTTTAGTCCTGGTTTAGTCTTTGTTTAGTCCTGGTTTAGTCCTGGTTTAGTCCTTGTTTAGTCCTGGTTTAGTCTTTGTTTAGTCCTTGTTTAGTCCTTGTTTAGTCCTGGTTTAGTCCTTGTTTATTCCTGGTTTAGTCTTTGTTTAGTCCTTGTTTAGTCCTGGTTTAGTCCTTGTTTAGTCCTGGTTTAGTCCTTGTTTATTCCTGGTTTAGTCCTTGTTTAGTCCTGGTTTAGTCCTTGTTTAGTCCTTGTTTAGTCTTGGTTTAGT
The DNA here is from genome assembly GCF_009829125.3 of Periophthalmus magnuspinnatus. NCBI lineage: Eukaryota > Metazoa > Chordata > Actinopteri > Gobiiformes > Gobiidae > Periophthalmus > Periophthalmus magnuspinnatus. The sequence goes on along the minus strand of NC_047134.1, from coordinate 1,359,549 downwards.
CCTTGTTTAGTCCTGGTTTAGTCCTGGTTTAGTCCTTGTTTAGTCCTTGTTTAGTCCTGGTTTAGTCCTTGTTTAGACCTTGTTTAGTCCTGGTTTAGTCCTTGTTTATTCCTGGTTTAGTCTTTGTTTAGTCCTTGTTTAGTCCTGGTTTAGTCCTTGTTTAGTCCTGGTTTAGTCCTTGTTTAGTCCTGGTTTAGACCTTGTTTAGTCCTGGTTTAGTCCTTGTTTATTCCTGGTTTAGTCTTTGTTTAGTCCTTGTTTAGTCCTGGTTTAGTCCTTGTTTAGTCCTTGTTTAGTCCTGGTTTAGACCTTGTTTAGTCCTGGTTTAGTCCTTGTTTATTCCTGGTTTAGTCTTTGTTTAGTCCTTGTTTAGTCCTGGTTTAGTCCTTGTTTAGTCCTGGTTTAGTCCTTGTTTATTCCTGGTTTAGTCCTTGTTTAGTCCTGGTTTAGTCCTTGTTTAGTCCTTGTTTAGTCCTGGTTTAGTCTTTGTTTAGTCCTGATTTAGTCCTTGTTTAGTCCTGGTTTAGTCCTTGTTTAGTCCTTGTTTAGTCCTGGTTTAGTCCTTGTTTATTCCTGGTTTAGTCTTTGTTTAGTCCTTGTTTAGTCCTGGTTTAGTCCTTGTTTAGTCCTGGTTTAGTCCTTGTTTATTCCTGGTTTAGTCCTTGTTTAGTCCTGGTTTAGTCCTTGTTTAGTCCTTGTTTAGTCTTGGTTTAGTCCTTGTTTAGTCCTGGTTTAGTCCTGGTTTAGTCCTTGTTTAGTCCTTGTTTAGTCCTGGTTTAGTCTTTGTTTAGTCCTGATTTAGTCCTTGTTTAGTCCTGGTTTAGTCCTTGTTTAGTCCTGGTTTAGTCCTGGTTTAGTCTTTGTTTAGTCCTGGTTTAGTCTTTGTTTAGTCCTGGTTTAGTCCTGGTTTAGTCCTTGTTTAATCCTGGTTTAGTCCTGGTTTAGTCTTTGTTTAGTCCTGGTTTAGTCCTTGTTTAGTCCTGGTTTAGTCTTTGTTTAGTCCTTGTTTAGTCCTTGTTTAGTCCTGGTTTAGTCCTTGTTTATTCCTGGTTTAGTCTTTGTTTAGTCCTTGTTTAGTCCTGGTTTAGTCCTTGTTTAGTCCTGGTTTAGTCCTTGTTTATTCCTGGTTTAGTCCTTGTTTAGTCCTGGTTTAGTCCTTGTTTAGTCCTTGTTTAGTCTTGGTTTAGTCCTTGTTTAGTCCTGGTTTAGTCCTGGTTTAGTCCTTGTTTAGTCCTGGTTTAGTCTTTGTTTAGTCCTGATTTAGTCCTTGTTTAGTCCTGGTTTAGTCCTTGTTTAGTCCTGGTTTAGTCCTGGTTTAGTCTTTGTTTAGTCCTGGTTTAGTCCTGGTTTAGTCTTTGTTTAGTCCTGGTTTAGTCCTGGTTTAGTCCTGGTTTAGTCTTTGTTTAGTCCTGGTTTAGTCCTGGTTTAGTCCTGGTTTAGTCCTTGTTTAGTCCTTGTTTAGTCCTTGTTTAGTCCTTGTTTAGTCCTGGTTTAGTCCTTGTTTAGTCCTGGTTTAGTCCTGGTTTAGACCTTGTTTAGTCCTGGTTTAGTCCTTGTTTAGTCCTTGTTTAGTCCTGGTTTAGTCCTTGTTTAGTCCTGGTTTAGTCCTGGTTTAGACCTTGTTTAGTCCTTGTTTAGTCCTTGTTTAGTCCTGGTTTAGTCCTTGTTTAGTCCTTGTTTAGTCCTGGTTTAGTCCTTGTTTAGTCCTTGTTTAGTCCTGGTTTAGTCCTTGTTTAGTCCTGGTTTAGTCCTGGTTTAGACCTTGTTTAGACCTTGTTTAGTCCTGGTTTAGTCTTTGTTTAGTCCTGGTTTAGTCCTGGTTTAGTCTTTGTTTAGTCCTGGTTTAGTCCTGGTTTAGTCCTTGTTTAATCCTGGTTTAGTCCTGGTTTAGTCTTTGTTTAGTCCTGGTTTAGTCCTGGTTTAGTCCTTGTTTAGTCCTGGTTTAGTCTTTGTTTAGTCCTTGTTTAGTCCTTGTTTAGTCCTGGTTTAGTCCTTGTTTATTCCTGGTTTAGTCTTTGTTTAGTCCTTGTTTAGTCCTGGTTTAGTCCTTGTTTAGTCCTGGTTTAGTCCTTGTTTATTCCTGGTTTAGTCCTTGTGTAGTCCTGGTTTAGTCCTTGTTTAGTCCTTGTTTAGTCTTGGTTTAGTCCTTGTTTAGTCCTGGTTTAGTCCTGGTTTAGTCCTTGTTTAGTCCTTGTTTAGTCCTGGTTTAGTCTTTGTTTAGTCCTGATTTAGTCCTTGTTTAGTCCTGGTTTAGTCCTGGTTTAGTCCTGGTTTAGTCTTTGTTTAGTCCTGGTTTAGTCCTGGTTTAGTCTTTGTTTAGTCCTGGTTTAGTCTTTGTTTAGTCCTGGTTTAGTCCTGGTTTAGTCCTTGTTTAGTCCTTGTTTAGTCCTTGTTTAGTCCTTGTTTAGTCCTTGTTTAGTCCTGGTTTAGTCCTTGTTTAGTCCTGGTTTAGTCCTGGTTTAGACCTTGTTTAGTCCTGGTTTAGTCCTTGTTTAGTCCTTGTTTAGTCCTTGTTTAGTCCTTGTTTAGTCCTGGTTTAGTCTTTGTTTAGTCCTGATTTAGTCCTTGTTTAGTCCTGGTTTAGTCCTTGTTTAGTCCTGGTTTAGTCCTGGTTTAGTCTTTGTTTAGTCCTGGTTTAGTCCTGGTTTAGTCTTTGTTTAGTCCTGGTTTAGTCCTGGTTTAGTCTTTGTTTAGTCCTGGTTTAGTCCTGGTTTAGTCCTGGTTTAGTCCTTGTTTAGTCCTTGTTTAGTCCTTGTTTAGTCCTTGTTTAGTCCTTGTTTAGTCCTGGTTTAGTCCTTGTTTAGTCCTGGTTTAGTCCTGGTTTAGACCTTGTTTAGTCCTGGTTTAGTCCTTGTTTAGTCCTTGTTTAGTCCTGGTTTAGTCCTTGTTTAGTCCTGGTTTAGTCCTGGTTTAGACCTTGTTTAGTCCTTGTTTAGTCCTTGTTTAGTCCTGGTTTAGACCTTGTTTAGTCCTTGTTTAGTCCTTGTTTAGTCCTGGTTTAGTCCTTGTTTAGTCCTGGTTTAGTCCTTGTTTAGTCCTGGTTTAGTCCTGGTTTAGACCTTGTTTAGTCCTTGTTTAGTCCTGGTTTAGTCCTTGTTTAGTCCTTGTTTAGTCCTGGTTTAGTCCTTGTTTAGTCCTGGTTTAGTCCTGGTTTAGACCTTGTTTAGTCCTTGTTTAGTCCTTGTTTAGTCCTGGTTTAGACCTTGTTTAGTCCTTGTTTAGTCCTTGTTTAGTCCTGGTTTAGTCCTTGTTTAGTCCTGGTTTAGTCCTTGTTTAGTCCTGGTTTAGTCCTGGTTTAGACCTTATTTAGTCCTGGTTTAGTCCTGGTTTAGTCCTTGTTTAGTCCTCGTTTACACCTTGTTTATTCACATTTTCATCCATCTGAAGAGGTCATTTTAAACATATCTATCTCCTTCTTCAGACGTAAAAGTGCACCGTCTTGAGCAGTTTCTTTATTTAACGTCGCTTTTCTCCACAGATCTGACGAGGCCATTTGAACCGTCCTGAGTTTATCTCTGCGTGTAACGTCTCTTTCCTTTTCTCCACAGATCTGAAGAAGTCATTTGAACAGGAGCCTCTGGGAAAGGAAGTGGCTTTAGAGCAGGAGGTTTTGCTCCAGTGCCGTCCTCCTGAAGGCATCCCCGCGGCCGAGGTACGTGCCCTCGCGACCGAAGATTTGGGAAAAATATCCGACTGTGATTTTTCTGACAAGCATTGTGATTGTGATTTCCATCGGATTTGTGATTCATGTTTTGAAATTCATATGGCACGTTTTCATATTTTTGTGTTGAGGACTTTGTTTGCTGGGCTAGTACGTGCGCTAGGTCAATATTCATCATATTTTTACATCAGTTAAGACGCATTTTGTGGAAAAAGTTGAGAAGAAAAGTCAAATTTGAAGGAAATACAATTTGAACCATCGCCAAAATCAAAAAAACTACAAAAACTGGACGGAAGTTTTGGTAAAATCCGAACCTTTGCCCGTCAGACTCACATCTCTCCGTAGTTTTTCCGCAGATCGACATCAGTCTGATCTCCGCACTCTCTGCTGCGTCTCAACCAAACATAATCGTCCAATCAGATTTGTTTTTGCCAGAAACGAAGGAGCTCATTGGTCACCTACGATTTACAAATAAAATCACATTTCCCTCACCTCACGTTAACACGGTTTGGTGCTTCACTCACTGATTCTGCAGAAATACACCGTGTTTTCAGCCTCCTGTGATTTTATTTGACCCTTTATTTTCTCCAGTATGTGCGTCCCTGATTGGCTAATCCACCTGTCAATCAATCCCTGTTATATGCACTTTAATAATGCGATTCTGTTCAAAGAATTGACAAAAACAGTGAAATATGAACAAACTAAGACAAGAATCACGTTGCAGATCATGTTTGAACAGCTCTAAAGTACAGGGTTTGTGTCTTTTCCGTGATTTAAGACCACGTGTGTCGTTATTTGAGGAGAAAAAGGCGGTACTTTAAAAACATCAGCGTTTATGATTTGATAACTGCTCTGAACGCTCCAAAGAAACAGGTACGAGGTTTTTTCGGACGTAAAGAGGCACGATGTAACTTTTATGACTGTGTGTATCCGTGGAGACGTTATTGCTTTGCTAAGTGTCCACGTAAACCACTCCAGGTCAGATCTGTGGAGATGCAGCTCACAGTAGAATGTGTGTTTTTCAAGAGGTTTCTTAGCGATACAATCACACCGAGCACATTCTAGACGTATAGTTTAATGCCGCACTGTGAAACATTCCAATCAAAGCAATAACATCTCCATGGAGACAAACGGAACAGATTCTCCATCAGAAAAGTTGCATAGAGTCTTTAATTTATGAGGTGGTTTAGACAAAAATCCCAATAGAGCTGCATTTAGTTGTCGTGGTTTGTTTCTGTTTGAGCCCCGTTTAGTCCTGATGTGGACTTGGTTTAGTCCTGGTTTAGTCCTGGTTTAGTCCCGGTTTGGTCCTGGTTTAGTCCTGGTTCAGTCCTGGTTCAGTCCCGGTTCAGTCCCGGTTCAGTCCCGGTTCAGTCCCGGTTTAGTCCAGGTTCAGTCCCGGTTTAGTCCTGGTTCAGTCCCGGTTCAGTCCTGGTTCAGTCCTGTTTCTATAGAGCTGTGATGTTTCCTTTAACAGGTCCTGGTTTAGTCCTGGTTCAGTCCTGGTTCAGTCCCGGTTCAGTCCCGGTTCAGTCCCGGTTCAGTCCCGGTTTAGTCCCGGTTCAGTCCCGGTTCAGTCCCGGTTCAGTCCCGGTTCAGTCCCGGTTCAGTCCCGGTTTAGTCCAGGTTCAGTCCTGGTTCAGTCCCGGTTCAGTCCCGGTTCAGTCCCGGTTCAGTCCCGGTTCAGTCCTGGTTCAGTCCCGGTTCAGTCCCGGTTCAGTCCCGGTTCAGTCCTGGTTCAGTCCCGGTTTAGTCCTGGTTCAGTCCCGGTTTAGTCCTGGTTTAGTCCTGGTTCAGTCCCGGTTCAGTCCCGGTTCAGTCCCGGTTTAGTCCAGGTTCAGTCCCGGTTTAGTCCTGGTTCAGTCCCGGTTCAGTCCTGGTTCAGTCCTGTTTCTATAGAGCTGTGATGTTTCCTTTAACAGGTCCTGGTTTAGTCCTGGTTCAGTCCTGGTTCAGTCCCGGTTCAGTCCCGGTTCAGTCCCGGTTCAGTCCCGGTTTAGTCCCGGTTCAGTCCCGGTTCAGTCCCGGTTCAGTCCCGGTTCAGTCCCGGTTCAGTCCCGGTTTAGTCCCGGTTCAGTCCCGGTTCAGTCCCGGTTCAGTCCCGGTTCAGTCCCGGTTTAGTCCAGGTTCAGTCCTGGTTCAGTCCCGGTTCAGTCCCGGTTCAGTCCCGGTTCAGTCCTGGTTCAGTCCCGGTTTAGTCCCGGTTCAGTCCCGGTTTAGTCCTGGTTTAGTCCTGGTTCAGTCCCGGTTCAGTCCCGGTTCAGTCCCGGTTTAGTCCAGGTTCAGTCCCGGTTTAGTCCTGGTTCAGTCCCGGTTCAGTCCTGGTTTAGTCCTGGTTCAGTCCTGGTTCAGTCCCGGTTCAGTCCTGGTTTAGTCCTGGTTCAGTCCTGGTTCAGTCCTGTTTCTATAGAGCTGTGATGTTTCCTTTAACAGGTCCTGGTTCAGTCCTGGTTCAGTCCTGGTTTAGTCCTGGTTTAGTCCTGGTTTAGTCCTGGTTTAGTCCTGGTTTAGTCCTGGTTTAGTCCTGGTTTAATCCCGGTTTAGTCTTGGTTTAGTCCTGGTTTAGTCCTGGTTCAGTCCTGTTTCTATAGAGCTGTGATGTTTCCTTTAACAGGTCCTGGTTCAGTCCTGGTTTAGTCCTGGTTCAGTCCTGGTTTAGTCCTGGTTTAATCCTGGTTTAGTCCTGGTTTAGTCCCGGTTCAGTCCTGGTTTAGTCCTGTTTCTATAGAGCTGATGTTTCCTTTAACAGGTCCTGGTTTAGTCCTGGTTCAGTCCTGGTTCAGTCCTGGTTTAGTCCTGGTTTAGTCCTGGTTCAGTCCTGGTTCAGTCCTGGTTCAGTCCTGGTTCAGTCCTGGTTCAGTCCTGGTTCAGTCCTGGTTTAGTCCTGGTTTAGTCCTGGTTCAGTCCTGTTTCTATAGAGCTGATGTTTCCTTTAACAGTCCTTAACAGTGTTTGGGGTGAAGCTCTTATGAAACGGGCTCGTACGGTTTGTCGTTTGTGCATTTTAAAAACATTTTATTGAATCTCTGTTCCCAGAAAAGCGTCTTCAGACGTCCCCAGAGCTCACGTCATAATCCAGAGTGGTATTTTGAAAAGAAGCTTGTGTTCTTAGGATTGATCACATTTCCTCCAAAAAAAACAATTTCATCTGGAGCGCTTCCATCTTTGAGCGAGTGTACACAGAGATATTGTGTCTTTACTATAGGCGTTTGAGTTTGTTTCAAATGTGAGGAAATAAACTTTATAACTATTGATTTTTTTCCAGAAGGACTTGTTTTGTTTTGTTGTGTTGGACCAAACCTGTAGGAAAAGTTTAGCCATGTATTGTAGGTATTTTAAAGCTGCAACATGCAACTTTTTCTGGAGAATACTGTTACTGCTTTGCCTGTAATGTTCCGCAGCCCGGCATTTAACCTGTCTGTGTTACATTTATTTAATTGCATCGTTTTTAATGCTCAAAAATCCCTTGAAAAACCCACATTATTACTATGGATCGGGCTCCTCTTCGCAGATCTGACCTGTAAACTTCGCTCAGGGGTCTCACTGGCTCGTCTCCATGGAAACAGATGAGTAATGCCGTACTGGAGAATATTCCAAACCATTCTTCAAAAACGTGTGATTTCAGAGATGGTTTATTAAATGTAGTTATAGATTTCAATATGTTTTTGAATTGTAAAGATTCGTACTTCATAGACTTTTTTGGCCCCAACGCTTTACAAACGAGAGGGTTTCACTTAATAAATCTAATGTCATAAAGTCCGGGGGTCAAAGGTACAGACTCGGAGTAAAGTTCAACAGAGATTAGTACAAACAAGAGGTAGCCGAGTCGGAGGCGGAGGAGCTCGAACCGGTTTTAGGAAGCCGTGTCGGAGGTGCTCAAAAGAGTTTTAGGAAGCTGGGTCGGAGGTGGAGGTGTTCAGACCGGTCGTAGGAAGGTGGTTCGGAGGCTAAAGTGTTTGAATCAGTCGTAGGAAGCTGGATCGGAGGCGGAGTTGCTCAAAACAGTTTTAGGAAGCTGGATCGGAGGCAGAAGTGTTTGAACCGCTTGTAAAAAAGCTGAGTCGGAGGCTGAGGTGCTCGAATCGGTCAAAGGAAGCTGGGTCAGAGGCGGAGGTACAGGGTGGGTCCAAGAAACGGGATCTGGTGAAAAACGAGAAACACCGATTGAGACCATAACTACAAAAAATAAATAAAACTAAGACTGAGCCAAGCAGAAGTGTACCACAGAGGACACACTGACGACCTGGCACTGTGTGAAAGATCCACGGTCCCTTTGTACTCACCAGGAGGAGACTTGATCGCTCGTGGGCAGCAGGTGTGTAGTGGGTGGTGCCAGAGTCTCCGCCCATCTCCAGGCTCAGAAAGAAGACAGCAACAGAAACACAGACGGACTGGGATTCTTCGTCTAAATACTGATTTTTACAGAGAAGAGAATGAACTGGTCCAGAGGCGAGAATCTGAAAACTCACAGAAAAGTAGAGACACAGAAACATCATTGCAGTCTGTAAAACCCCTCACCACACACTTTATACACTTTTCTCACACAGGCGTTAACATTTTCTCACATTTCTCTCTCGTTTAAACTCTCTCAAAGTTCAAACCTTCGTCGGCGTCTTTGTCGGTGCAGAACGTTTCATCGACATTGTGGGTTTCGTCGGGGAGAAAACAAATTGCAAACGTACAGCACTTCAGAGTCACACTGAGATCCAACGTTTATGTAAATTTGTCTGAACACATTCTGTACTGGACAGGAGACACGGCACGGAGGAGACTGATGGACAATGGTCTACAGTCCAACAGCCAATCAGGACGCACGACACAATGGTCTACAGTCCAACAGCCAATCAGGACGCACGACACAATGGTCTACAGTCCAACAGCCAATCAGGACGCACGACACAATGGTCTACAGTCCAACAGCCAATCAGGACGCACGACACAATGCACGTTCATACACTGGGAAAAAAACCAACAGCAAGCTAAAAAAAAATCCATGAAACAGTGTGACCACGAAAGTTGAACCGCGACATAGCGAGGGACGACTTTGTAACATTTTATCCAAAAAATCTGGGATATTCCATGGAGCGAGCTAAAGCTGTCGCCTGGATTATCTGAGCAGCCCCGTCTCGTGAAGTCCTCATTTCTGTTCCATCAAAGTGACTAACCAGAGTTGGCAGTGTGTTGCCATAGTAACGAGCCCGCGGGTACAAACGTGGCTGAGACCAGGCCTAGCTGCGAAGATTATTTTAGCTTTGTCTCGTAGAATGCGTAAAGAAACAGTTGAATCAGAAGTTCCAGCGGGCGCACTCACACACCTGCGCCTAAATCACGAAGAAAGTTTAAAAATGAGTCGCCGTGTGTCACCTGAGACGTTCCTTGGACATATATGGCGTCAAAATATCCACGCAGAAGTGATGTACCGCCTTCAGAAACGTACGTACTGTATCATTAAACGCCGCTTTGACCCGGCGGCGTCACTAGCCACGTTTAAGACCGAACTGCAGAACATTCCTGGCAAATAACATCTCCGGGGAAACGATCAGGTGAAAAGTGACATATTGCGCCTTTGTACACGTTTAAATATGTGTGTTTTGCGTCGTTACGATCACACCGGACCATCGCCACTCGTTTTACCTTCAAACGTCTGACCGGTGGTGATACTTTTCCACTAGATCTCACTCTTGCACTCCACTCCTTCACGCAGTCTTCAGCGGAGAGTCATTCCGAGTTCATCCTCTCCGCCTTTCTGAACGCTCGCCCCTCGATCGTCTAGTACTACATCTCCCGTTCTGCCTGCGGAACATTGTTAGCATATCACTGTTTTATTCGCCATCAAAGCTAGCGCGCCGTAAACAGCCTCTGCGGGCTCGTATCGCACATGTCACTCCAACTCCCCCAAGGCCTTAACCACCTCCAAATATCGCATTTACAATTCAGATCAACGGCCTACCTCGCCGCTCCGCTCCGCACGCTCCCTCCTGACTGGATAAATACACGTAATTTCATTTAGTGGCTCACCGGGGAAGCGCGCGAGCAGGGGTTGCCAGATAAGGAGTGAATGAATCAAGTTCCTCAGGGTTTGATAGTGGTTTTCAATTGCGTCTAAGTACGACTGGTCTCAGGAGAGGGAGCGAGGAGAGAGAATGAGGGCACTTGAGATATTTTATCCTCTTCTTATTACCAAGAAGCGATGAAGTGATGTGTTTTATAAAGCTCCTCCGCTCCCCTGCTAAGTGAAATCCGAACGGTTAAGCAGTCAGATTGAATTAAAAAATGTCCGTACTTACGTTCTCGTGTCATATTTCTGCCTTGAGCGACAAATAAAATATGTAGATTATTGGATTAGGGCTGTGCAATGTCTATTTCTAATGAGTAATAATAACGTTTTACACTTCTAATGAGGTTTTACAGACTTGTCGAAGCCTCTCCACACTCCGCTCTGCTCTGGAGCTGCACACACCACGTTCATAATAACAGGGTGAGGCTGACAGGATTTGGTCTGAGCGGGTATCGATCCTGACGCCATCAGGTTGGCGACTAACCACTGTGCCACAGTCGCCCACGGTTAGGCTTTTAATGGAGAAGTCTACAGTCAGTCCTCTGTCAGACGCAAGAGTCTGGAGGAAGAAATCTGAGTGTTTTTAGTGCTATTTTATTATATAGTCAAAATGAAAGTTAATAAAAAATAATAATAATAATAATAATAATAAATAAAAATAATACAATTCTAGTCTCTGATCCCTTGTCTCTGTTTCCTGATCTATGGTCCCTCCTTCCTAATCTCTCCTCTGGCCTGGTCCCTTGTCTCTGGCCCCTGGTCCCTGGTTCCTTGTCCCTGATCTCTCCTCTGGTCCACTGTCTCTGGTACATTGTCTCTGGCGCCTCGTCCCTCGTCCCTGGTCCCTTGTCCCTGATCTCTCTTTTGGTCCCTTGTCTCTGGCCCCTTGTCTCTGGCTCCTGGTCCCTCATCCCTGGTCCCTTGTCCCTGATCTCTCCTCTAGTCCCTTGTCCCTGATCTCTCCTCTGGTCCCTTGTCTCTGGTCCCTCGTCCCTGATCTCTCCTCTAGTCCCTTGTCCCTCGTCCCTGATCTCTCCTCTAGTCCCTTGTCTCTGGCTCCTGGTCCCTCGTCCCTGCTCTTTCTTGTCTCGTCCCTGATCTCTCCTCTGGTCCCTCTTCCTTGGTCCCTTGTCCCTGATGTCTCCTCTGGTCCCTTGTCTCTGGCTCCTGGTCCCTGCTCTTTCTCATCTCGTCCCTGATCTCTCCTCTGGTCCCTCATCCTCGGTCCCTTGTCCCTGATGTCTCCTCTGGTCCCTTGTCTCTGGTCCCTTGTCTCTGGCTCCTGGTCCCTCGTCCCTGCTCTTTCTCATCTCGTCCCTGATCTCTCCTCTGGTCCCTCATCCTTGGTCCCTTGTCCCTGATGTCTCCTCTGGTCCCTTGTCTCTGGCTCCTGGTCCCTTGTCTCTAGCCCCTCATCCCCGGTCCCTCGTCCCTGCTCTTTCTCGTCTCGTCCCTGGTCTTATTGGGATCTCTGGACAAACTTGGCGCTGAGGACAGAATCTGATTTGGAGGATTAAAGTGCACACCTGAGCCGACCTCTTATCTCCTCCACTTCACATTTCACTTTGTTTCTTATCAGAGACTTTTTCTTTACCCAGCTCTAGTCTGCTCCTCCTGCTCCTCCTGCTCCTCCTCCTCTGTCCACTGTCCACCTGCTTTTCACAGAAATGTGTCCAGACAAAGTTAGCTCTGGGATTTCTTGTTTAAAATTCCGTGCGTACTTTCCTTCAGTCGTATCACAGTTTGAATTACGACTTTGGTTCACCTTTTTTCATCACATTTTTATGTTAAAGTAAAAGACGCAACTGCGAGAGATGTCATAAAAAAGCATCTTTTAATACAGATTCACTGGTCTATTGGAAAATCTATTGGGAATCTATTGAAAGAAAGATTATACATCAGTAAAACTCTATAAATAAGTGAGATTTGACTCTGGAACATGACGAGTTTGTGCTGCTTTTTGATTTACAACAGCCCCAGATCTTCATCGCCGAGACGAAATGAGATTAAAATGAACTGTTTATGTTTAGAAAAGTGAAGTAAATCGTTTTTTTTGGGCTGCGCAGAAGTTTTATCTCCAATGAGAATCAATAGAACGCAACTATAAACCTGTGTAAAAGTCAGTTTGATCTGTTACGCAATATGATTTTAACTACACAACTCACCATCACAGTCAAAAAAACATCCAACCGTTTCATGATAAAAGCGTTTTTCCATTTTTCTCGAAAAATAACTTGGGCAATTACGCTCAAAAAAGCTAACGATTTTCAAACAAAAGAGGCTGAAAAAAGACGTAAGCCGACATGTAAGCTCCGTGCAACCAGACGAGAAGACAAAATGAACGTTTAAATATCAGCAGGCTCCATGTGTCGCTGAATCTGATAAAGTTTCTCCAAATTCTTTTCAAATTCCTTTTTTTCCGAGCTTGATTGGCACTTTGAAACTGTGAAAGTAGGAAGTAGATGTTTAAATCTTTAAAACAGTAAGCAGCGCTCACTTTCACTCCTTTGCAGACATTTAAACAGAAACGCACAGTGGTCTGATTTGCGTTCCCCAGAGTGTTGAGTGTTCGGAAGGTTTGTGGTTCAAATCCCACTTACAACTTCTCTATGTTTTTGCTGTAAAACCCCTCACCACACACTTTATACACTTTTCTCACACAGGCGTTAACATTTTCTCACATTTCTCTCTCGTTTAAACTCTCTCAAAGTTCAAACCTTCGTAGGCGTCTTTGTCGGTGCAGAACGTTTCATCGACATTGTGGGTTTTGTCGGGGAGAAAACAAATCGCAAACGTACAGCACTTCAGAGTCACACTGAGATCCAACGTTTATGTAAATTTGTCTGAACACATTCTGTACTGGACAGGAGACACGGCACGGAGGAGACTGATGGACAATGGTCTACAGTCCAACAGCCAATCAGGACGCACGACACAATGGTCTACAGTCCAACAGCCAATCAGGACGCACGACACAATGGTCTACAGTCCAACAGCCAATCAGGACGCACGACACAATGGTCTACAGTCCAACAGCCAATCAGGACGCACGACACAATGTACGTTCATACTCTGTAAAAGCGTGCAAAATTCCACTGAAAAAATCTGCGAAACAGCGACACCGCAATATAGCAAGGGACGACTCTACTGTACTTATTTTTTTTAATATACGAAGGTTTGAACTTTGAGAGAGTTTAAACGAGAGAGAAATGTGAAAAAAGTGTATAAAGTGTGTGGTGAGGGGTTTTAGTGACAAAAAAACAGGATAAACCAGGTACTTTTGCGTACACTGTTGTATGAGCCTGTGTGTGAAGGGGTGAGTGGTTCTTTGAGTTCTAAAAGTGCTGTATAAATGCCATATAAACGTTGTGTACGAACAGGGATTGTTAATAAAGACGTGGGGGTGTGTGTGAGTGTGTGAGTGTGTGTGTGTGTGTGTCTCAGGGTCTCACCAGCTCAGGTTCAGATGATTGACAGCTCAACTTGTCCCGGATCGCTCTAATTTTAGCTTTTGTGGTTTGGGTCGACAGCAGTTGTAAAGTTGTCAGGCCGTGGGGTCAGGAGGGCGCTGGTCACATGATACTGTCATGACGGCCAGCGGGGGGGCAGCGGGGGGGGCGGGGTGTCGACATACCACTGCCAAGGCAAACGCACAAGCTCGAGGTATTCAAACTACACGTGTGGTTATTCCAGTTTAAAAGGGGCTCGGTGGAGTTTTCACAGATATTTGACCGTTTGAGCCGTTGTACCGGCGTAAATAAACAGATGTAACGCCATTTTAACCCCGTGTGTCCTGCCGTATACGTCCAACATTACAAATACGACCATGTTTAAAAGAAGTATGTGTAACCCTTCCGTCCCCAGACTTTGTGTCGGCGTGTTCAAATCAATGATCTTATACTAAAAACAAATGTAATGTTGATTTATCCTGATTTACCGACACACTAGACACGACGGACAAGTTGTATTTTGGTTCTCAAGACAGTTATTAAATCACGAATCACAGAATGAGGCAGAATCAAACCCTCTCAGTCACAGCAGCTAAACAGAACAGAGTCTGGATTTAAATACTGTCAAAGTCGAGGCCTGAGTCACATCTTCAAGAATAATGTTCCAGGTTTAAACTGCACAAAACTCAAACGCTGATTCACCTGGTTTAGTCCTGGTTTAGTCCTGGTTTAGTCCTGGTTTAGTTCTGGTTTAGTCCTGGTTTAGTCCTGGTTTAGTCCTGGTTTAGTCCTGGTTTAGTCCTGGTTTAGTCCTGGTTTAGTCCTGGTTTAGTCCTGGTTTAGTCCTGGTTTAGTCCTGGTTTAGTCCTCAGAGTGTGAGATGGTTCATGTGGCTCATGTGGGAGATGTTCTTTGGTGCTGGACCATGGACAGACTTGTTCACACAGAGCTGCTTTAAAGTCTATTCTCTGAGCCACAGGAGCCACAGACCTGAGCCACAGGACACATGTGTGAAGTACTTCCTGGTTCTAGTCCTGACCCGAGCAGCAGTGTTCTGGATGTTCTGGATGTTCTGTATATTCTGTATGTTCTGTTCTGTGGCTCGTTTGGAGAGGCCAGTGATCAGGACGTTACAGTCGTCTAATCTACTGGACACAAATGCAGGATAAGTCTGAGTCTGGTTTTGACAGTAAACCTTAAATTTTTGACATGTTTTTAGATGTAAAAAGCTGCAGATGTTATTGATTTGATGTGTCTGTTAAAGTTCAAGTCTGAGTCCATTTTTACCTCTAGATTTCTCTCCTGATTTGAAGGTTTTAGAGAGAGACACTGGAGGTGATGCTGACACTTTCTCTATGTTTCTGACTTGAGTCTTGTCTGAGTTTATCTGGAGAAAGTTGTTTTTCCTCCACACACTGATCTGTTGATGCAGTGAATCCACTGGTCCATATTCACCTGCTGCAGTGAGACATAGATCTGACTCGTCTGCAGAGTTGTGTGTGACACATTATTGTTGTGTATTAACTGGACTAACAGCAGCATGTGAAGACTGAACAACAGGGGTCCCAGGATTGACCCCTGGGGCATCCCACAGGTCATCCCCTTGAGTGAATTCTTGAGGTTCTGAGCTTCACATGAGGCAGTAACTGGAAGACAGTCATTTGGCATCAATATCATTCATTTTTTAAAGTAACTCTTTGAGCTAACAATGAGGTTTTTGCTGTGACGTGAACATATTCAGTGATTCTTCACAGTCGGCAGGAGTCCTGGTCTCTTGGTGTTTGCCTTAAAACTGCTCAAATCTGTGGAAAATCTGAGGATCCAGAGGCAGAGCTGCACAGTTCAGCTTCAGCGACGCAGACGAGCACAAAAAGTTCAAACCCTCCATGAAAAATACAAGAGCCGTGTCACTCAGCGCATTAAAGCTTCAGTTTACAGCGTCACTGCACCGGGACACAGAGGAGCTGCAGACACTGTCCAGAGCACAGGGTGGAGGTGCAATTCCAGCCCCCACAGATATATGTACTGCCTTTGTGACCTTGAGCAAGACACTTAACCCGCCTCGCACTGGTGTATGAATGTGTGTGTGTGAATGTGTGAGTGAGTTTGGGCAGAACAACAGACAAAATGTGTTTGTTTTTTTGCTCTTTTTGTTCTGATTTTTGTCCTTGGAGCTGTTTTTAACTCTAATTATCTTTGTATGGCAAAATGTTAATTGAAAGTAGTTTCCTGTTGTTGTTAGGACTGTGCAGAGCTTAGCTAGTGTGTTAGCTAACGACAGCGGAAGAGAAAGGACACAACAATTAATCTCCCTATATGGACTCAGAAACGTGATTTAAAGAGAGAAAGGCGGAGTGGATGTGTGGGATAAACGTGCTGTGGTCTCTGGGGTTTCACTCTTCACTGGTTTTCTCCTGTTTCTTGATGTTCTTGTTTTAGAGTCGGTACAAACTAAATATTTAGCAGAGTTGTAGACTTTTTATATTCATAATTAAACTGTAGCAGCTCTTTCACGTTTTAGATGTTTTGAGTTTTTACAGGAGAAAGAGTCATTACTTTCCATCGACACTCGTAAAGTTACTGCTCGTTCTAAACACTCAGAATGTCGTGATGTAAAATGCGTTACATCTACGCCGTCGCTGTGTCCTTGGGCAGAAGGTGAGTGTTTTTTTAGATGATAGACATTAGCAGCCTGATTGCAGGGCGCTATGTACGTGAGTATTCAGCCTGTGGTCTGATGGTCAACAGAGGAGCTCATTTCTTGTATATCTGAGTGATGAAAAATAATCGCCGTCGCCATAGCAATTAACAACATAACAGTGGAGCTACGGGCTGTTTTTGCTGAAGCACAACTTCAGTTTCTATTCCATAACAAGTTGTGAACATATATTTAAATAAAAGATATGTTCAAGACTGAATTTTATGAAGAAGAAGAAGAAGAAGAAGAAGAAGAAGAAAGACTCTGGTTCATGTGAGCTGGAGAAGTGGAAGGTGAAGCTCATTTTTTGTTGTATTGTCCATTTATTGTATTTTATTGGTGTCTTATTAGCCCGTTAAAGGCCTTGGCGATAATGAAACTAATCAAAATCAAATAATCGTCAAAAGTCCTCAAAATGGCGCCTATAAACTGGAAGTCAAACGCAGTGAGACCACATACACTGCTATTTCTCTTCAAACATGACGTGTACAGACAAACAGAACACTCTTCTATAGATCCATGGGTCTCAAAACAAAGAGGAATTAGTCCCGTTGTCCTAGCAATTAACAATTTAGTAACAGGAAATCCATCAATAAACAAACTCAACAGGTCTCGTCGCGGCCGCAGCTCTGTATAGTGACTCGTCTTTTGTACAGTGAAGTAAAGTGTTTAAACTCAATAGCCCGCTCCAGACCCACAGGAGCCATCGACGACCTGTCCGTCCTCGGCGCCAATTCTCATTCTCTTCATCGACACTCGCTCAATACCGAGGTACACTCTGCTTCTTCATCGGGCTTCGGAGGGACCGGGGTGTAGTCTAGTTTAGAGACGCAGTAACACGACTGTTTGGTGTAACTATAGGGCTCGGCGTGACTAATTTGGGGCTTTTGTAATTTAAACGTGTTTATTTTGCGTTCCGTCTGCTGTAGCCGCACGTTTCGCACAGTTTAAAGGTCCTGTTCCTGCTTTTTTCCGATGGATTTACGCAAAAATGTCTTACCCCAGCACAGATGTATTGTATAATCAGATCTTAAGGTCAAAATAAGCCCTCTGCGTGCTGTCTGCATCTAATTAGAAAGTGTTTTATTGCGCTGTTGGCATGCTAGTTGTTGTTAGGTTACATCAAAACTCCGCGTTGGTCTCTGAAGGTTGGTGAAAAGTGCTTATAAACTCATCGTGGTGAATCATTAGCATGTTCTGAATGCAAAAATAACTCTGGACCACTGCAAACTGTTTAAAATTAACTAGTTCTGCTTTTTCACGACAACAAAACTTAGTTTTTTTAATTCTTAGAGACAGAGACAATCACATTTTAACCATAATCATCAAAGTCGGCAGATTTACTTGTGAAGTCAGATTTAAATCAGCGCCGCTCTGTCGTCTAACTTTTATTAACAGTTTAAACACCCGATTTTCTTTGAGCAAGTATTTATCAGTAAAACAGTTTATTTTCCGAGAGTAAACTTGATCAAATAAATCTGAAAAATTAAGTTTGTCCAAAGTACGGTCACTATAGCAACTGCAGCGCTCGCACCAAAGTATCTGGGCATGCTCAGTTTGAAATACCACCACGCTAAATCGTCCAAAGACAGGAATTTACCGGAAATACAGTCAGATTTTTTGGATTTATTATGTTTCCAGACCCACTGCGATTCCAGAAGTACAATATTATACATTGCACTTTTTTCAGTTTGTCTGGGTGTGCGACTTATACTCCAGAGCGACTTATACTCCAGAGCGACTTATACTCCGGAGCGACGTATACTCCGGAGCGACGTATACTCCGGAGCGACGTATACTCCGGAGCGACTTATACTCCGGAGCGACGTATACCCCGGAGC
Source organism: Periophthalmus magnuspinnatus (assembly GCF_009829125.3). Lineage (NCBI taxonomy): Eukaryota > Metazoa > Chordata > Actinopteri > Gobiiformes > Gobiidae > Periophthalmus > Periophthalmus magnuspinnatus. The sequence goes on along the minus strand of NC_047134.1, from coordinate 1,341,842 downwards.
GACGTATACCCCGGAGCGACTTATACTCCGGAGCGACGTATACTCCGGAGCGACTTATACTCCGGAGCGACTTATACTCCGGAGCGACGTATACTCCGGAGCGACGTATACTCCGGAGCGACGTATACTCCGGAGCGACGTATACTCCGGAGCGACGTATACCCCGGAGCGACTTATACCCCGGAGCGACTTATACCCCGGAGCGACGTATACTCCGGAGCGACGTATACTCCGGAGCGACGTATACTCCGGAGCGACTTATACTCCGGAGCGACGTATACTCCGGAGCGACGTATACTCCGGAGCGACGTATACTCCGGAGCGACGTATACTCCGGAGCGACGTATACTCCGGAGCGACGTATACTCCGGAGCGACGTATACTCCGGAGCGACATATACTCCGGAGCGACTTATACTCCGGAGCGACGTATACTCCGGAGCGACGTATACTCCGGAGCGACGTATACTCCGGAGCGACATATACTCCGGAGCGACTTACACTCCGGAGCGACTTACACTCCGGAGCGACTTGTACTCCAGAGCGACTTACTTTCTGGAAAACATGATGAATATTTCCCATTGCATTTTCCCATTGTCTTTTTTTTTTTTTTTATCAAATATTAGGATTTTAAAGGAGCAGCACACCAGCTTTATATAACTAATGCTCATAATGTGGTTGTTTATGTGGAAAAACTCATTTAAAACTCAAAAAAATCTTACAAAACGGTTTAATAGCACAGGAGTTTCTAAAGATTCAGACACAGACCACAAAAATAATAGCACAAGTGTGATAAAGTGCACCTTTGTTTATATTCACACATTTTCAATATTCAACTAAACATAACTGTCCCGGGTTTGTTTAGTTTAGTTTTTAGTTGTGATCAAACTTTAATTTAAACCTCACACTCACACCTGTTACTTTAAAGAGATTTGATTTGGTTAAATTTATACATTTCAGTTTAACATTTTCGTCTGTTCTTATCTGAGTCTCCACATGGTCCAGACACAGAGGGGGCGTGGCCTATGTCTGTGTTTTTAAAGCCTTGGCTGAGGTCGTGGGCCGGACCATGTGGAGGGAGAACTGCTTTAAGGTGTTTTCTGTTTTTGTTTCAGTGTCTTTGTGTATTTTGTTTCAACGTTTAAGTTTTTTATAGTTTTACTTTGAACACTTTTGGGTTAAACGGACTTAGACCCTCAAAAGGATTCAGTTGGTTAGTTTTGCAGTTGTCCTTGAGGTTTCTCTTTTGTTTTTTTTGTGTAGGGTCTAAAGACAGGGGGCGCTCTGCTCTGGGACAGTTCTCCGTTTGCTTGTTTTCTGTTGATTCATTTGCTCGACTGTTTCTTTCATTGTTGATTCTCAAACTTTCTGTTGGTTAAATCATTTCTCGTGTTCAGCCCAAAGAGGAAACTGCTGTGAATAATAAATTGATGTGAATTGATGAGGAGATCCTGTGCAGTCGATGTTGTTCACCTGGATGAGCTACTTCCTGTTTGGGTCGGTATTTAAACGGTGCAAGTCAGTCTTTCGGGAGAATCAGTGTAGACAGGTACAGGTGGGTTCTCCTTAGTTTTTTTAATTTTTATTTTTTCCATTTCTGTTACTTTTACTTCAGTTCTGGTCAGATTACTCCTGGACACTGCCTTTTATCTGTCTGAAGGAGGCGCTAACGACATTTCTGTGCTTGAGTCACACTTGGCCCAGTCATTCAAGCCCCTAACGAGTGATTTCACACTTGGATCCGACCTGGACGACTGACGGATGACACAAATATCGTAAAAATACAATTATACAGTAGATCTTGAGGTGTTTGGTTCGCACGTAGCTGTAGTTTTATTTCTTTATTTGGTGAGAGTCTCTGTGGGTAAAATGGAGCGTTGGTTCTGAAGCTCGTGGTGGGCGTTCACCGCAGACTCTGTATCTCAGCCGTGTGGGAGGAACTGAACTCATTTCCTGTCACTGTCCGACATCTGTCACCTCCACCTCTGAATTAGACTCGTGATATGAGTTTTTATTTGCAGAATGACTCAGTGTGTATCGAGTTTCTTTACAGACACAGCTCGGAAAAGTCGGGCCTCCCTAAATAGAAGCAGAGGTATAAAAGTTTGAAAAGACTTTTTACGTGTATTTCTAGTTTGTTAAACATATGTAAACCACACCCATTATTTTTATTTATTTATTTTAGCAAATTTATGAGGGAGAACGAGCATCCAGGTGAGAGGAGGGGGAGGGGCCAGGTGAGAGGAGGGGGAGGGGCCAGGTGAGAGGAGGAGGGAGGGGTCAGGTGAGAGGAGGAGGGAGGGGTCAGGTGAGAGGAGGAGGGAGGGGTCAGGTGAGAGGAGGAGGGAGGGGTCAGGTGAGAGGAGGAGGGAGGGGTCAGGTGAGAGGAGGAGGGAGGGGTCAGGTGAGAGGAGAAGGGAGGGGTCAGGTGAGAGGAGAAGGGAGGGGTCAGGTGAGAGGAGGAGGGAGGGGTCAGGTGAGAGGAGGAGGGAGGGGTCAGGTGAGAGGAGGAGGGAGGGGTCAGGTGAGAGGAGGAGGGAGGGGTCAGGTGAGAGGAGGAGGGAGGGGTCAGGTGAGAGGAGGAGGGAGGGGTCAGGTGAGAGGAGAAGGGAGGGGTCAGGTGAGAGGAGGAGGGAGGGGTCAGGTGAGAGGAGAAGGGAGGGGTCAGGTGAGAGGAGAAGGGAGGGGTCAGGTGAGAGGAGGAGGGAGGGGTCAGGTGAGAGGAGGAGGGAGGGGTCAGGTGAGAGGAGGAGGGAGGGGTCAGGTGAGAGGAGGAGGGAGGGGTCAGGTGAGAGGAGGAGGGAGGGGTCAGGTGAGAGGAGAAGGGAGGGGTCAGGTGAGAGGAGAAGGGAGGGGTCAGGTGAGAGGAGGAGGGAGGGGTCAGGTGAGAGGAGGAGGGAGGGGTCAGGTGAGAGGAGGAGGGAGGGGTCAGGTGAGAGGAGGAGGGAGGGGTCAGGTGAGAGGAGGAGGGAGGGGTCAGGTGAGAGGAGGAGGGAGGGGTCAGGTGAGAGGAGAAGGGAGGGGTCAGGTGAGAGGAGGAGGGAGGGGTCAGGTGAGAGGAGAAGGGAGGGGTCAGGTGAGAGGAGAAGGGAGGGGTCAGGTGAGAGGAGGAGGGAGGGGTCAGGTGAGAGGAGGAGGGAGGGGTCAGGTGAGAGGAGGAGGGAGGGGTCAGGTGAGAGGAGGAGGGAGGGGTCAGGTGAGAGGAGAAGGGAGGGGCCAGGTGAGAGGAGAGGGGGAGAGGTGTCATATCTGCATTCATTGGTAAAAAAATAAAAATTTAATAAAAAAAACCTAAAATAAATAAACTTGCAGATGGCAGCTTTAAAGTCTCCGTAACTGTTGTTTAGTTTTGTTTTTTCCTCAAAGATTAATTTTTGTAGCAGAAAGAGTGAGGTGTGTTGTTTTTGGGCATTTTGAGATGAGCTGAGTGACTTTATGTTTCTGCCTGATTTACTTCTGTGGGGTATTAAAGAGGAGGTATTTACTTCTATGGGGCATTAAAGAGGAGGTATTTACTTCTATGGGGCATTAAAGAGGAGGTATTTACTTCTATGGGGCATTAAAGAGGAGGTATTTACTTCTGTGGGGTATTAAAGAGGAGGTATTTACTTCTGTGGGGTATTAAAGAGGAAGTATTTACTTCTATGGGGCATTAAAGAGGAGGTATTTACTTCTATGGGGCATTAAAGAGGAGGTATTTACTTCTGTGGGGTATTAAAGAGGAGGTATTTACTTCTGTGGGCTATTAAAGAGGAGGTATTTACTTCTATGGGGTATTAAAGAGGAGGTATTTACTTCTGTGGGGTATTAAAGAGGTTCTGTGGGGTATTAAAGAGGAGGTATTTACTTCTATGGGGCATTAAAGAGGAAGTATTTACTTCTGTGGGGTATTAAAGAGGAGGTATTTACTTCTGTGGGGTATTAAAGAGGAGGTATTTACTTCTGTGGGGTATTAAAGAGGAGGTATTTACTTCTGTGGGGTATTAAAGAGGGGGTATAACTGCTAACACAACAGAGTTAGCCATGTTTCCTTTTATTGTTTTGAAAATTCTATATTCACCCAAAAACAAGGTATTAAAAATGAAATGTGTAACAGGTTTCACTTTAGTTTTTGACACTTCCGTCTCTTTACTCTCTGTGCTAAGCCCCTCCCCCTTCAGAGCTCTATCACAACACAACCAGCTGCATCGCACTAATGAAACTACTGCACATCACATCAGGTTTGTGAAGTTGTAGTGTCTTATTTTGTGTAATGCTCTTGTACATTTATGGACAATGGCCGTGTGGGAGCATGGGCTTGTGGGCGGAGCCTCGCACAGGATTGTACTTCTAACCGTAAGGAGGACTTGAATAGTGATCTCAAAAATGCATGGATGACATCTAAACCCTCTTCAGACACGTTATAACACGGCAGAACGCTTCAAAAAGTTGCGTTTTGTGTGATACCTCCTCTTTAAACTTGGCGTCCTCACACATCGTTGCAGTCGTAGAGCGTGACTGCCCCATGTGGTGAGTTCAGGCGACAGCAGCAGGTCTGTGGACGTTTGTCATGTGAATATGTGAAAATGTGAGTGTGTGTGATTGATTAAGGCAGCTGCAGTGGAACACACACACACACACACACACACACACACACACACACACTGACACAGGAGGATCCGCACTTGTAACTGAATCGCCGTCTGAGCCCGGGTCGCGCTCCTGTCACATTCTGGACGTGTCAGTTGGACAGAATAAGCCGCTGAGCTGACAAACGCGCGTGAATATACAGTGTGCGAGGGTCACGTAAAGAGAGGACACTCGGGACGGAGGCGACGACGGAGACGACGACGGAGACGACGACGGAGACACTTCCAGAACTGACAATGAGGCATCAAAAAGCAAAATACACACGACGCATATCGACTTAGTTTGGACAAAACCGCCTGAAAGCTACTGGAGTATCGAGCGCAACGACGTACCTCAACTGTAAATAAACTACATCAGAGGCGGAGTTTAAAGTTTACACAAAACACAAAAATCTATGAATAGTTAAAGAAGAGCAACGTTTAAAAATATCTGCGCACTCTCAGCGTCGGGGCAAAGTTATGTCTTTACTTATCTATGTTTTGATTAGTTTGTATTGTGATTTTAATGTCTTTTTTGCTCTGTAAAGCACTTTCAAGTACTTTGTGTACTTTGTGTACTCTGTGTACTCTGTGTACTCTGTGTGTGCTGTACAAATAAACTCGCCTTGTCTTGTTTATCTAAAATACAAAATGTTTTATAAGACGATATTCCCGGCAACCCTACCGTCTTTTGTCTTCTGCTTTTGTAAAAAAATAATAAAAAAAAAAGATAATAATAATAATAAATACATAAATAAGACAGAATAAATTAAAGATATAGTGTGTAACTTTCTGGAGGTAGCACATCACCTGCACATTCCTTGGACGTGTGAAGTTAAAACTATACTTTGGGACATTCCCCGTGGAGACAGAAATGTTTATGCCAAACTGTGTGAGATTATAGACAACACAACATTTCCATGGAAACGAGTCGGAGCAGAGGGACGCACGACCACAGAGGGACGCACAAAAACACAGGGACGCACGACCACAGAGGGACGCACGACCACACAGGGACGCACAACCACACAGGGACGCACAACCACAGAGGGACGCACGACCACAGAGGGACGCACAACCACAGAGGGACGCACGACCACAGAGGGACGCACAACCACAGAGGGACGCACGACCACAGAGGGACGCACAACCACACAGGGACGCACAACCACACAGGGACGCACAACCACACAGGGACGCACGACCACACAGGGACGCACAACCACACAGGGACGCACGACCACACAGGGACGCACGACCACACAGGGACGCATGACCACACAGGGACGCACGACCACACAGGGACGCACGACCACAGAGGGACGCACGACCACAGAGGGACGCACGACCACACAGGGACGCACGACCACACAGGGACGCACGACCACAGAGGGACGCACGCACAATCATATAACTGTACACTTCACACTGTGGCTCAGTTTAAAAATGGAGTTTTTTTTCTTTTCTATTTTTAAACATAAAACATGTTTATTAAAAATTCAGAAGTTCACACATTTTAGCTGCGATTCAACTTTAGTCCTGATGAAGAATTAGACTTATGTGTATATGTATGTGTGTGTGTATGTATGTGTGTGTGTATGTAGGGGTGTGTGTATGTATGTATGTGTGTGTAAATGTATGTGTGTGTGTGTAAATGTATGTGTGTGTATATGTATGTGTGTGTATATGTATGTGTGTGTGTGTATATGTATGTGTGTGTGTATGTATGTGTGTGTATATGTATGTGTGTGTATATGTATGTGTGTGTGTGTATATGTATGTGTGTGTGTATGTATGTGTGTGTATATGTATGTGTGTGTATATGTATGTGTGTGTATATGTATGTGTGTGTGTATATGTATGTGTGTGTGTATATGTATGTGTGTGTGTATGTATGTGTGTGTGTGTATGTATGTGTATGTATGTGTGTGTATATGTATGTGTGTGTATATGTATGTGTGTGTGTGTATATGTATGTGTGTGTGTATGTATGTGTGTGTATATGTATGTGTGTGTGTATGTATGTGTGTGTATATGTATGTGTGTGTGTATGTATGTGTGTGTGTGTATATGTATGTGTGTGTGTATGTATGTGTGTGTGTATGTATGTGTGTGTGTGTATATGTATGTGTGTGTGTGTGTATGTGTGTGTATATGTATGTGTGTGTATATGTATGTGTGTGTGTGTATATGTATGTGTGTGTATGTATGTGTGTGTATATGTATGTGTGTGTATATGTATGTGTGTGTATATGTATGTGTGTGTGTATATGTATGTGTGTGTGTATATGTATGTGTGTGTATGTATGTGTGTGTATATGTATGTGTGTGTGTATGTATGTGTGTGTGTATATGTATGTGTGTGTGTATATGTATGTGTGTGTGTATATGTATGTGTGTGTGTATGTATGTGTGTGTATATGTATGTGTGTGTATATGTATGTGTGTGTATATGTATGTGTGTGTAAGTGTATGTGTGTGTGCATGTGTTCTATGTGTATGTGTGTGTGTATATGTGTGTATGTAGGGGTGTGTCTGTGTGTGTTTAGTCTATTTCCTCATGTCTATTTTTTTTATATTTAATACATTTTGTGTATTTTTGTGTTATTTCTTCTTCATTTGAAGAAGAGACTTTAGAAAAACTGCACCAGAAGTAAATACCTCCTCTTTAATACCCCAAAGAAGTAAATACCTCCTCTTTAATAGCCCACAGAAGTAAATACCTCCTCTTTAATACCCCATAGTAGTAAATACCTCCTCTTTAATACCCCATAGTATGGGGTTCAGGGAAAGATGGTAATACTGGTAAGGGCCAACATGTATCTACCGATGACAAGAATAATGTCTGATATCAAATTAATGGTAACATATGGGTTTGATAAACATAAATTGTAGTAGAGAATATGAAACATTTGACCAGCACCATTCTGGTACTTTAGGGAACATAAACTGTGAATATTATAACGCAGAAGATTTAATAAATGTTAAGAGTGACTTTACCTTTTCATTGATGCATCTAAACATCAGAAGTATCAAAAAGCATCACGACGACCTGGTTTCACTACTTGCCACTATAGGCCATGACTTTGAGATAATAGGTTGTAGTGAAACATGGATAAATGAACTAACATATCTTGACTATTTTAATCTGGACGGATACTCACTATATCACAAAAATAGAATTGGTAAAATTGGAGGAGGAGTATGTCTATATATAAGCTCCCAATTCTCAGTAAAGGAACGAACAGATATTAAGTTAGATGATGGTTATTCTGATTCATTATTTGTAGAACTAAAAAACATAAATTCAAAAACTATTATCATAGGAGTAATTTATCGTCCACCTGATTCAGACTATGATACTTTTAGAGATCAACTTGAGAATGTTTTACTCCACATAAACCAAACTAAGACAAACTGTCTTATCATGGGAGACTTTAACATAGACATATCTAAAGAAGATAACATTGGAACAGACTTTCTCAATACTCTCTTCTCCTCATCATTTTTCCCAACTATCAATAAACATACTCGAGTTACAGAGAGAAGTAAGTCAACCTTGGACAACATAATAACTAATATAGCAGAAATTGAATGTAAATCAGGAATAGTATATTCCGATATCACAGATCATTATCCCATTATACATTATTTGAATTTGAAGAACAAAATACCCGACCTATGCGCAAAGAGAAAAATGAAGGTTCTAAACAACAAAACCCTTGCGAACCTGATTCTGCATCTTCAAACTAAAAGGTGGGACTCAGTATTCAATACCTCAGACCCCAACTGTGCATATAATTCACTAATTTCTGAAATAACAGATTCTGTTACTAAAACTATTCCGGATAAGATAATTAAACAGCATAGTACACATGCCAAACCATGGATAACAAAAGGAATTCAAAAGTCGATAAAAAAGAAAATGAAATTATATAAGCAGTATGTTAAAAATCCTAACACCCAAAACAAAATGTTATATACTAAATACAAAAATAAATTGACAAAAATAATAAGAACAAGCAAACAAATGTATTTTACTGTCAAATTCAATAATGTTCTTGGGAACCAAAAGGAATCTTGGAAGGTGTTAAATGAGATCCTCAGCCGCACACAAAAACCTTCAGTCCTTCCGGACACGGTGTTGCAAAATGAACTAAATGGAAATACCAACTTATCTAATATCTTCAATAATTACTTTGCCTCTGTTGGTAAACAACTTTCTAAAAATATATGTCAACTAGGGGGCGCCCACTATGAGCATTATCTTCAGGGCTCCTATTCTAACTCACTCTTTTTCAAACCTACCTGTAAAGTAGAAGTGATCCACATCATAAACAAGCTAAAGTCTTCTCATACTACTGGTGCTGATAACATCTGTAGCATAATCATTAAAGCCATAGTAAATGAAATTGCTGAGCCTCTTGCCTACACTATCAATCTTTCATTAGCACAAGGCATTGTGCCAAAATTAACCAAGATGGCAAAAATAATACCCATATACAAGTCTGGGGATAAAAATGACACTCAAAATTACAGACCTATATCCATCCTCCCAACTCTCTCTAAAGTATTAGAACGAGTAGTATACTCCAGACTTGTAGAATATTTGGATAAGTATAACATTTTAGTACCTTCACAATATGGCTTTAGGAAAAACAGCACCACATGTATGGCTATTTTAGATCTTGTTGAGAAAATTAACGATGCTTTTGAAAAAGGAGAGTGCGGTATTGGGGTGTTTCTAGATCTTTCGAAGGCATTTGATACTATAGATCATGAAACTCTTCTTGGTAAATTGATGCACTATGGTATCAGAGGAGTAGCACTCCAGTGGTTTAGAAGTTATATCTGTGGAAGAAAGCAATATGTGCATGTTGAGGAACAAAATTCAGACACAAAAATCATTGAGACAGGAGTCCCACAAGGATCCATTATGGGGCCACTCTTATTTATTATTTATATAAACGATTTTGTCTTTTGTTCCAACAACATTCACAAAGTACTATTTGCTGATGACACGAATCTGTTTATGTCACATAAAAACCTGGATCAGTTAGGGAAACTTCTAAATGAACATCTCGTAAAGGTAAATACTTGGTTCAAATGCAACAAACTGTCTTTAAATATTAACAAAACCTTCTTTATTGTCTTCCTGCCAAACAGACATAAATCCTGTGATGAGGACCTATGCATAAAAATAGATGGCCAAGTTATCCAACAAGTTGATTCCACTAAATTCTTAGGAGTATATATAGATAAATCTTTAAATTTCAAAAAACACATTGATGAGCTGGTTAAAAAATTATCCAAAATTGTTGGCCTATTGTTTAAAATAAGACATGTACTTCCATCAGAAGCACTGCTGACACTGTATAGATCCTTGTTTGAGACGCACCTGAATTATTGCAATGTGATATGGTGCAACACCTATCCCACTTACACTGCTAAACTCCAGATATTACAAAAAAAAGCCATAAGGGCGATCACCTGGTCCTTGTCAAACTCCCCAACAAATCCACTATTCCACAGATATGGTCTTCTAAAGCTGTGTGAAAGTAACATATATCACAATGCTTGTACAATGTACAGTGTGGTTCACAAACTAAACAGTCGATTGTGTGACCTTATCCCACTACAATCATCCTCTCATCAGCACAACACAAGGGAAAAAAGTATTTTAAAAGGAAAATTTAGGAAATTAAAATGTACCAGCTTTAGTGTCTGCTATAGAGGTCCACAAATATGGAATGAATTAAGCATTGACATTAAACAGTCTCCCTCATTACATATATTTAAAAGAAATCTGAAATGCAAACTACTGGGAAGCTATAGTGCCTGACTGAGTGCGGCTCAAGTTCTGCATTGGATCTTCTCTCTGCTCATAACGGGTGTGTGTATGTAAACGTATGTGGATATGTGTGTGTGTATTATACATATATTATACATATATTTATATATGTGTGCAGCTGCATGTATATATGTATGCTATGCATGTGTCATATATAGATATTATATGTTGTATAGGTCATATATAATGTATAGGTTGTGTTGGTGTGTGCTATATGTATGTATATGTATGTGTGTATATATGTGGATAGATATGTAGATATATGGATATATTGTGTATGTATGTGTGTATGTATGTATGTATATATATGTATATGTATATATATATATATATATATATATATATATATATATATATATTTATATTTATATATATTTATGTGTGTGTAGGGCAAAGTAAAGAAAAGGAATACTTGCCAAGCCATCATTGGGTGTTGCGCACAGGGTGATGGACCCCATTACATAAGCTTTACAGCTTCTTGGGGGTTCCATGTTTTTCACAGGGTCAATTGGGAATAGGTGAACGATAGACACTTCCATATGTAGCATATAAACGCAGAATTGTAGATAGTATGTTGCTACGTGTGTGTATGTGTGTATGTGCCTTACTAAACTTTGACCATTGTGAAAAATAAATTGAATTGAATTGAATTGAATAGTAGTAAATACCCTCTCTTTAATACCCCACAGATGTAAATACCCTCTCTTTCAGGACTCTTGCCCTGCTCTGGGTCACTTTCGCGTCGTATGAGCTCGTTTAACGCCTGAGTCTTCCTGTTTTGTTGAATATTTGTGTTGTACTTTTTAAATCTTCTCTGACATGTTTGAACAAATTAAAAGTGCAGATTAGACTCCACAGATGACAAACAGAAAGTGTCTTCTTCTGCTGACTCATCGCCGCCGTCTCGTTCCGTCCGGGCTTAAACTCACCGGCGCCGTTCGCTCCGTCCGTGCCGCGGCGTGAGACTGAACACCTGCGTGGTCCCGGTGTGTACACAGAGAGTATTTGTGTAACGCAGCTCCTGATCTGCTTTAATCCTTTCATCTGAGCCCCTTTTCTCTTCACCTCCTGCTCCACCGCCTCCACCCACCCCCCTCCACACAGCGGGACGCAGCAGGGGAGAGAGAGTGCACTTACCTTATTGGATTGTTGTGTTTCCCGGCGTGTACCTGTGTGTGCGTGTTGTTTAACCAGGTGACGGCGATGACCTCATGACCTTTCACCTTTATTGTATGAACTGGTCCAGATTAATTGAGTCGAAATTGAAACAAAAGATGGACTTTAAAAAACAGACAGAGCGCCGCTTGGTTGGAGCTCGGAAAAAGAGACGAGCGGCAAAACAGCTCCAGGCGAAGAAAAGGCGAGAGTATGAGTACAACACAACTGCAACAAAAAGTATGAGTACAACACAACTGCAACAAAAAGTATGAGTACAACACAACTGCAACAAAAAGTATGAATACAACACAACTGCAACAAAAAGTATGAGTACAACACAACTGCAACAAAAAGTATGAGTACAACACAACTGCAACAAAAAGTATGAGTACAACACAACTGCAACAAAAAGTATGAGTACAACACAACTGCAACAAAAAGTATGAGTACAACACAACTGCAACAAAAAGTATGAGTACAACACAACTGCAACAAAAAGAAAATGAAAGAGAATAAAGAATAAAGACGTTAAAATAAACAAAACAAATAATCATCATGAAGTCGAAATGCAGAAGAAAAACATCTCAGTCAAACACAGAACAACAGAACTGAGCCTGGGTCAGTCCTGGTTTAGACCTGGTTTAGTTCTGGTTTAGTCCTGGTTTAGACCTGGTTTAGTTCTGGTTTAGTCCTGGTTTAGTCCTGGTTTAGTTCTGGTTTAGTCCTGGTTTAGTCCTGGTTTAGTCCTGGTTCAGTCCTGGTTCAGTCCTGGTTTAGTCCTGGTTTAGTCCAGGTTTAGTCCAGGTTTAGTCCTGGTTTAGTCCTGGTTCAGTCCTGGTTCAGTCCTGGTTTAGTCCTGGTTTAGTCCTGGTTCAGTCCTGGTTTAGTCCTGGTTTAGTCCTGGTTTAGTTCTGGTTTAGTCCTGGTTTAGTCCTGGTTTAGTTCTGGTTTAGTCCTGGTTTAGACCTGGTTTAGTCCTGGTTTAGTCCTGGTTCAGTCCTGGTTCAGTCCTGGTTTAGTCCTGGTTTAGTCCTGGTTCAGTCCTGGTTCAGTCCTGGTTTAGTCCTGGTTCAGTCCTGGTTCAGTCCTGGTTTAGTCCTGGTTTAGTCCAGGTTTAGTCCAGGTTTAGTCCTGGTTTAGTCCTGGTTCAGTCCTGGTTCAGTCCTGGTTTAGTCCTGGTTTAGTCCTGGTTCAGTCCTGGTTTAGTCCTGGTTTAGTCCTGGTTTAGTCCTGGTTTAGTCCTGGTTCAGTCCTGGTTTAGACCTGGTTTAGTCCTGGTTTAGTCAGTATCGAGCATCAGTTTTATTTAGTATCAAATCAGAGTTTCATATTTACTTCCTGTCCACATGATGAGGTCATCGTCAGAAAAATACCCATAATCCCTTTAGACCCATAGTCTCCTTCACCACGTTCAGCTCCGTTTGACTGACCCAAAGACCCTCGCTCGCACAGACGGGTAAAGTGATTCCTGCGTCTTTAAGAGAGACAGGACGTGAACTTTGACCCTTAAAGTACCACAGCTTAAAATCCACGACTTTTAAAGGCTGGACCTGATTTTTACCGTCTTAAAAACATGTTTATTAGTTTATGATTGTCCAAAGTTATTCCTCACTTTTCTAAGACATCCATATCAGTTTCTCAGCATTTTTTCCAGAGGCCAGAGCTGCCGTCGTGGTAATACTAATAAGAACTAGCATGCTAACAGCGCACTGGCATTACTTCCTCGGTCACATTGATTCTTGTGAGCTTTAAACCACGTTCTCTCCTCAAAAACACACCTGGAGTTGTGTTTTGTTTCACTCACACACGTTTGAGTCACACTTTATTATTAGTCTGTAACATCTGCAAAGATCAAAATGCAACGTTCCACCTTGTGATGTCATCAAGTGGTAGTTTTCAAATGGTTTAACTCCTCCTTTTACCTTTAGTTCAGTCGAGATTCACAACTCTAAAGCTGAAATGATCCAAATGGTTCTATAAATGAAGGTGTGTGGAGTTTAAAAACACAGTGGAGCACTTCCTGTATCACCACATGATGACATCACAAGGTGGAACAGAGTGTTTTGAGTTTGAGAGAAGAACTCAGCCGAAATCTGCAGGGTTTGTGTGTTAAACATGTGAGAATGAAACAAAAAAATCACAACTCCAGGTCTGTTTGTGACGAGGAAACGACATTAGATCAGATCTGAAAATAATGAAATACGGCCCTTTAAATGATGTTATTTTTAATGTTTTTGTGTTGTTGTTTTTTTAAAGTTGTTGTACTTTCGTATCCTCTTTGTGCTCTTCTCTTCGGCCTTGTGCGTTCTCCTCGGTAAAGACTCTCAGTACAGCCCTGTTTCTGTTGTTGTACATTTAGAGCAGATCCATCAGCGGCGAGTCCAAGCAGCGTCTTATTTATGGACGATCGGGCCGCTCTAATGTCTCGCTCAACGTTCCTCCGACCTCCAGGACACAGGAATTCCGCTCCCCTGCTCCTCTCCTCCCTGTGCGGTTTGGGTGGGACCAGAACTCCGAGGAACGCTCCATAAAACCTGGAACTATTTCTGGAAGTGAAAACAGTCTGATGAAATACTGCTGTGGATGTGAGTGTTTGTAGAGCGATAAACTAGTGATTAGGAGACGGGCCGTTTGGGAAGGGTCTTAAAGGGGAAGTGAACACTAAATCAACCTCTCTTATACTCAGGGCTGTGTATGGTGGTCCTGGGCTTTTTTTTTTGTGGTTTTTGGGCAAAAACTTTTTAATTTGCAGCAAAAACTGAGTGTGTGCTGCCTCCAGTGCCCTCCTCCCCTCTTTACTCTCCCCTTTAGTCCTCCAGACCCCGCCCCTCCTCCCCCTTTACTCTCCATTTTAGTCCTCCAGACCCCGCCCCTCCTCCCCCTTTACTCTCCCCATTAGTCCTCCAGACCCCGCCCCTCCTCCCCCTTTACTCTCCCCTTTAGTCCTGCAAACCCCGCCGTTCCTCCCCCCTCACTCTCCCCTTTAGTCCTAAAGACTACGCCCCTCCTCATAATCCCTCACTCTCCCCTTTAATCCTCCAGACCCCGCCCCTCCTCCCCCTTTACTCTCCCCTTTAGTCCTCCAGACCCCGCCCCTCCTCCTCCCCCTTTACTCTCCCCTTTACTCCAGACCCCGCCCCTCCTCCTCCCTTTATCCCCAGCTCCATTTGGGATGTGGTTGTGGGCGGAGTTTGTTTAGTCCCGCCTTAAACACAGAGGAGTTGTGTCATTTCAGACTTTATGGAGCGTGGACAGAATGTGTCTTTTAGTGAGGAGGACGATAATGTTTTCAAAGTGTTTAAAATGTCAAAGCCTGATCCACACAGAGGCTTTAATACACCAGAGAGTACGGTCCTGCGCCCCCTGCTGGCAAAATGAACAGCCTGGAGACATTAAAGCACAAGAAGATAAAACACAATAATGTGTGATATACACTGACCTTAAAAGCACAGCAACGTTTTTTTTTGTTTTTGTTTCATTCTCACATGTTTAACACACAAACCTGCAGATTTAGGCTGAGTTCTTCTCTCAAACTGAAAACACTCTGTTCCACCTTGTGATGTCATCATGTGGTGATACAGGAAGTGCTCCACTGTGTTTTTAAACTCCACACACCTTCACTAGAATCACACCTCCTCCTGTCTCCTCTCCTCCTCTTGTCTTCTCTTCTCCTCTCTCATCCTCTTCTCCTCTCTCCTCCTCTTGCCTCCTCTCCTCCTCTTATCTCCTCGTCTTGTCTCTTCTCCTCCTTTTGCCTCCTCTCCTCCTCTTATCTCCTCCTCTCGTCTTCTCTCCTCCTCTTGCCTCCTCTCCTCCTCTTATCTCCTCCTCTTGTCTCCTCTCTTCCTCTCTCCTCCTCTCCTCCTCTTGTCTCCTCTCATCTCCTCTAAAACTCCCACTTGATGACATCACAAGGTGTAACGTCACATTTTGACCTGTGCAGATGTTACAGACTCATAATAAAGTGACTCCAGGTCTGTTTTTGACGACGTAACATTATATCCACCTTTTAAATGATTCTCTTTGGTTGTGCGTAAAATCCTTAAATGTAAAATGGTGAAATGATCCGTTTATAATCTGTTTATAATCGATACTGTGTCACATGTTTGAACCTTTTCAGCAGATTTCAGTTTTATGTGGAAAACCAGATGTGGAGGTAACCCACACAGACACAGGCAGAACATGCAAACCACAGAAAAGCCGCACTTGGCCCGGGAATCAATCTTCTTACTGTAAGAATCCGACCCACTCGGTCTAAAATTAGCTCACGGAGACAATATCATTTGTGACTGGAAAAGCAAATGGGACTTTAAACTCTTCCCTGGAGTGTCGGCGCTTAATAAGACGAGCTTTGGAATCGCTGATACAAATTAACTGCGTTTTACTTAACTTCACCGTCGAGAGAAACGTCCCGAGTGAGTCACTAAAGGAGGTCGCCTTTAAAGAACACATACTACGCCTTTAAAGGACACATACTACGCCTTTAAAGAACACATACTACGCCTTTAAAGAACACATACTACGCCTTTAAAGGACACAAACTACGCCTTTAAAGAACACATACTACGCCTTTAAAGAACACATACTACGCCTTTAAAGAACACATACTACGCCTTTAAAGGACACAAACTACGCCTTTAAAGAACACATACTACGCCTTTAAAGAACACATACTACGCCTTTAAAGAACACAAACTACGCCTTTAAAGAACACATACTACGCCTTTAAAGAACACATACTACGCCTTTAAAGAACACATACTACGCCTTTAAAGGACACAAACTACGCCTTTAAAGAACACACACAAACTACGCATTTAAAGAACACAAACTACGCCTTTAAAGAACACATACTACGCCTTTAAAGAACACAAACGACGCCTTTAAAGAACACATACTACGCCTTTAAAGAACACAAACTACGCCTTTAAAGAACACAAACTACGCCTTTAAAGAACACAAACAACACCTTTAAAGAACACATACTACGCCTTTAAAGAACACATACTACGCCTTTAAAGGACACAAACTACGCCTTTAAAGAACACAAACTACGCCTTTAAAGGACACAAACTACGCCTTTAAAGGACACAAACTACGCCTTTAAAGAACACAAACTACGCCTTTGAAGGACACAAACTACGCCTTTAAAGAACACAAACTACGCCTTTGAAGAACACATACTACGCCTTTAAAGAACACAAACTACGCCTTTAAAGAACACAAACTACGCCTTTAAAGAACACATACTACGCCTTTAAAGAACACATACTACGCCTTTAAAGAACACATACTACGCCTTTAAAGGACACAAACTACGCCTTTAAAGAACACACACAAACTACGCATTTAAAGAACACAAACTACGCCTTTAAAGAACACATACTACGCCTTTAAAGAACACAAACGACGCCTTTAAAGAACACATATTACGCCCTTAAAGAACACATACTACGCCTTTAAAGAACACATACTACGCCTTTAAAGAACACATACTACGCCTTTAAAGAACACATACTACGCCTTTAAAGAACACATACTACGCCTTTAAAGAACACATACTACGCCTTTAAAGAACACAAACTACGCCTTTAAAGAACACAAACGACGCCTTTAAAGAACACAAACTACGCCTTTAAAGAACGCATACTACGCCTTTAAAGAACACAAACTACGCCTTTAAAGAACGCATACTACGCCTTTAAAGAACACATACTACGCCTTTAAAGAACACAAACTAAAATACACTTACTTTTACCTTTTGTACATGTTAGAATATTGTTTTTTCATTAAAAACATACTCAGAGTTGTGTTTCATATTGTTCACATTGTAAAAAGTTGTTTGTTTCTCTCTCTGAGCATCGCAAAACACCTGCTTGACACTTCCCAGGATTGTTGCTTCATAGGTAGCGTCCCAGTGCAGTTCTTAAGCCCATAAATCACCTCCAGATTTGTTTTAAGCATTTCTGCCATCAGATCACGTACTTTACTACAGTGTGTTTGCACGAATGTGTTCGGATGTGTTTCTCAATACTTAGTTAAATTGTTTTCTCTGTTGTAATTCCCTTTACTGTCATAATATTGTTTATTCGTTAAAAAACATACCTGAGCTGTATTTCGTATCATTCACACTGGTTTCATGAATCTTCTGTGATAGTTCCTTGTCTCTGAGCCTCACAGAACACTGCGTTTGAAAATTCCCAGGATTGTTGTGTCACAGGTAGAGTTCCGGTGCATTTTTTGTCCAGAAATCATGTTAATTACTATTGTATTTTCCGGAGTATAAGTCGCACCGGCCAAAAGATGCATAATACTGAAGGAAAAAACATATTTCACATATAAATTGCATCTGATATAAGAGGCAACCCCGGACAAACTATGAAAAAAAGTGCGACTTATAGTTCGGAAAATACGGTAAATTGTTTTCTCTATTGTAATCTCCTCTGCTGCCATAATATTGGTTCTTTGTTAAAAACATATCTGGAACTGTATTTTGTATCATTCACACTGGTTTCATGAATCTTCTGTGATAGTTCCTTGTCTCTGAGCCTCACAAGACACTTAGTTTGAAAATTCCCAGGATTGTTGTGTCACAGGTAGAGTCCTTGTGCGTTTTTTTTCCAAAAATCCTGTTAAATTACTACCATATTTTCCAGAGTATAAGTCGCACCGGCCAAAAAATGCATAATACTGAAGTAAAAAAACATATTTCACATATAAATCACATCTGAGTATAAGTCGCAACCCCAGACAAACTATGAAAAACTTCGGAAAATACGGTAAATTGTTTTCTCGATCGTAATCCCCTCTGCTGCCATAATATTGGTTCTCCGTTAAAAAACATACCTGGAGTTGTATTTCGTATCATTCACGCTGGTTTCATGGATCTTCTGTAAAATTTGTTTGTCTCTGAGCCTCATAAAAGACTTGGGTTGAAAATTCCCAGGATTGTTGCGTCACAGGTAGATTCCCTGTGCGTTTTGTAAGTCCATAAATCATGTTAATTACTACAGCGTGCCACATTAACATATCCAGATTGTTCCTCAATACCTAGTTTTGTTTTCCATATAGTAATTCCCTCTATTTCAACTTCTACATCATGAAATTCCAAAGTGAATGTGCTCAAGGGCAAGTTTAGACAATGAGACAATAACAATTCATGATATTTGTTCTTTAAAATTAGCGCTGCACAGTATATCACCAAAAATTGCTATTTGAGTTGATGTAAGTCGCAAATATAATCGTAATCACAATAATAAAATAAAAATAGACAGATAGACAGATAGACAGATAGATAGATAGACAGACAGACAGACACATACATAGATAGACAGACAGACAGACACATACATAGATAGACAGACAGACAGACAGATAGATAGATAGATAGATAGATAGATAGATAGATAGATAGATAGATAGACAGACAGATAGATAGACAGATAGATAGATAGATAGACAGATAGATAGATAGATAGATAGATAGATAGATAGATAGATAGACAGACAGACAGACAGATAGATAGACAGATAGATAGATAGATAGATAGATAGATAGATAGATAGATAGATAGATAGATAGATAGACAGATAGATAGATAGATAGATAGATAGATAGACAGACAGACAGACAGACAGACAGACAGACAGACAGATAGATAGACAGACAGATAGATAGATAGATAGATAGATAGATAGATAGATAGATAGATAGACAGATAGACAGACAGACAGATAGATAGACAGATAGATAGATAGATAGATAGATAGATAGACAGACAGACAGATAGATAGATAGATAGATAGACAGACAGACAGACAGACAGACAGACAGATAGATAGATAGACAGACAGACAGATAGATAGATAGATAGATAGATAGATAGATAGATAGATAGATAGACAGACAGATAGACAGATAGACAGACAGACAGATAGACAGATAGACAGATAGATAGATAGATAGATAGATAGATAGATAGATAGATAGATAGACAGACAGACAGACAGATAGATAGATAGACAGATAGATAGATAGATAGATAGATAGATAGATAGATAGATAGACAGATAGACAGACAGACAGATAGATAGATAGACAGATAGATAGATAGATAGATAGATAGATAGATAGATAGATAGATAGATAGATAGATAGACAGACAGACAGATAGATAGATAGATAGATAGATAGATAGATAGATAGATAGACAGACAGACAGACAGACAGACAGACAGACAGACAGACAGACAGACAGATAGATAGACAGATAGATAGATAGATAGATAGATAGATAGATAGATAGATAGATAGATAGATAGATAGATAGATAGATAGATAGATAGATAGATAGATAGATAGATAGATAGATAGATAGACAGACAGATAGATAGATAGATAGATAGATAGACAGATAGACAGACAGATAGATAGATAGATAGATAGATAGATAGATAGATAGATAGATAGATAGATAGATAGATAGATAGATAGATAGATAGATAGATAGATAGATAGATAGATAGATAGATAGATAGATAGATAGATAGGGAAATTCACCTGTCCAGCAGCAAAACAGAGACACAACACAAATTGCACACAGTTATAAAATCACAAAGAATACAAAGATAATAAAGTGCACCCGATCAACAAGAGCTGTTATACAGTCTTATAGCAGCAGGAATGGCTGATCTACTGAACCTCTCAGTTCTACAGCGAGAGAAGCCTGGTACTGTGGCTGCTTCTCTGAGCTGACACAGTCTCGTGCAGTGGGTGTCTGCTGCTGTTGAGGATGGTCTGCATCAGACTCCTCATCCTCTTCTTCACCAGCTCCCCAAGAGAGTCCACCCTCCCACCCATCACTGACACACACTTCCTGATTAGCTTATCGAGCCTGTTACGGTCCCACACAGTAATGCTGTTTCCCCAGCACACCACTCCAAAAAACACAGCACTGGCTACAACAGAATGATAAAAAGTATGCAGAGACTCATTACAGACATCAAAGGATTTAAGCGTCCTAAGAAAGAAGAGTCTGCTTTGTCCTGTTTTGTAAGCTGCAGTTGTGTGCGCTGACCAGTTCAGTTTGTTGTCAAGATGAACTCCGAGATATTTATAAGACTGGACAACCTCAATTCTCTCACCAGCAATTACAACTGGATGATGGGGAGGGAGTTTCAGTCTACAGAAGTCTACAATCATCTCCTTTGTCTTAGATGTATTTAGAAAATATGACTTATTTTCAAAACTGTACAGCTCTACTTGGCACGACGGGTTGGACATTGCTCTAGTTTTTGCTATTCTGACCATTTTGTTTAAACATTTACCTACATGTTAGCTAGCAAATATGAACAGAAAAAAAAAAAAAGCCCAAAACTTGTCTAAATTGCACAACAGTAATAATTTACAAAACGTGTTATAGTTGTTATATAGTCATTTAACGTCTCGAAAGTTGTTTTTGGAGTGATTCATGTTTGAGTTTAATCTTTAATCTTATTTACAAGACGTCATTTTGCTGATCAACCTCTGTTTTCACCTCCACTTTGACGAACGCACTTCTTTCTCCAGTTTTATCTTCTTTAATCCGTGATACTCGTATGATTCGGCAGCGTTGCGTAGTCATTTTAATTTTTTTTTAATCGTGGGCGAGTGTTTGTTGCGGCGATGTCAGCTCCCATCGGACACCGCCGTTTTCTAACACGAAACTCGGCGAACTCGCTTCTTTTACTAAGTCGTTTTAGATGAATACTGTGATTTAAAACGTGTAAATCATAACTTTACGATGCACATAACTACACAGCGCGCACGTCGCAGTATATGTTCTTTAAAACCGTCGTAAACTGTGTTCTGTAAGTTGCATTTTGGACGGCGTCTGTGCATCGACGGCGCAGATGCAGCGATCCCTTTTTCTAGAACTCGGCGCAACCTCGTTTCATTTCAATTTCTATTTTCCTTCACAAACTGCCACTTGACCGGTGTAAAACTGCCAGTATTTCCCACGTGGACCATCCCACCAAACAAGGTAATAATAATAATAATAAAAACCTGCCGTATGCACTTTAGATCTGCAGACTTGTGTAGCGCAGGAAGCTGGTCGTCAAACACAGTGATTTGTCATTGGCTGAAGCTGTTCCGCTGTAATGCACCGGTCCATTATAGACTGTTGGATGTGAGTGGCGCTGTTTGTGCTGAGTGGCATTCATCAAAAATCTGCTTACACTCTGCAATGGGACTGAGACATTAGCTTATCAGAGCGGGCCAAGAGCTGCCGCCGTCGCTGCTAACGCTAACGCTAACGCAGCTTTGGTCACGAGCGCGATTGGGACAATGCGTGTAAATTAGACTAATGTAAAAAAGATCACATTAGTCGTGCTAAGATCTGCGGACGCTCTGACAGTTTAATGAAAATGGAGTCGTACAAATGGACAACGCAGGGGACAGGGACAAAGTTATCTGCGCTACCAGTCAAAAGTTTGGACGCTCTCTCATTTAGTGTTGTTTTTCTTTATGTTTATGACTCTCTGCATTTTATATACACACAGAAAACATCAAATATATGAAACGCGATAGATGGGAATTATGTAGTAAAAGAAAAAAGGTAAATAGTTTTTATATTTTATACTCAAATGCTCAAAGTAGCCGGGCTTTTTCACTTCACGGCTGCACCTCGTCTGGGTCCACACAGTTTTAGTTTTTTTTTCATTTTAAATCTAAAACAAGTTGTGTGTTATTTTGAGTTTATTTTTGTTTACTATATTCCATATGTCAGGGGTGTCCAAACTGTGGCCCAGGGGCTAAATGCGGCCCTCAGACCAGTTTTTATTGGTCCTCAGGCCGCCTGCTGATCATAAACAGAACTTTTAACAGTAAACTAAACTTTTTCTACCACTTTATCGTCAAACATCAGATTTCATTGTGATACAGACCTAAAATGAACGTGTTTCAGGCCTTATTAACACAACGGCTCTGTCAAAGCGGCGATTAAAGCGTCGCACTGCACTGTGGCCCTCCGCTTCAATGTAAATAATCAGGTAAATAAAGAAGAAATATCGATGAAAAAGTGTCCAAATGTTTGACTGGTTGTGTAAAGACCGACACAATCACATATTAAAGCGTTTAAAGGTTTAATATTTTATTTGAAGTAGATGTCAAATGTAAAACGTGATCCCCCCTCCCGTCAAATTACTTTAACGTGGCCCCTCCCCCTCACCTGCCTCTTTCCCTCATCTGGCCCCTCCTCCTCACCTGGCCCCTCCCTCCTCCCCTTACCTGGCTACTCCCCCTCACCTGCTTCTTTCCCTCACCTGGCTCCACCCCCTCCCCTCAATTGGCCCCTCCCCTCACCTGCCTCTTCTCCTCCCCCGGCCCCTCCCGGCACCTAGCCCCTTCCCCTCCCCTGGCTCCTTTCCTCCCCGGTCCCTCCCCCTCACCTCATCTGGATCCTCCTCCTTCCCCTAGTGCCTCCCCCCTCCCCTCACCTGGTCCCTCCCCTTCACCTGGGCCCTCGCCTCACCTGACTCCTTCCCTCTCATCTAGCCCCTCCCCTCTTCTGACCTTCAGACTCACCTGCGCTCTTCTTCTTCTTCTTCTTCTTCAGTCCAAAGCGAGGCCACGCTCTCAAACAGCAGTAGCGTCGACAGCATCTAGTGGTGGACCGTGAGAACGCAGCAGGTCCAGTCTAATCACACGTAGCAGCTTTAAGTGCGAAAGCGACAGAACAGAGAGACTTTCCTCTTTCACGTAAACGATGTGACGAGTGGAGCTCGACTGGGAGAGAAAAAACGTTGGCCCTGGACTTTTGTTTTGCTCTGGCCTCCTTCACGACCGCAGCTGTCTGGCAATTCGTCTGACAATTTAGTAGCATGGAAAAAGCATTTTATAGACGGCGCAAACATTTGACACGGCTAACCTCCCGGAAAAGCCGCTCTCTGTCCTCACATTACACACATATGTTCAAAGGATTCAGAACAAAATGCTAACCTGAAAGCGAGCCGCAAAGTACGCTACAAATCCAAATGTTTTTAAAGCTCAAAATACCGTAAAAAAAACATACTCTTAGGCGGATCACCTCTCCACAGATCTGGCCCGTCTGTCTTACATGCTAGCCTCCATAAATTTGATAAGTTTAAAGCCATACTGGGACATTCGGCTCTATAAACAGTCAAACACACTCTCCTGAGCCCGTGTTAATTGTTGTTTAATGTTGTTGTCTGCCTGTTTTAATCACACACAGTCTATGACAGGGTAATTACCAGAGATTAGCCTGCCCCCGCTCCGTGCTTTAGCCTGCCCCTCGTCTAAGATTTAGCCCGCCCCCTCCTCGTGCTTCGGCGCAGTTGTCAGCTGACGGGATGGGCTGTGACGGGAGAGCGCAGATAAGCGAAGAGGCGCGTGTGGATAAGACGTACGCGGTCGTATATGGAGCAGGTGTGGAGAAGAATGAATCCAGTCCTGAAGGTTCTGTATTATGCAAAACTGACTCTTGTAGCTTTAATCCATGTTATAATGCTGTTACCTCGTCAAAAAACAGACCTGGAGTTGTGTTTTGTTTCATTCTGTTAAATCTCCGAAGCTCAAAATGCTCTGTTCCACCTTGTGATGTCATCAAGTGATAGTTTTTCAAGTGAACATAAACCTTTCTTTACCTTTAGTTCAGTAGATTGACAACTCCAGGACTGAAATGATCCAAATGATTCTAGAAATGAAGATGTGTGGAGTTTAAAAACACACTAGAGCACTTCCTGTATCACCACATGATGACATCACAAGGTGGAACAGAGTGTTTTTTTTTCAGTTTGAGAGAAGAACTCAACCTAAATCTGCAGGTTTGTGTGTTAAACATGTGAGAATGAAACAAAACACAACTCCAGGTCTGTGTGTGACGAGGAAACAACATTAGAACAGAGATGATAGTGTAATATTTGCCCTTTAAAGTCCAGGATAAGACCAAACGGACGTCGTCTTTTGAGGTTTAGGACTGAAAAGTGGAACTCTGATCTATTCTCAACTTTATTATTCAACAAAAATAAGTTATATTTGTCAAAAAAGCAAAAAAAAACTTCAGAGCTAACAATTAGACCGACCAACTCTTTACTGCTGCATTCTCACATGTCATCACTAGAGGCTGTCTATGTCACTGCTGTCTGATAGTGCGCCAGCTTTAGCCTGATAGAAGAAGAGCAGAGAGCACAGGTGAGACTGAACACAGGACAGGTGAGAGGAGGGGGAGGAGCCAGGTGAAGGTAGAGGGGGAGGAGCCAGGTGAAGGTAGAGGGGGAGGAGCCAGGTGAAGGTGAGGACAGTAGGTTTCACATCGGATATCTCGGGGAAAATAAAGAAATCAAACACATTTACGGACAACAGCTTTAAGTCATCGCTTTAGTCGATAAAAACGTACATAATTTTGTTTTGTTTTAGTCATTAAGATTCATTTTTTATTTGTTTTTATGTAGTTTTAATCTGCAAAAAAATATCAAATGGATTAAAACTATGATGAAATATTGTCATTGACGAAAGTAAGACTTGAGTTAGTGAGCTGGGATTGGCTGACAGGGACTGACAGGTGACAGGAGGCGGGACCACGGAGGAAATGCGGCGTTCCCGGTTTAATTCACGGTTCAGTTTTATAATCCAATATCAATAAATTCTACCCATGTTTTATGTCGTCTTCTCCTCTTCCCTCTCTTTTCTTCTCACTCACACTCACACACACACACACACACACACACACACACACTCACTCACACACACATCTGGAGAGTCCATTAAAGATGCTAAAGAGGTTAGCGGCCCCGGGGCTGAGCGGTGATCTGATCCATCAGCGCCCCCTGGAATAAATCATCAGTTCACACATGTCCTACACTGACCTGGAACTGAGCTCACGGGGCTTGTAGACGTCATTGATCCGCACGCTCAGAAGGGGCGGGGCTTGCAGACGTCATTGATCTGCACGCTCAGAAGGGGCGGGGCTTGCAGAGATGTTTCGTAGTGAAAGTAATTTTATGTTGTGGTCCCAGGTTTCATCTTTACAGTCGTTACTTGAGCCTCCGTTCGACTGTTTGCATCACGACCAAAATGAATCAGCGGTTGAAAAATGAACAATAAAGTGACGGCTGTGCGATTAATACGCTTGGCTAACGGAAGACTGGAACTACTCCTCCTCATTTTAATATCAATCTGTGTAGTATCTGTCTTTATCTATCTGCTCTAACACTCTGTTCAACGGCGAGTAAACAAAGTCTTTACGATAGATATTGTACCAAATACAGACACGAACACACTTATTTTATATAAATAGCCCTGAATGCTAACAGCAGCTGCAGGTTTCATGCTAAAGTGATGCTAACGTCGCTCATAGACTGTTTAAAGACGTGACTGAGTGAGCGTGACGTCACCCACAGCTTCAGCTCCAAATGAAGCTCGTCGAGGCCAGAGCAGTTAAAGCGGCTCATCTGACTTTTAACTGTGAGTGTCATAGCAACGAAAGAGCCAATCCAGAACAAAGCTTAGCAACGCTGTCAATCAAACCTGTTGCTAACGCTAGCAGGAGCGACCTCGGGGAAAGAAGGACCTGATTTGTCTGTTATTAATGTTCATATTTTGATTTACAGACACAATAGTGAAATAAAAACCCCAGGATCATGTAGAGGGTTAATACGAACATTTAAGACTAGAATGACGGAGAGAGGGGCAACAGTTTTTCAACAGTCGATGGAACCGGATCACTTCCTTTTTGTATTGTAGTGGCTAGCAGGTTAGCTATTTCAATTTATACAAACAGTGTATGGTGCTGCCTGATGTATTATAATATCATAACAGAATAATTTGTTTACTTTTCTGCGGTAACACCAGGTCAAAACATGGAGTGACGCTCCACTGTGGCTCGACTATTAGCTGTTCCCAATGGTCCTATATTATGTAAAAGTGACTCTTGCAGCTTTAATCCATGTTCTAACGCTGTTACCTCTTCAAAAACAGACCTGGAGTTGTGTTTTTTTTTCATTCACACATGTTTGAGTCACACTTTATTATTAGTCTGTAACATCTACAAAGCTCAAAATGCGACGTTCCACCCGATGATGTCATGAAATGGTAGTTTTCAGGTTAGCGTTTACCTTTAACAGTGTAATATGGGCCTTTAAACAGTGTAATATGGGCCTTTAAACAGTGTAATATGGGCCTTTAAACAGTGTAATATGGCCCTTTAAACAGTGTAATATGGGCCTTTAAACAGTGTAATATGGGCCTTTAAACAGTGTAATATGGGCCCTTTAAACAGTGTAATATGGGCCCTTTAAACAGTGTAATATGGGCCTTTAAACAGTGTAATATGGGCCTTTAAACAGTGTAATACGGGCCTTTAAACAGTGTAATACGGGCCTTTAAACAGTGTAATACGGGCCCTTAAACAGTGTAATATGGCCCTTTAAACAGTGTAATATGGGCCTTTAAACAGTGTAATATGGGCCCTTTAAACAGTGTAACATGGGCCCTTTAAACAGTGTAATATGGGCCTTTAAACAGTGTAATATGGGCCTTTAAACAGTGTAATATGGGCCCTTTAAACAGTGTAATATGGGCCCTTTAAACAGTGTAATATGGGCCTTTAAACAGTGTAATATGGGCCTTTAAACAGTGTAATACGGGCCTTTAAACAGTGTAATACGGGCCTTTAAACAGTGTAATACGGGCCCTTAAACAGTGTAATATGGCCCTTTAAACAGTGTAATATGGGCCTTTAAACAGTGTAATATGGGCCCTTTAAACAGTGTAACATGGGCCCTTTAAACAGTGTAATATGGGCCCTTTAAACAGTGTAATATGGGCCCTTTAAACAGTGTAATATGGGCCTTTAAACAGTGTAATATGGGCCTTTAAACAGTGTAATATGGGCCTTTAAACAGTGTAATATGGGCCCTTTAAACAGTGTAATACGGGCCTTTAAACAGTGTAATACGGGCCTTTAAACAGTGTAATATGGGCCCTTAAACAGTGTAATATGGCCCTTTAAACAGTGTAATATGGGCCCTTTAAACAGTGTAATATGGGCCTTTAAACAGTGTAATATGGGCCCTTTAAACAGTGTAATATGGGCCTTTAAACAGTGTAATATGGGCCCTTTAAACAGTGTAATATGGGCCTTTAAACAGTGTAATATGGGCCTTTAAACAGTGTAATATGGGCCCTTTAAACAGTGTAATATGGGCCTTTAAACAGTGTAATATGGGTCTTTAAACAGTGTAATATGGGCCTTTAAACAGTGTAATATGGGCCTTTAAACAGTGTAATATGGGCCCTTTAAACAGTGTAATATGGGCCTTTAAACAGTGTAATATGGGCCCTTTAAACAGTGTAATATGGGCCCTTTAAACAGTGTAATATGGGCCCTTTAAACAGTGTAATATGGGCCTTTAAACAGTGTAATATGGGCCTTTAAACAGTGTAATATGGGCCTTTAAACAGTGTAATATGGGCCTTTAAACAGTGTAATATGGGCCTTTAAACAGTGTAATATGGGCCCTTTAAACAGTGTAATATGGCCTCTTTAAACAGTGTAATATGGGCCCTTTAAACAGTGTAATATGGGCCTTTAAACAGTGTAATATGGGCCTTTAAACAGTGTAATATGGGCCCTTTAAACAGTGTAATATGGGCCCTTTAAACAGTGTAATATGGGCCCTTTAAACAGTGTAATATGGGCCTTTAAACAGTGTAATATGGGCCTTTAAACAGTGTAATATGGGCCTTTAAACAGTGTAATATGGGCCTTTAAACAGTGTAATATGGGGCCTTTAAACAGTGTAATATGGGGCCTTTAAAAATGCACAAAATCATCCAAGAAATGACTTAAAAGAGGGAAAAAGTTTAGTCTTGAGACCACACCCCCAACCACGTGCCATTCAGAATTAGAAAATCTCCAACACTTTTTGTTTTGTCACAACTTTTTAGCAGAAAACTATTTCCACTGAATACTAGTTAACGAGTTGTTGTTGATCCAATTTTCATGTAACACGGCCGGCATGAAACCTATCTAGGATTTAATGAGAAAGTGAAACACTATAGTTAATGAAACCAGAAACTAACAATGACTCTATTTTTTTTTATTTTTTTTTTATTATTTGCTTATTTCAGACTCGCTGAAAACCCAACAAAGAGACTTGCAAATCCTAATGTTCAGTACTGTTTATTTCTGGACTGTAGCAGGAAATTAGCTGAAAATTGTAGGAAAAAAACATGTACCTGCTGCAACCCTTATCCCACCAGCACATACTCCACAATAATCACCAGGCTCTCCATCTCTCCTCGCCCTCCTCCTGCGTTGCCGTGGAAATACCTCTTTTCTCTGCAGATTTCTCGCTCGCCTCATCCATCTCCTCCTCTGGGCCGTCTCTCTCTCTGCTCTGAGTGTTGACATGAGAGCGCGTCGCTAATAGATCACTGTGAAGCGCCTGCACCTGGGCTAGCTAGCTAACGTCGCGCGCCTGTGTGTGTGTGTATGTGTGTGTGTGTGTGTGTGTGAGCTACAGTTTGTTCAGTACATCTGGCTCCTCCTCTCGTGCGTGGGAACTTAAAAAAACAAAAAACTGGACATCCGAAAACGCCTCGCTCCAGACTTGACGGTGTGAGGCTCCTGTTGTAGCCGTAGCTGCCTTGGGGCAAACCGACGGGAGTGACGGTCCCAGTCTGTGAAGTGTCTTGCCTAAGGACACAACAACAGTATGCAGCATTATGAGGGGAATTAACCCTCTGACCTTTGGGTTGGTGGTTGAGTGCGCGTGACACTAAGCCACTGTTCCCCCTTCAACCATAACATAGGCTTTGTGAGGTACAACTAGTAACATCTTAAAACCACAATATGTAACTTTTTAGGTAAAACAAAACAGACTAGATTTTTTTTTTTTTTATTTATTTATATTTTTTCATTGTGTTTATTGCACTAAAACATCTATAAAAACATGCATCTTTGCTCTGAGTGGCTCACGTCTCCACAGACCTGACTCTTATTTGGCCTGCTCTTGCTTGTTTCCATGGAAACGCTGTTCCCTTGGCGATAATCTTCCACAGTATGAAACATAAAACATATCCTCACTGAGAATGTTCTTAAGTGTGGTTTGAACTTTTTATTTCCACTGAAGCGTATGTGTGACCTCTAGAGCACATATGCCAAACTCAGGCCCAGGGGCCAAATCTGGCCCACGGTGTAATTATGTTTTGGCCTGTGAGATCATTTCAAATGTGCATTAGAACTGACCTGCTGGTACATAGCACATGCACCACTAGCAGCGCCCCTCCTCTTCTGTTAGCACTCATTAGCAAACAAGCTAACAGTCACCTCGGCCAAATTAATTACTACAAAAAGAGACATAATTAATTTTATTTAATTAAATAAGAAATGAATACTTCTGATGTGTCTTTTATTTCAAATTTAATTTCTCATATCTTTGTATCTTGAGTTGTTTCAGATTTCGTGTTTAAGCAAAACTAAATGAAATACTCAAGTCACTTTACGGAGATGTTACATTAGACTCTATTTTTGGTTTATTTTTTAAGTCTATTTTTAAAATTATTTTAAGCTATTTATCTATTATTTTTGTTTTATTGCATGTATCATTTTCCTTCTGTTCTTTAACTGTGCGGTGCAATACTGGAATTTCCCCACTGTGGGACTAATAAAGGCAGATCTGATCTGATCTTAAAGTTTGTTTCCGTATGAAAAGGTTAAACATCACACAGCAGGGACAGGCAATTTTTCAATAAATATTGAGTTTGGCCCAAGAATTTGGCACAGTTTTTAATTTTGGCCCAGTGTGGATTTGACTTTGACACCTCTGATCTAGAAAGTTCCATACTGTAGCTTTAAATGTGGTCAATGATGAGCTTGTAATATATTAATAAAATGAGAGAGTTACATAAAACCCTATGTATGTTTTTATTAGCCTTGTTACCTGTACACCTCCGCCGCATAAGCCCGCCCCTTCACTTCGGCTTACGCTGCACAAAAACAACCTTTTTCACTATTTTTGACTTGTTAAAATGTGCAGTACTTGTGTTTTTTAAAAGTGCTTTGCTGATTTGTGCAGAACATAGAAGCAGCTGAAGCGAGACATGAGAAAAGGCTCCATGGATCATGTGAAGTGCCAGGATGTTCTGAGCTCGAGGGTTATAAATGTACGCCCTCGGAAGGGGGAGAGGCCATAAGAGGACGGATACGGAATACAGCGTGGACCAACCGAACTAACTGACCAACTGAGGACCAACCGACCTAAATGACCAACTGAGGACCAACCGAACTAAATGACCAACTGAGGACCAACCGAACTAAATGATCAACTGAGGACCAACTGAACTAAATGACCAACTGAGGACCAACCGAACTAACAGACCAAATGAGGACCAACCTAACTAACTGACCAACTGAGGATCAACTGAACTAACAGACCAACTGAGGACCAACTGAACTAACAGACCAACTGAGGACCAACTGAACTAACAGACCAACTGAGGACCAACTGAACTAACAGACCAACTGAGGACCAACTGAACTAACAGACCAACTGAAGACCAACCGAACTAACAGACCAACTGAAGACCAACCGAACTAACAGACCAACTGAGGACCAACCAAACTAAATGACCAACTGAGGACCAACCGAACTAAATGACCAACTGAGGACCAACCGAACTAAATGACCAACTGAGGACCAGCTGAACTAAATGACCAACTGAGGACCAACCGAACTAACTGACCAACTGAGGACCAACCAAACTAAATGACCAATTGAGGACCAACCGAACTAAATGACCAACTGAGGACCAACTGAACTAACTGACCAACTGAGGACCAACCAAACTAACTGACCAACTGAGGACCAACCGAACTAACAGACCAACTGAGGACCAACCGAACTAAATGACCAACTGAACTAACTGACCAACTGAGGACCAACTGAACTAACAGACCAACTGAGGACCAACTGAACTAACAGACCAACTGAGGACCAACTGAACTAACAGACCAACTGAGGACCAACTGAACTAACAGACCAACTGAGGACCAACTGAACTAACAGACCAACTGAGGACCAACCGAACTAACTGACCAACTGAGGACCAACCAAACTAACTGACCAACTGAGGACCAACCAAAGTACCTGACCAATTGAGGACCAAACAAACTGTAAATCAAGATATGAACATTAATTACAGACAAATCAGGTGACTTCTTTCCTCGAGGTCGCTCCTGCTAGCGTTAGCAACAGGTTTGATTGACAGCTGCTGTGTCCCAATTAAACGGCGGCACCCGTCCAAACGGCCCGACCTATGAAGGCTGCTCCTCTGTGAACCGCAAAGGCCGCGCTGAAATGGGACAGGCCCACGCCACGGAACGAACGTCAACCGATCGATACACAGTGGATTTGTTCTCAGTTTGAGCCCTGAGACCAGTTTCTATAGCAGTGCATGTTTAGTTTCTGTATCCAATTTAATTTATCTTTATTTCTACTGGACGAGCCCGATGAGACACTCTGTTTTTCACGAGCGCCCTGTACAAACACAGAACAAAACAAACAAAAACAAAACCAGAAAACTCCATAGGTCCATTTAAAAACAGAGGTGTCCAAACCTTTCACATTAAGGGCCACATATAAAAACACAGATGAAGCTGATGCAGATTGAGGACCTTCAAATCTGTGTGTTTATTACAAGTTAGGCTGAAACACTAGACCTTTATTCACGCTCACATCCTCAATGCGACACATTAAATATTCAATATAGGCTTGTTAAAGTAGATTTTCAGAAATATACAGTAAAAAGTACTGTTTAAGGTAATACAGGCCAATTCACCTGGAAGATTCAGAGTCAAGAAAAACTGGTCTGAGGGCCGTGTTTGGTCCCCGGGCCACAGTTTGATTATGCCTGATTTAAAACAGGAGCAGGTCTGAGTATAAATGTTCATCTCCAGATTATTAAAGTGGCACCGATCTATCCAGTTTTGCGTGTCCTTGAAATGTGTTTCAGTTTAAAATAACCATTTCAGTTCAGTTTTGAGACTTGTTGATGTTGGATTTGCCGTGAATGAAACGTGAGTCATTTGCAGAGGTTAAAGATGTGCGCGGTGTTGTAATAATACTGAAATAAGTCACAGTTCTGCCTGTTTTCCGGCCTGTCCCGTCCTTCATTTGCTGCTTCCCTGTTTTCCTCACACCTGCCGTTTATTTACTGATCTGAGCGTGGTCTATATGTTCTCCCTCTGTTCAGTTTATTTAGCTGGATTGTCATTTGTTCTTTTCATTTTCAGGCTCTGTGTTCGAATAAACCTGTTGTTTTCACCCGAGTCTGATACGTTTTGGGGGTTTTCTTCGTGTTGCATTTAAGTCCAGTTTAACCTGCGTGACAAAATATTTGATTCAAAGTCAGATTTTTATAACTTGGCTAAGACTGACTGTTTTTTGACCCATGCAGAAGGTAAACGCTTTGTGTATTTGTGGAGAGAAATCTGCTTTTTTGTCAACTGGATGTAACTAAAGTTTTATTTTTTTGACTTGTTCCGCTGTTGTGACGCCTCAGCCGATCAGATTCAGAGATTATTCATGACATTCTGCCTTTTCCCGATCACTTTCACGTCCAGAGAGCTGCACGTATCCGTCTGGTTTGAGCCGTCTTGCTGAAGGATTTCTGAAGGATTGCAAAAATATGTAATTATGGGCATATTTCACAAACACTACTGCAATATTAATTTATCACTATCCAACACCTCCTCCCGGATCACTGTCTTATACTCACTGTGACGCTCGGTCGTACTTAGAGGGTTATTAATGGGTCTCCATGGGTCCGAGTCCAAGGGTGGTGGAGGAGGAGGTGGAGGGGGAGGAGGAGGCGTAGAGGGAAGGGGGAGGTGCAGGTGTCCCAGTTCTGTCTTGGAGGGGACACCTCAAGGACGAGTCTTTAGGCCTATACTGTTCTTCTCCCCCGTGACTCGAGCTGCAGATGATTCCTGATGGTGCTGCTGTTTAAAGAACAGACACCGCTCCTGGGTCCTTCAACACACCCAAGAGAATTCTGGGAGATTTTTGATAGGAATTAATGTTTTTTTGTTTTTTTTTTCAGTAGAAATAAGAGCAGGGCAGAAGCTGAGCGGGGGGAAAAAAAGTAGTTTCAAGACAGTATCGCAGGTGTGTGAGAGTAAAAAGGCCCCCACGACCCGGTTTAAAGTCCTGCGGGCGTGTTTTCATAGAGGGAAATTGTACTGAAGAAGTCAGACTGAGGATGGCGCTATCATCAGCTGACTGGACGCACAGCAACATCACGTGACCGCTCTGAAGAAGACGCTAGTGAGCAGGCGAAACTGTTAAGTGTGAAAACAAATTAAACCTTTATCTGACAAAAAGAATCTATTAAAAAGACAATTAAATTTAAGATTTTATAAAAAACACAAACACACAAACAAAAAAAACACTATTTGGCCATTTTTTTTCGGTTTCAAATTCCACTTGCTGGTTGAAAATCCTTACCTAGCAACAAAATCTGATCCAACAAATAGAAATATAAGAAAACACCTCTATGTTGTTCCAATTGTTTTTGAAGCATCAGAAAAATGTGTTTCTTGTGACAAACTTTTGATGGAATTCTCCCTTTGACGTCATCATTTTGCTTTAAAACGCTGTGTGATTTTCAACACATTTTTCATCTTTTCTTCACAAATCGCCTCTGAGTGTCTATAAAACTAACACTTATCATTTCACCAAAAGGTCCCTTGAGATACATTTCCTATAAGACGTCTGTTTGGTGTTGAATATGACATCGAACTGAATCCATTTTTACAGCAACAACTGTGTCTCATTTCATATTTATCTAAAAAATGCATTTTATTTAATTAGAACAAAGATAATCCTCCAACATTTGTCAGGTTTAAGCAGCTGAAACAAGATATTTCTCATTTAAAGAGTCAAACTTACTCTTTAAAACAGAGTCAGACCTACAGTATATACACAGTACATATATATAATGATTTATGGACACGTCTTATTGACCTCTGACCTTTCAAATGAGGAAGTCAAACTCCAGACCAGAAATCAAAGTCACAAAGTAAAAATCACAAAGATCATAAAGGTTATTACTGTATTATAATAAAACATTTAAGAGATAGAATATTATATAAACTAGAGGATTATTAATGAACTTAATTTAACTTATTACAGTGAAAAGTACAATAACACAAGTTTATAGTTGAAGTAGAGCAAACATAATGTCTGATCTGGAGCGTGACTTTAAATATTATTAGTGTCTGTTCTGTGGAGCTGATGGGACCAACACAGAGACACTAAAAACATGGAAACATTTGATTTATATTTATTTATTTATGTTTATTTTACTACCTACTACTTGTATTTCTGTGTGTAAAAGTTGTGTTATGTCCGTGTACTTCCCTGGTGCCACCTGTAGGGGGAGGGATGATGGGAGAGGATGTTAAAATGTAATAAAAACAACAAAAACTATCATTTAACAGGTTTTATCTCATGAAATAAATCAGTCTCTAATCACCCAAACGTGTCACGTGCTGTGTAACGCAGTGCGGTCCTCGGAGCAGAGTGGGGACGTGTGCGAGACGTGTCCCACTTCTGTCTCTGCTCTTAATTAGCTGTGTGTATCGTTTTAATTAAGCTGTCGAGATTTGAGGCGCGGCTCCTCCCTCCTCATCCCCTCATCCCCTCGCACATGGACCGGCGTACTGTCCACAGGGCTGACCGCTCCTGCCCCCCCTCCTCGCCCTCACGTCTGCTCCACGGCCCGCCAGCAGGGGGCAGAGCGGGGGCAGAGGGGTAATCACAACCCCGGTGCGGCGAGCGGGCCACACAAACAGCATATGGCCAATTAAAGCTGACGAGGCTGTCAGACTTTGGATGATGTAACTGTCGTAATTAAGGGGGGAGGGGGGGGGGTATTTACTTCTATGCGGTATTAAAGAGGAAGTATTTACTTCTATGTTGTATTAAAGAGGAGGTATTTACTTCTGTGGGGTATTAAAGAGGAGGTATTTACTTCTATGGGGTATTAAAGAGGAGGTATTTACTTCTATGCGGTATTAAAGAGGAGGTATTTACTTCTGTGGGGTATTAAAGAGGAGGTATTTACTTCTATGGGGTATTAAAGAGGAGGTATTTACTTCTATGCGGTATTAAAGAGGAGGTATTTACTTCTGTGGGGTATTAAAGAGGAGGTATTTACTTCTATGGGGTATTAAAGAGGAGGTATTTACTTCTATGGGGTATTAAAGAGGAGGTATTTACTTCTATGTTGTATTAAAGAGGAGGTATTTACTTCTATGGGGTATTAAAGAGGAGGTATTTACTTCTGTGTTGTATTAAAGAGGAGGTATTTACTTCTGTGGGGTATTAAAGAGGAGGTATTTACTTCTGTGGGGTATTAAAGAGGAGGTATTTACTTCTGTGGGATATTAAAGAGGAGGTATTTACTTCTGTGGGGTATTAAAGAGGAGGTATTTACTTCTGTGGGGTATTAAAGAGGAAGTATTTACTTCTATGGGGTATTAAAGAGGAGGTGTTTACTTCTGTGGGGTATTAAAGAGGAGGTATTTACTTCTGTGGGGTATTAAAGAGGAGGTATTTACTTCTGTGGGGTATTAAAGAGGAGGTATTTACTTCTATGGGGTATTAAAGAGGAGGTATTTACTTCTATGTTGTATTAAAGAGGAGGTATTTACTTCTGTGGAGTATTAAAGAGGAGGTATTTACTTCTATGTTGTATTAAAGAGGAGGTATTTACTTCTGTGGGGTATTAAAGAGGAGGTATTTACTTCTATGGGGTATTAAAGAGGAGGTATTTACTTCTATGGGGTATTAAAGAGGAGGTATTTACTTCTATGTTGTATTAAAGAGGAGGTATTTACTTCTATGGGGTATTAAAGAGGAGGTATTTACTTCTGTGTTGTATTAAAGAGGAGGTATTTACTTCTGTGGGGTATTAAAGAGGAGGTATTTACTTCTGTGGGGTATTAAAGAGGAGGTATTTACTTCTGTGGGATATTAAAGAGGAGGTATTTACTTCTGTGGGGTATTAAAGAGGAGGTATTTACTTCTGTGGGGTATTAAAGAGGAAGTATTTACTTCTATGGGGTATTAAAGAGGAGGTGTTTACTTCTGTGGGGTATTAAAGAGGAGGTATTTACTTCTGTGGGGTATTAAAGAGGAGGTATTTACTTCTGTGGGGTATTAAAGAGGAGGTATTTACTTCTATGGGGTATTAAAGAGGAGGTATTTACTTCTATGTTGTATTAAAGAGGAGGTATTTACTTCTGTGGGGTATTAAAGAGGAGGTATTTACTTCTGTGGGGTATTAAAGAGGAGGTATTTACTTCTGTGGGATATTAAAGAGGAGGTATTTACTTCTGTGGGGTATTAAAGAGGAAGTATTTACTTCTGTGGGGTATTAAAGAGGAGGTATTTACTTCTGTGGGGTATTAAAGAGGAGGTATTTACTTCTATGTGGTATTAAAGAGGAAGTATTTACTTCTGTGGGGTATTAAAGAGGAGGTATTTACTTCTGTGGGGTATTAAAGAGGAGGTATTTACTTCTATGTGGTATTAAAGAGGAAGTATTTACTTCTGTGGGGTATTAAAGAGGAGGTATTTACTTCTGTGGGGTATTAAAGAGGAGGTATTTACTTCTGTGGGGTATTAAAGAGGAGGTATTTACTTCTATGTGGTATTAAAGAGGAAGTATTTACTTCTGTGGGGTATTAAAGAGGAGGTATTTACTTCTGTGGGGTATTAAAGAGGAGGTATTTACTTCTGTGGGGTATTAAAGAGGAGGTATTTACTTTTACAGTGTTGTGTCATGTTTTTGTATATTTATGTAGGATTGTTGTGTGGAGTGTGGGTGATGTAGGCTTGTGGGCGGAGCCTCGTACAGAATCTCACAGCTAACCATAATAAGGGTTTGAATAGGGCTCGGGAGAGATCTCTAGATGACTCAAACATGCCTGGATGACATGTAAAACCTCTTCAGACATGTTTTTTGATGAAAGAACTACATGTTTCATAATCTTGATCGAGGGAAGAGCCTAAACAAACAGTATTTTTTAATTTTTTTTTAAATTTCCAAGTGTAAAATCCAGTTAAGTTTAAGTTAAGTTGTTATTTTTTGAAGGAGATCGAGTTCATAAAGTTGCTGTATTAATCTTGAGGCTCAAATGTTTCTTCAGTTTTTGTTACTCCACCTGAGGATTGTGACCTCTGACCTCCAGCTCGGGCTAAACTACGGGCTTTTTCTAATGTCGTGACGTCATTCCAAAGTCTGATGATATTTAGCTAAAACTCCGCGGTGAGACGTTTGTTCTTTCTCGCTCTGAAACATCAACACGAGCGCAGATGTTTGGATAATGAGGAGCTTACAGACCTCACCTTCAGCGTACAGTAGCTTGAGGCGTTTCCCGTCGGGATCGCAGCTATTCCAAAAGTAGCTCGCTGTCTTGCACTTAGCTAACCCTTTTATTAGCGCCGTGACAACAGTGTGCGAGCTAAACGCCGCGGGCTGCTAATGAGACGACAGAGAATTCACCTGGTGTGATTAGCAAAACTGCAGCTTATTTTTCATTAGATGCGTTAAGGTAATAGTTTGCGAAAGGAAAACAAAAGTGAGATAAGGTTTGTTTGGAGTTTTAAGAGTTTACGGTGAGTTTATTAAGACTCGGAACTTTAAAGAACTTAAAGAGCCCGTAGTACGCTGTTTTCTCGTCTGTTTTAACCTCCTGAGACCCGAGCTCTTGCATGAGATGTTTTATTAATTTTTCTTTCTTATTTGTTCTGGCTGGGACCTGATGAGTCTAAATACAAAGAATTATCTTTTTACATTATGTAGTTTCTGAGAAA
The DNA here is from genome assembly GCF_009829125.3 of Periophthalmus magnuspinnatus. NCBI lineage: Eukaryota > Metazoa > Chordata > Actinopteri > Gobiiformes > Gobiidae > Periophthalmus > Periophthalmus magnuspinnatus. The sequence continues at coordinate 1,303,341 of NC_047134.1, read as the reverse complement.
AAATTATATAAATCAAATGTCCTCATATGTGACCTTTGACTCATTTTGATTAAACATTTGAATAATGATTTGCAAAAACTATTTATGAAGACCCTGAACACAGCAACATTTGTCCTGAGTAAAAACAAAATGAGAAAAAACAATTGTGCCTCTTGGAAAAATGTGTCTCGTGTGAAGAGACAGGAGCAGGAAGAAAAACAAAAAAGTTTAAGTTAAATATTCTAAAAATTCTAAACTGTTAAAAAATGAATATATATATATATAATTTATTTACATTGTTGCTGTTCTTGTTGCTGTTATTCTTCATCTAATAATTTACACTGTGGCCTAGACAACCCAAAAATGTGTTGTCCACATATGAGGACGCCAGGACTCAGGAGGATAATGTGTGTTTTTGAGGAGAAAACAGCATTAGAACATGGTTTAAACCTCACAACAGTCCATTTTGTGTAATATACGACCTTGATGACAACATTCCTTCACATTTCATTCTAATTCTTTACCTGTTTTGTCCAAGGAGTTAAAGCTACAGCGCTGTGGTCAGAAAACACAAATACAAACCATTCACCGTAAATACAGCGCCAGAGTCAACAAGATCATTCCCCTAGAGTTTACGCGCTGAACGTAGCATTTTCAAAACAATAAAAGGTAACATGGTGATCCAAACATGTCGTGTGTTTGCAGTTAAAACCCCATCCAACTAAACTACCTCCTCTTTAAACTTCACACTTTGCTGCTCCAGGAGTGGGACAATTTCATAATTATCAGCATCATTTGGTTTAGTCAGGGCCCAAATCCCCAGTCTGCAGTTTGGGAGCAGTGCAGTGTTTTTTATTCTTTCATTTGAGTCGACATCAGTGTCAGATCAAACCGTCATTGTCCCCATTGTTTTCTCTTTCGTAATCGCCCAAAACATCCGATTCTCTGCTCATCCAATTATAACATGTTAATTGTTTTGTCTCACATCAACACCACCCTGCCCCTCCTCCCTCTGCACACGCACACACGTACACACACACATAACCCACGCGTACGCCCCTCATCGCTCACGTGCACGCCCATCACCGTATTCCTGTGCACGGCTGGATTAAATTTTCTATTAGCTCCTCTCCATTGAGTCTGGAGATTGTTGATTATCCACTAATGGCCTTTGTTACTGCCTTAATGAATAGCTTGATTACAACGATGTTTAGAGTCACATCAGGAGGCTGCGCCGAGCGTGCACGTGAGGGGTGTGCACGTGAGGGGAGTGCACGTGACAGCAGTGTGTGTGTGTGAGGGGTGTGCACGTGAGGGGAGTGCACATGAGGAGAGTGTGTGTGTGTGAGAGGGGCGTGCACGTGACAGCAGTGTGTGTGTGAATGAGGGGTGTGCACGTGAGGAGAGTTCACGTGAGGAGAGTGCATGTGAGGTGAGGGATGTGTGTGTGAGTGTGTTTGTGAGGGGTTTGTACGTGAGTGGTGTGCATGTGAGGAGAGTGTGTGTGTGTGAGTGAGGGGTGTGCACGTGAGGAGAATGCACGTGAGGTGTGTGCACGTGAGGAGAGTGTGTGTGAGAGTGAGGGGTGTGCACGTGAGGAGAGTGCACGTGAAGAGAGTGTGTGTGAGGAGAGTGCACGTGAGGTGAAGGGTGTGCACGTGCGGAGAGTGCACGTGAGGGGTTTGCGCATGAGGAGAGTGCATGTGAGGAGTGTGTGCATGTGTGGTGTGCACGTGAGGAGGTCAGCTCTTCCTGTCGCTCAGAATGTCCTGTTTTTTTCTCTCTGTTCATCTGTTTCTGTTTGTTCATACGTGTAGTTCCTCATTGGTCCAGGAGGGGTCCATGATAAAAAAGGTTTCACAGATGGTCATTTTGATAATATGTTCAGTCCATCCATAAATCCTTTTAGTTCTGGTTAAAACAGCTAAATAATCACTGAAAGAGTCAGAGTCAGATGAGTCATTTCTCTAACTGCTCCAAGATTCATTTTGACAAAGTAAAACTAAAATTTCATGGTCAAATTGTTGTGGTCCGCTGTGTTTTTGGTAGATTATTGTCCAGCATAATTCATGTGCACAATGCTAGATTTAAGACATGTTTATTTGTTAGCGAGTCGAGTGGTCGTCAGTCGCCAGAACAGTCCTGGTGTTTCAAAGTTTGAGGCTAGCACCAGTTCTCCCATTGAAAAAGCACTGGAGCTAAAGTACAAAACAGTGGCAGATGTTCTCGTTCCACCGCTGCATTCCTCCGTCGGATAAACTGCAGCAGACCTTGGACCGATGAAATAAACTTCCACAGCGTCGTCCACACGGCAGAGGCCCACATTATCCTGTCTGCTCTTTGCTCTAATTGTTCTGTCTCCTGGTTTTTCCCTGGAGCTCCTTTTGCTGCGGGTGCATTTGTGCTGACGGGTTGTACAGACTGGAGGTTCTGGGGGGTGAGAGGGGTGAGTGGGGGGTGAGAGGGGTGAGAGGGGGGTGAGAGGGGTGAGAGGGGGTTACGGGGGACTCCTGGGGGCTGCGTTGGCATGTTGCACTGTGCTGCTCTGGTACAATCTCTCTGTATCTGCAGATATAAGGCCCGGTGTTACTGCACGTGCACAGATGAATCACACACTCTCCTCTGGTCTCTCCTTTCTGTGTCCTCAGATGTTAAAGCCTCACCATGTAACTTTTTAAACAAAAAAACAGAGTGTATGACATTCAAAGTGTATAATGTTCCAAGTGTATGACATTCTGAGTGTATGACGTTCCGAGTGTAAGATATTCCGAGTGTAAGATATTCTGAGTGTATGATATTCCAAGTGTGTAATGTTCCAAGTGTATGACATTCTGATTGTCTGACTTTCCGAGTGTATGACATTCTGAGTGTATGACATTCCGGCTGCATGACGTTCCGAGTGTATGACTTTTTGAGTGGATAGGGTTCTATGTGTATGACATTCCGAGTATGACTTTCCGAGTGTAAGATATTCCGAGTGTAAGATATTCCAAGTGTATGATATTCCGAGTGTATGACTTTTTGAGTGGATAGTGTTCTGTGTGTATGACATTCCTAGTGTATGACATTTTAAGTGTATAACATTCCGAGTGTATGACATTCCGGGTGTATGACTTTCCGAGTGTATTACTTTTTGTGTGTATGACTTTTCAAGTGTAAGATATTCAGAGTGTATGACATTCCGAGTGTAAGATATTCCGAGTGTATAGCATTCCGAGTGTATGACATTCCGAGTGTATGACATTCCGAGTGTATGACATTCCGAGTGTATGACATTCCGAGTGTATGACATTCCGAGTGTATGACTTTTCGAGTGTCTGACATTCCGCTGTTATTTTCCCGCTGTAGTGCCAGTCACAGTCGTGATGATTCGGTGTGATCCGGTGTGATTTCCGAATGGGCGGGTTGTCCGTCTGCTCCGTTCTCATTAACAGGGTCTCACATCACAACACTGTTCGACTGGTCACACTAAACAAATATCTGGCACGGTCCCGGCGTTCCGTCGCTCCGTCACTCAGCAGATTTCAGACAAGCTGCTGAATCACATGAGGAGCACAAAGAGTCTGTGGGAATGACTCTCAGACTCAGACACGGATCAGGACGGAGCAGAGTCAGGATCATTTTCATTTCATTTTACTGCTTTGTTAGTTTTTCTGTAGTCAAAATGTCTGTATCTCTCCTCCCTCTCCCCTCTTCCTCTTCAGTCCTTTTTGGTTTCAGTCAAGACCTACCACATTCTGTTTTTTATTTATTTATTTATTTATTATTATTATTATTATTATTATTATTATTTTTATTTTTTTTTAGCCCAGTTTTCCTACGCTACATCTACACTTTTTTGGATCATTTTTACCCCATTGCATTATGGGACTTGTGCAGACGTGTTTCTCTGATGTTGAGTTTGTTTACAGTTTGTGGTCTGTACAATATTTATTCTGTTTGTAATTATACGAGCTGGTAAACAGAGTGTAAGTTTAACGAGGCAACATTTCATTAAAGTCAGTGTTAAAGCGCAGAGTGTTTGTCCATAGGCGCGCGCTGGAGCTGTCCGTGGTGCTGGAGCTGTCCGTGGTGCTGGAGCTGTCCGTGGTGCTGGAGCTGTCTGTAGTTCTGAAAGACCAACCGTGGTGTTTTTGGCCTCTTTCTCCAACCACTGAGTCTCAAACTGCAGCTGTACGTTGCTAAATATTTCCCTCCCGTTTACACGTTCACAGATTGTTTTTCTTTGCTTTGCTCGTATCTTAATCACGTTTGAATCCAGGCTCACGCAATCATCTTGGATATTTTTTTTAACCGAAGAAGAAATTAAAAAGAGACATAGTTTGTGGTAACTGGCAATGATTTTAAAATATGTTGTAAATATTGAAAAACTGGTTTATTAGTTTTTATCCATCCATTTTCTTCCGCTTATCTGGGGTCGGGTCGCGGGGGCAGCAGTCTGAGCAGGGACTCCCAAACTTCCCTCACCCTAGACACTTCCTCCAGCTGGTCCAACTGTCAATGTCACGCTCCATCCTTCCCTCACTCGTGAACAAGACCCTGAGATACTTGAACTGCTCCACTTAGTTTTTAATGACACATGTCCCGTGGTGTGGCATTAAACTTAGATAAATACATGGAGACAGGCAGATGACAGTTAACATGTCAGATCTGTGGAGAAGTGACCCTTTTCGCAGTACGAGAGCAGTAAAAACAACCGTAACTGAGTAAATCCAAGATAGATCCGTTTCATGCGGAGGCAGTAGCTCAGTTGGTAGAGCGTTCATCCTCTGATCTGATGGTTGGCGGTTGGAATTCCGCTCGTCTTGACATAAACATCATGGGCAGAGCGGTCAGATCCACTGACCCACAGGTCGCCGGGGTGAACGGGAGACTGATCCCTTGACGTAAAACGCTTTGGACGCCTCGAAGGTGGAAAAGCGCTGTATAAATGCAACAATTTACCATTTATTTAATCCCATACTGTGGAACGTTCCAGGCCAAGTGATGACATCTCCATAGAGACAGGCAGGTGGCGGACACTGGGATAGAAAACATCCACAGTAGCTCTTTATTTTGAGCCTGTCAGAGAGCAGACGGCGGGTTATAGAGTAAAGAAAGAAACAACGGGATGAAAGCCGTACTATGTGAGTGCGTGTAAGTGATCAGACGAGGCTTTCATCCAGAGAGATCCCCGTGTCTCCGGCCAAAAGAAATCACTCCGTTTGAACTAAATCCCGTTAGAGTTGAATCAGGGGTCGGCCATGTTGGTGTGGGCTAAACGCCGTTATAATGCTCCCGCTCTAAAGCCTCTACGATATCGCCTTTAACGCTTTTACTTTGGACGTGCCGGTGGTGTCGTGCATGAGCGGTGCCACGAGGGCCAGGGGTTGGAATAACGAACCCTCGGATCGGGAGGAGATTTGATCCAATCGGGGCTCGCAGCAGCTGTGGCTAATGATGTGGCCGTAGAGTTGCCACATGTGGTCCTTTTGTCTGTGGCCAGGTGGGGGGTGCGAGGGAGGTGCGAGGAGGAGAGAGGGTGGGGAGCATCAAAAGGAGCAGCAGACATTTTCAGAGATTATCAGACGGGAGCAGACAGAAGAGGGAGGGCATCTGAGCGTCCACTGGGGAGGCAGGCGTCACGTGGATGTGTCACGATTCACATATTTGAACGTGGATCCATTGTGTTGGTGCGAAATGGACAGTTTGTTTACACTGTAATAAACTGGAAATATCTAACTTCCAGTTCGCTCGGCTTTTCTTTATCTCATCTCCTTCCTCTCCTCCTTTCTCCTCCTCCTCTCTTCTTTCTCCTCCTCCTCTCTTCTTTATCTTCCTCCTCTCCTCCTTTCTCCTCCTCCTCTCTTCTTTCTCCTCCTCTCTCTTCTCTCCAGAGACTCAAATGAGAGCACTTTTTTCTAACAGCTGACTCCTTAAAACACTCTTGTTCTTTACCCACTAATTTGTCCTGGGGGTTTGTGGTTTGTTCAGCTGGAAAAATGTATATGTTCTGTTCTAGAGTGTGTCTGTTCTGGAGTGTGTTTGTTCTGGAGTGTGTTTGTTCTGGAGTGTTCTGTCCTGGAGTGTGTTTGTTCTGGAGTGTTCTGTTCTGGAGTGTGTTTGTTCTGAAGTGTGTTTGTTCTGGAGTGTTCTGTTCTGGAGTGTGTTTGTTCTGGAGTGTTCTGTTCTGGAATGTGTTTGTTCTGGAGTGTTCTGTTCTAGAGTGTTCTTTTCTGGAGTGTTCTGTTCTGGAGTGTTCTGTTCTGGAGTGTGTTTGTTCTAGAGTGTTCTGTTCTAGAGTGTGTTTGTTCTGGAGTGTGTTTGTTCTACAGTGTGTTTGTTCTAGAGTGTTCTGTTCTGGAGTGTGTTTGTTCTGGAGTGTGTTTGTTCTGGAGTGTGTTTGTTCTGGAGTGTTCTGCTCTGGAGTGTGTTTGTTCTAGAGTGTGTTTGTTCTAGAGTGTTCTGTTCTGGAGTGGTGCTGGTTTGGCTTCGTGCTGCTGTAGATTCTGTTGTGTAGATGTGTTTTGTGTAGATGTGTTTTGTGTAGATGTGTTTTGTGTCAACCGCACAACTTTTTACGCCTTTTTTACTTTTGTGTCTTTGCTGTCGGGCTGCCATCGCCTGGAGAACGTCCTGGTTGACTTCAGACACGTTCTCCTGATCGATCACTGTCTTAAATCTGTCTGAAGGAGGCGCTAGCTACACTGAAACTGGACACAGCTTTTGTTTTTCAGACGTATTAGCATCGTGTTACTTCTATTTATTTAAAGTGGTAAAAATAAATCTGCTGTGGACTGTCTGCACTGAAATCTAAAGTGTGTTATTGTCCAAAAGTGAGGAAGTATGCTGTTTACATGCTAGTTGTTGTTAGCTTTACAGTGAGAGTTGTGAGTTGTGCTTATAAACTCGTCGTGGTGAGTGATCAGGATGTTCTGATGCTTCAGGTCAGTGAGGAGTGACTCTGGACAAACGGTTAATGATCCGTCAGTTTTTCACCTGTTTAAGACACAATGATGAAGTCTACAGAGCTTTACTCCTCCTCCCTCATCCCCCTCTCCCCCTGCGGTCTCTCCATCCTCTCTCGCGTCTCTTTCCTCTCCTTCTCTGTCTCTTCTCTCCTCTGCACCTCTTTTAACAGAGAATTATGTGAATTTCTGTCTTGCTTTTTGTGTTGCGTTTTTCCAGATCATATAATTCCAGTTTGTCGTTTCCAAACCCGTTCCTCCTCCTCCTCCTCGTCGCCTCCTGGAGTCCGTGGTCCTCCTCATCATGGTACAGGAGGTGTTGAGTTTGCTCCATTTGTGCGAGCAGTGTCACACTTGTCCCCCGCACACACCTCTGCTGTCCTTTGTGCGCCGTGTGCTTTTGTGCGAGTGTTTTGTGTGTCTTTTCTCCCCTAACCTTTACTTTGTAATAGAAACAGAAAGGTCAGGCCGTTTCTGTGCTCAAATGAAGAATCCAGAGCTTCAGCCCCTCGGCCACACGCAGCCACATGCCCCAGAGCCGCGGAACAAGGAGCGACATTAGGGAACGCCATCAGGGAACGCCATCAGGGAACGATGTCAGGGAACGCCATCAGGGAATGACGTCAGGGAACGACGTCAGGGAACGCCATCAGGGAACGACGTCAGGGAACGACATCAGGGAACGACATCAGGGAACGCCATCAGGGAACGACGTCAGGGAACGACATCAGGGAACGACTCTTAGGGAACGACATCAGGGAACGCCGTTAGGGAACGACATCAGGGAACGACATCAGGGAACGACTTCAGGGAAAGACTTCAGGGAAAGACATTAGGGAACAACGTCAGGGAACGACATCAGGGAACGCCATCAGGGAACGACGTCAGGGAACGCCATCAGGGAACGACGTCAGGGAAGGATGTCAGAGAATGCCATCTGGGAACTACGTCCTAGAACGATGTCAGGGAACGAAGTCAGGGAATGACATTAGGGAACGACGTCAGGGAATGCCATCAGGGAACGCCATCAGGGAACAGCATCAGGGAACGACATCAGGGAACGCCATCAGGGAACGCCGTCAGGGAACGACGTCAGGGAAGGATGTCAGAGAATGCCATCTGGGAACTACGTCCTAGAACGATGTCAGGGAACGACGTCAGGGAACGACATCAGGGATTGAAGTCAGGGAGCGACATCAGGGAACGCTTTCAGGGAAAGACATCAGGGAACGTTATCAGGGAATGACATCAAGGAACGACATCAGGGAACGACATCGGGGACCACCATCGGGGAGCAACATCAGGGAAGGACATCAGGGAGTGAAGTCAGGGAGCAACATCCAGGAACACTGTCAGGAAGCAACATCAGGGAACGGCGTCAGGAAATGCCATCAGGGAACAACATCAGGGATCGACATTAGGAAACGACATCGGGGAGGGATGTCAGGGAACGCCATCAGAGAGCAACGTCAGGGAACAGTGTCAGGGAGCAACATCAGGGAATGGCAATTTGAGTTCACAAATGTATCTCGTACATTCAGACCTGTTCTGCAAAATGGACTTTTCAGATGTTTCTCCATGTTCTAGTCGTTTCTTCTCCTTGAGCCTCTGAAGTTGTACTTGGAGTGATTCATGGTTGAGTTTAATCTTTAATCCACTATTTTCAAGACGCCATTTTGCCGATCTGTGATGTACACGACCACTGCGAACATTTACGCTGAACATTAGGTTTGATTTAAGCTTTGGATGAGCAAATACCAAAGTGTCTTAAAGTAAAAAAAAAACGGAACCTGGATACAAACACATTGCTCCAACATTAGATTAAAGAGGAGGTATTTACTTCTGTCTGTAACAAGGGTTCAAATAGAGCCCAGGAGAGATCACTAGATTACTCAAACATGCACGGAGGACGTCTAAAACCTCTTCAGACATGTTTTTGATGAGGAAACACTGTTATAACTCGGTAGAAAGCTCAAAACACAACTGCGTTTTCTGATTAAAACAGTTTTAAAAGCATCAGATTTAGTTTTACCTCCTGTAATCCGATTATGATCAGACCTGCGCACAAACCCTCCCTTCCTCTCCGTCTCTGATCCGAAACTGAAATGAAAGCAGATGAATTAAACATGGGACATTTACTGCGCCGCCGTAAAAGTGAAACGAGTCAGATTTATGGAGGAGCGAGCCGTAAACAGCGCTCTCAGAAATGTGATTAGCCTCGTAAACACTCCCGTCTCCCGCTGTCCCCCGCTCAACCCGAACGCACCGCGACGCCTCTAACGTCCCCTCTGCGTCGCCCCTGGTTACAGAGCTAACGTAACCGTAACCGCGACTGTCCGAGATATGAATTCATTAGTCGCACATTTAACTGAAGAATGCTGCTTAAATCTTTACTATTGTCCTAAAATGGCTGTATTTGCGTATAAATAGTTTGGGTTATGAGTTGCAGTGCATTTTGGGTAGAAATATTGGCTGTTACTGTAATGAGTTTACTTAATATGGATTCTGAGGGTTTTCCACGTTAGCTGGATGCTTTAATAAATCTTCAGTTATGTTTTTATGTGGCAGAGATTATCGTCTTATTCATTAGATTTTTTGCTTTTTGTGTCGACTGGAGCGAGACACTTTTGTTTTGTTTTGAACTTTTAGAAAGCCAACGGTAATAACCGACTAATGGAGTGTTTGTCAGCGTAATGTTTATACTGAGAAGTCAATTTAACATCTGGTATCAAAGTACATTTAGTAAGGTTACCACGCCGACAGCTTCGTTCTATCGGTTTTGTAGTTTCGTGAACAGCTTTGATTATGTTCTGAACTCTTAGCGACTTCACAACAGGGCAGACATTGCATTTCACCAAAACAATTATTATTTTTTAAGATTTAACCCCAAATCTTGCCTGTTTTCTTTCACTTTTGCAGTGTCGGGCCGTGCATTTGACCCGTGGGCCTTCAGTGACGTCCCACTTACACATTACATCATCACCTCAGTACAGGCGCATCAAACAACACTTATTTTCAGGAGCCAATAAGGCAAAAATTAAAAAGATGCCAAACAAAATGCCTCCAAAATGACACTATGTGAGCTCAAACAAGTCTGTGTGTTAAACTGCACAATGTCACTGTTTCATATAAGACACAACCAGACAAGAACAAAACAAACTGTTCTTTGAAAATAAAGTAAACACATCATTTTTTGACAATAATCTAGACAAACAGCAAATAACTGAAAATGTGGCTCAGCTGAGATTGAATGAACTTTAGTGCAGTTTTAACTGAGGTGACTTCAGTGCTCCACGTTATTATTCACATTATAAAGTCACTTTTTCATTGTGGAGCTCCGTCTCCCTGCGCGTCGCTGAGAGGGTTTGGCCGACCTCTCCTCATAATATCCAGCTTTTCGTGAAAGGCCCGTCGTGAAAATGCCGTGGAACATATATCTGCAACCAGATCAATCTCTTCTCCTGCTTTTGACATTATGGGTGAAGTTGGGGTTTATTTTGACGTTCTGCCGCCTTCACGCTGTAGCAGAGCTGATTATCCAATCACAGGACACGTCCAGTTTGCGTAGGACCTTCTCGCTGACCCTGATGTGCAGAATCCAGATGTGCTCGTCTGCTGAACCTGACTGTGTCTGTGTCTTACAGTGGGCGGGGCCTGCTCTGTTTAAGGCCCCAGGAAAATGAAATCTGCCTGACAACACAAGCAGCTGAAATATAATTGGATAAAAACTGCACCACAATAAACAACGATGGAAGCCACTCAACAAAGTGGATACAATACGACATAAAGAGAACAGAGAATAGAGAATATTTGTGTTTACATAAAAATCTCTATGGCAATGGTCCTGATTTGTCGTGTTTCTGAATCCATGGACACCAGGTTTATTTCAATGACGACCCACTGTTCAGTGTCTTTTCTATGGAAATCAGAACTTGTGTTATGGCAAAGAAAAGCATTCTTCCCCGTTGGCCCCAGTCCCTGGTTGAATTTCCAGCTTTTGAGAACTTTTTTCCCCATTCAAAAGAGATTTAATATTGAACTTAAAACTGTTCATGGTAAAAGTTCTAATTTCTCCTCCTTCTTCAGGTGGAGTGGCTGAAGGACAACGACATCATCGACCCGGCGGAAGACAGGAACTTCTACATCACCGTGGACCACAACCTGATCATCAAACAGGCGCGGCTCTCCGACACGGGGAACTACACCTGCGTCGCTAAGAACATCGTCGCCAAGCGCAGGAGCTCCACGGCAACCGTCATCGTCTACGGTACGGAGACCTTTCAGCTGTTCAGTCTCATCTTTCATTATTAGTTATACAAAAACACACCTGTAATTGTGTTTTGTTTCATTCCCACATGTTTAAGAACAGGGGGATTTTTTAAGTTACAAAACAGGTTATGGTTAAGGTTAGCGCTAGGATGTTTTGGGGTAGTTAGCATGTTAGCAGAAGTAACTTTAAAGAACATTTATTGTGTTCATGTCGCTCTATAGTTATAATCTATGACACCTGTGGATCATTATGTTATAATTTGCACTTTTTAAATCGCAATTTCCATCTAAAAACAAGGACTGAGTCAGTGTGATGTCACGACAGCGTTCGGCTCCAAATGAGGCTTGTCGATGCTAGCAGTTATAGCGGCCGATTTTGAGCTGTATTTAAAAATTCGACCGTGAGTACCATAGCAACCAAAGAGCCAATCCAGAGCGAGGCTGTTGAAGGTAACGCCTCTTCCCGCCTGCACTGCTGGTTTAGCATGGAGTGGAAGCTTAGCAACACTGTCAATCAGGCTGTTGCTAACGCTAGCAGGCGCGACATCGGGGGGGAAAAAGCGCCTGATTTGTCTTGATTTACAGACACAATAGTGAAATAAAAAACCCAGGATCATGTAGAGGGTTAATACGAACATTTAAGACCAGAATGAGTCTGAAGCAGCAGAGACAGAGAGAGGACACAGTTTTTACACAGAAAGTGAATTGGAGCCAGAGTTGAGAAAGCAGGAAGTGCGCTTATAATCACTTCCTGTTTGGAACGCGACAGCAGGTTAGCTCTGTCCATTTATATATATGCAGTCTATGTCTAAACGAAACAAATCTGCTGACTTTTGCGTTAGAAAATGCAAATATCGCTGATATCGCCGTAAACCTCATCACAACAAAGAGCTGCAGAGCTGTCGGCGCCCCCTGTGGATGAGCCGTGGAATCTTTTTTCATTTCGTTTTGGTGCAAATGAAAAATCTGTGACACGAATCCAACTCGTCTCACTGATTAAGAAAATAAAACCGGAGAACGAAGTTAGACACAAAATGGCGTCTTGAAAATAAGTGATTAAACTTTACTCAAACTCCAAAAAAACAGCTTCAGAGAGTAAATGAGAAGGAAACAAGTCCAACGTGATTAAAAGCTCCGAAAAGTCCGTTTTGCAGAACAGGTCTGCTTTAAAAACTAATTTGTCACCCACTATCCTTATCTCAAATGACTCCATAAAGTAAAACATAAAACAGTCACAAAGTTTACCATTTGAGGCCGGTTTATAGCGTCAGATGCTAACGCGATCACTCCCGACGACCAAACACTGACCGTTTTTAAACTCTCTCGTGCCGCCTCCTGAGAGCACGACGTCGTCACGATCTGGAAACGCAAAAAACACCAACAAGAGAAGATAAAATAATGAGGAATTAGCAGATATGTTCAGCCTGGTCTATTGTCTGTTTGTGAAATTACCAACGAGATGATGAGCACACGGCCCCAAACAGGTCCCCATCTGTCGTCTGAAATGAGCTGCGCTTCTGCCAAGTCATCCACGACTCATTGTGATTGGCCCAATACATCCACTTCACCTTTGACCCCAGCCAATTAAAACCCTCCAATCAGAGAGCGGCGTTTAAAGGGGCACTTGTGTTCCCCAAAATGTTCACTATATTATGGCCAAAAGCGACCAAACGGTGTAACGCGGGAGGGACCGGGGTTATTTGGAGCGTTTTGGATTCAGGTAAAGTTTTGTCAGGAAGTTTGTGGATCGGGAAATACTTCAAAAGTCAAATGTGAGTTTCGTTGTGAACCGTCAGAACGATGTACGTGTTTTTTGCGTCGGTGGTTTTCAGACGTGTCAGACGGAACATGACACAGTTTTCCCGAGTGACGACATCGTACTTTTCCATGAATAATCCAAAAATCACAAACGTTGAATCTGATATTTGTTATTAATGATTAAACCCGAGTCCGTGTTGTCGCTGTTTCAATAAAAATGTGCGTTTCGACAATATTTTAGTTCTGGAGAAGGAAACACGACTCAGCTCTGAACTAAACTCAAAACATCAGATGGTTACATTATCTTTATCGGTCTCCGTCTGTTTTAAATATTATTGGATTATAGAATGTTGTGACGTCATCAGAGAATCGTCAAAAGTATCGCAAATATGATACTAATCGATACTGAAACTAGTATCGAAACTAGAGACTCGTTTGAGCAGGAAATGATATTAAAAATGAACTTTTCCTCAATATGTTTATAATGATCGACTGGACTAAACCAGGACTGAATCTGGACTAAACCAGGACTAAACCAGGACTAAACCAGGACTATAACAGGACTAAACCAGGACTAAACCAGGACTATAACAGGACTAAGCCAGAACTAAACCAGGACTAAAACATGACGAAACCAGGCCTAAACCAGGATTAAACCTGAACTAAACCAGGTCTATACCAAGACTAAAACATGACTAAACCAGGACTAAACCAGAACTAAACCAGGACTAAACCAGGACTATAACAGGACTAAACCAGGACTAAACCAGGACTAAACCAGGACTGAATCTGGACTAAACCAGGACTAAACCAGGACTATAACAGGACTAAACCAGGACTAAACCAGGACTAAACCAGGACTAAACCAGGACTATAACAGGACTAAGCCAGGACTAAACCAGGACTAAAACATGACGAAACCGGGACTAAACCAGGACTAAACCAGGACTAAACCAGGACTAAACCAGGACTATACCAAGACTAAGCCAGAACTAAACCAGGACTAAAACATGACTAAACCAGGACTAAACCAGGACTAAACCAGGACTATACCAAGACTAAGCCAGAACTAAACCAGGACTAAAACATGACTAAACCAGGACTACACCAGGACCAGACAAGGACTAAACCAGCACCAAACCAAGGCCAAACCAGGACTAAACCAGGACTGAACCAGGACTGAACCAGGACTGAACCAGGACTGAACCAGGACTAAACCAGGACTAAACCAGGACTATACAAGGACTAAACCAGGACTATACAAGGACTAAACCAGGACTATACAAGGACTAAACTCTCATCATGGAATCAGAATCGATATTGAGTATCGATCTTATCCTTTAGTATGAAAATGGCGTTTCAAATGTGAGTTTTGCGTCAGGACAGGGGGACCTTAAAGTCGCTCTGTGTCACCTTTTATGATGGAGAGTGTGAAGTCGTCTCCATGGAGATGTTAAATCTTTGGCCGTCACGAGTCACAGTTTGATGATTCTGATGTTAGCCTTATTTGTCTTCTTTACAGACTTTTCACATAGACAGTCTTGAGATCTTGTATTAAAAGTTCCTGACGTTGAGATATTGAGTCTGTCGTCGTCGTCCTTTATAAATACATTTTCTACAGTGTTTTTTTTGTGTCGTTGTTCTGACACAGCGATGGCCGACTCACTGACGCTCGATCCATCAGGTTTATTTGTACGGCACAATTAGCACAAAACATAATTCAAAAAGCTTCACAAACAATAAACATATGCATTAAACCCACAATATAAACGAACAAACGCGTAAAATCATCAATGACAGAGTTAAGTCTGTTCTGTTTTTATGACTCCATTTATTATGAGAGTAGTGATGTTTAAAGAGCTCAGATCACACTGTTTATCTCTGGTATGATGTCGTTTCCTCGTCACAAACAGACGTGGAGTTGTGTTTTGTTTCACTGACGCATGTTTAACGCACAAACCTGCAGATTTATGCTGAAAACACGCTGTTCCACCTCGTGATGTCATCATGTGGTGATACAGGAAGTGCTCCGCTGTGTTTTTGTGGATCATTTCAGTCCTGGAGTTGTCAGTCTACTGAACTAAAGCTAAAAGGAGCTGTTCACTTTGAAAACTAACACTTATGCATTAAAACATAGGACAGACCTGTGCAATGATTTATGGAGACGCCTTATTGACCTCTGACCTTTCAAATGTGGTAAGTCAAACTCCAGACTGGAAATCAAAGTAATAATAAAGTAAAAATTGTGAAAAACATAACATTAATTGCTATAATAAAAGATAGAACAGAGATATAATACAATATAAACTAGACAATATAAACTGATAACAATTAAATATAATGAAAACTACTATAACAGAAGTTTATAATGAAGTAGATAAAAACAGAGAGAACATCGGACCTGCAGCCTGACGCGCTCAAAAAGATTCAGTGATGAATGTATGATGGACAGAGGGCGGAGGGAGAACGACAGAGAAAAGATGCAAATGTATTATTTATTTATTTATTTAATTTTACTACTCTTATTTATTTATTTGTTTATATATATATATTTATTGCATATTCTGTGTGGTTTGTGTTTTGTTTTCTGGTCAACTTCTGTGCCTGTATTATTGCTTTCCATTAATATTAACACTTATTATGTTTATCATACTTAACTATTATTATTATTATTAGTATTATTAGTATTAGTATTAGTATTATATTATTATTATTATTATTATTATTATTATTATTATTATTATTATTATTATTAGTATTATTATTATTATTATTATTAGTATTAGTATTGGTATTATATTATTATTATTATTATTAGTATTAGTATTAGTATTATATTATTATTATTATTATTATTATTATTATTATTATTATTATTATCATTATTATTATTATTATTATTATTATTATTATTATTATTATTATTATTAGTATTATTATTATTATTAGTATTAGTATTGGTATTATATTATTATTATTATTATTATTATTATTATTATTATTATTATTATTATTATTATTATCATTATTATTATTATTATTAGTATTAGTATTAGTATTAGTATTAGTATTAGTATTGGTATTATATTATTATTATTATTATTATCATTATTATTATTATTATTATTATTATTAGTATTAGTATTAGTATTGGTATTATATTATTATTATTATTATTATTATTATTATATTTTGTTATTATTTATTTATTGTATTTTATTTATTTATATGTATGTATACATATATAGGGATGTACGTGTGGATGTATATATACTTTGTTTCTGTTCCTGTGCTTTTCCACGTGTCCATCTGAGGGACGGGGGGCTGTAAAATGTTAAAATGCAATAAAAAATAATGAATAATAAAAAAATTAAAATACCACTTGATGACATCACAAGGTGGAACGTCGCATTTTGAGCTTTGCAGATGTTACAGACTAATAATAAAGTGTGACTCAAACATGTGTGAATGAAACAAAACACAACTCCAGGTCTGTGTTTGAGGAGGAAACGGCGTTCTGTCGTGTCTTAAAGCTCACTCCAGTCCGTGTCGTGCAGCCCGGCGCCGTATCGAGGCCGTACGTTGCTCGTGTACGTGCGTTTCTGTCTGGGTCACATATTTGTCGCTCATCTCGGTGCTGATTTCGATGCTTCCTTCTGTAAAGTGTCTGAAGGCGTCTGGTCCTGGAGCGACGGACCACAGGGGAAATCAGCTCGTGTGGGCAGGTCCAGACAGGAGCGCACCTGTCGCTCATCACACGCCGTTCACCTGCACATTTAGACTCAGATTGGACTCATGATGGTTTTGTTGTTATCAATCTCCCACAGTGTATGGAGACGTTATGGGACGAGATGAGGAGCTGCTCACAAAGCCCGGGTCAAATTGGATAGATCTCAAATTGACATTTTCGTCTGAGAAATATCAAATAAAAAAATCCAGTTTCTGTTCACAGAGAAAATACAGAAAATGTAGCAGAAGAATATGGGAAAACTTTGATAAAGACGTATAGAGTTTATATCTGCTCTGTATTTATAATCTGTGACAGTCTGTGAGTCTGTGAGTCTGTGAGTCTGTGAGTCTGTGACAGTCTGTGCGTCTGTGACAGTCTGTGACAGTCTGTGAGTCTGTGAGTCTGTGACAGTCTGTGAGTCTGTGACAGTCTGTGAGTCTGTGACAGTCTGTGACAGTCTGTGAGTCTGTGAGTCTGTGAGTCTGTGACAGTCTGTGAGTCTGTGAGTCTGTGACAGTCTGTGACAGTCTGTGAGTCTGTGAGTCTGTGAGTCTGTGACAGTCTGTGACAGTCTGTGACAGTCTGTGAGTCTGTGAGTCTGTGACAGTCTGTGACAGTCTGTGAGTCTGTGAGTCTGTGAGTCTGTGAGTCTGTAACAGTCTGTGAGTCTGTGAGTCTGTGAGTCTGTGACAGTCTGTGAGTCTGTAACAGTCTGTGACAGTCTGTGACAGTCTGTGAGTCTGTGACAGTCTGTGACAGTCTGTGACAGTCTGTGAGTCTGTGACAGTCTGTGACAGTCTGTGACAGTCTGTGAGTCTGTGAGTCTGTGAGTCTGTGAGTCTGTGACAGTCTGTGAGTCTGTGAGTCTGTGAGTCTGTGAGTCTGTGAGTCTGTGAGTCTGTGAGTCTGTGAGTCTGTGACAGTCTGTGAGTCTGTGACAGTCTGTGAGTCTGTGAGTCTGTGACAGTCTGTGAGTCTGTGAGTCTGTGACAGTCTGTGAGTCTGTGAGTCTGTGACAGTCTGTGAGTCTGTGACAGTCTGTGAGTCTGTGACAGTCTGTGAGTCTGTGAGTCTGTGACAGTCTGTGAGTCTGTGACAGTCTGTGCGTCTGTGACAGTCTGTGACAGTCTGTGAGTCTGTGAGTCTGTGACAGTCTGTGAGTCTGTGAGTCTGTGAGTCTGTGACAGTCTGTGACAGTCTGTGACAGTCTGTGACAGTCTGTGAGTCTGTGAGTCTGTGACAGTCTGTGAGTCTGTGAGTCTGTGACAGTCTGTGACAGTCTGTGACAGTCTGTGAGTCTGTGACAGTCTGTGACAGTCTGTGAGTCTGTGAGTCTGTGAGTCTGTGACAGTCTGTGAGTCTGTGAGTCTGTGACAGTCTGTGACAGTCTGTGACAGTCTGTGAGTCTGTGACAGTCTGTGACAGTCTGTGAGTCTGTGAGTCTGTGAGTCTGTGACAGTCTGTGAGTCTGTGACAGTCTGTGACAGTCTGTGAGTCTGTGAGTCTGTGACAGTCTGTGAGTCTGTGAGTCTGTGACAGTCTGTGACAGTCTGTGACAGTCTGTGAGTCTGTGAGTCTGTGACAGTCTGTGACAGTCTGTGAGTCTGTGAGTCTGTGAGTCTGTGAGTCTGTGACAGTCTGTGAGTCTGTGAGTCTGTGACAGTCTGTGACAGTCTGTGAGTCTGTGCGTCTGTGACAGTCTGTGACAGTCTGTGAGTCTGTGAGTCTGTGACAGTCTGTGAGTCTGTGAGTCTGTGACAGTCTGTGACAGTCTGTGACAGTCTGTGAGTCTGTGAGTCTGTGACAGTCTGTGACAGTCTGTGAGTCTGTGAGTCTGTGAGTCTGTGACAGTCTGTGAGTCTGTGAGTCTGTGACAGTCTGTGACAGTCTGTGAGTCTGTGCGTCTGTGACAGTCTGTGACAGTCTGTGAGTCTGTGAGTCTGTGAGTCTGTGACAGTCTGTGAGTCTGTGAGTCTGTGACAGTCTGTGAGTCTGTGAGTCTGTGAGTCTGTGAGTCTGTGACAGTCTGTGAGTCTGTGAGTCTGTGAGTCTGTGACAGTCTGTGAGTCTGTGACAGTCTGTGAGTCTGTGAGTCTGTGACAGTCTGTGAGTCTGTGACAGTCTGTGAGTCTGTGAGTCTGTGACAGTCTGTGAGTCTGTGACAGTCTGTGAGTCTGTGACAGTCTGTGAGTCTGTGAGTCTGTGACAGTCTGTGAGTCTGTGACAGTCTATGCGTCTGTGACAGTCTGTGACAGTCTGTGAGTCTGTGAGTCTGTGACAGTCTGTGAGTCTGTGAGTCTGTGACAGTCTGTGACAGTCTGTGACAGTCTGTGAGTCTGTGAGTCTGTGACAGTCTGTGACAGTCTGTGAGTCTGTGAGTCTGTGAGTCTGTGACAGTCTGTGAGTCTGTGAGTCTGTGACAGTCTGTGACAGTCTGTGACAGTCTGTGAGTCTGTGAGTCTGTGACAGTCTGTGACAGTCTGTGAGTCTGTGAGTCTGTGAGTCTGTGAGTCTGTGACAGTCTGTGAGTCTGTGAGTCTGTGACAGTCTGTGACAGTCTGTGAGTCTGTGAGTCTGTGACAGTCTGTGAGTCTGTGAGTCTGTGACAGTCTGTGACAGTCTGTGACAGTCTGTGAGTCTGTGACAGTCTGTGACAGTCTGTGAGTCTGTGAGTCTGTGACAGTCTGTGAGTCTGTGAGTCTGTGACAGTCTGTGACAGTCTGTGAGTCTGTGCGTCTGTGACAGTCTGTGACAGTCTGTGAGTCTGTGAGTCTGTGAGTCTGTGACAGTCTGTGAGTCTGTGAGTCTGTGAGTCTGTGACAGTCTGTGAGTCTGTGAGTCTGTGAGTCTGTGACAGTCTGTGAGTCTGTGAGTCTGTGAGTCTGTGAGTCTGTGAGTCTGTGACAGTCTGTGAGTCTGTGACAGTCTGTGAGTCTGTGAGTCTGTGACAGTCTGTGAGTCTGTGAGTCTGTGACAGTCTGTGAGTCTGTGAGTCTGTGACAGTCTGTGAGTCTGTGACAGTCTGTGAGTCTGTGACAGTCTGTGCGTCTGTGACAGTCTGTGACAGTCTGTGAGTCTGTGAGTCTGTGACAGTCTGTGAGTCTGTGAGTCTGTGAGTCTGTGACAGTCTGTGACAGTCTGTGACAGTCTGTGAGTCTGTGAGTCTGTGACAGTCTGTGAGAGTCTGTGAGTCTGTGAGTCTGTGTGTGTGTGTGTGTGTGTGTGTGTGTGTGAGTCTGTGACAGTCTGTGAGTCTGTGAGTCTGTGACAGTCTGTGACAGTCTGTGAGTCTGTGAGTCTGTGACAGTCTGTGAGTCTGTGACAGTCTGTGACAGTCTGTGAGTCTGTGAGTCTGTGACAGTCTGTGACAGTCTGTGAGTCTGTGAGTCTGTGAGTCTGTGAGTCTGTGACAGTCTGTGAGTCTGTGAGTCTGTGACAGTCTGTGACAGTCTGTGAGTCTGTGCGTCTGTGACAGTCTGTGACAGTCTGTGAGTCTGTGAGTCTGTGACAGTCTGTGACAGTCTGTGACAGTCTGTGAGTCTGTGAGTCTGTGACAGTCTGTGACAGTCTGTGAGTCTGTGAGTCTGTGAGTCTGTGAGTCTGTGACAGTCTGTGAGTCTGTGAGTCTGTGAGTCTGTGACAGTCTGAGTCTGTGACAGTCTGTGACAGTCTGTGAGTCTGTGACAGTCTGTGAGTCTGTGAGTCTGTGAGTCTGTGACAGTCTGTGAGTCTGTGAGTCTGTGACAGTCTGTGGATCATTATGTCAGAATATGCACATTTAAATCACAATATTTATCTAAAATGACTTCATAAATGTGACCAGAGCAGAGTGTCTGTGCTGTGGGACTCTCTCTGCAGATCACACACAGCGACGAGCAGATTGTCTTTTTTCATTTGTGCCAAAATGGCGGTGGACACTGCTGTTGTGTCCTTGGGCAAGAAACATCACCCACTTTGGCAATAAATGTGATGTGTGAGGGAATCCGTCTCACCCAAGGCGACTGTGGCTACAGCAGCACTACAACTATGGACAACTGTAACTTTAACTGTGTCCGAGGGAGAGGGAGCCACCTGCTGGTCATGCTGTAGTTTTGCCTGAAATGTTCCACAGTATGGCACTAACATATCTCCATGGAGACAATCAGGTGACGCCTCCAGGTCAGGTTAGTCACCTGCACAGCACAGTTTTATTTCTCAGACAAAGTTTGTAGACATAAAATTGAGGATAACAAAATAAAAACAGCAGTTATTTCAAAACACGTGACGTTTGGTGTGTTTGAGCGTGTGCATGTGAGAGTGCACGTGTGTGTGCGTGTGAGAGTGCACGTGGGTGTGCGTGTGAGAGTGCACGTGGTGTGTGTGTGTGCGTGTGAGAGTGCACGTTGGTGTGTGCACGTTGGTGTGTGCACGTGGCTGGATGCTGTGACACTGATGTATCGTCACTGAAATAGACGACTGTGTTCAATCTGCAGCTCAATCTGCTCCACTCAGACATGAGGCACCAGAGCCACTCCACACAGAAGAGGAGAGGAGAGGAGGAGAGGAGGAGGAGAGGGAGAGGAGGAGGAGAGGAAGAGGAGAGGAGAAGAGGAGAGGAACGACACGACAGAAGAATAGAGAGGGAGACAGGAGGGGAAGAGGAGAGGGAGAGAGGAGAGGAACAACATGACAGAAGAATAGAGAGAGGGAGACAGGAGGGGAGGAGAAGAGGAGAGGGAGAGAGGAGAACAGAACACAAAGGAGGAATAGAGAGAGGGACAAGAGGAGAGGGAGAGGAGCCAGAGAGCAAGGTTGAGAGCAACAGGAAAACACAACAGAAGAATGAAACAGAGAGAGGAGAGGGGGAGGACAGGAGAGAATGGAGAACAGGAAAACACAACAGCTCACAAAGGAGGAATGGAGAGAGGGAGGAGAGGGAGAGGAGAGAGAGAGAGAGAGAGAGAGTAGACAGACTGAGGGGAGGAGTGCTGCTCCAGTTGAGCCTCTCCCCAAGTGCAGATGGAGGTGATTGACAGGTGGATTAGCCAATCAGGGATGTGCATGGGCCTCATATTTCAAAATAAATATGGCCACTCACAAGGAAAAAAGAAAGAAAAAATATCACAGAGAACTGAAAAACATCACAGACTTCTGCAGAACGAGTGAGCGAAGAGCTAAACTGTTCATCTGACGAGGCGACAGTGACCAATGAGCTCCTTCATGTCACACGTGTCACTGAAATAAACACATCTGATTGGACGGTTTGAGCCTGGAGGGACCAGACTGATGAACTCTCCTTAATTTAATTTAATATTATTGTGTTTGACTCTGACGATGTTGGAAAAACATAAAAACACAAAAAAACAAAAACACACACACTGTCCTTAAACTGATTCTCAGATCTTTTCGTTGTAGGGTTGTCTGTCTAACCACTACACCACCAATAACAAAACCCTCTCCAGATCTGAGATTAATAAAATAAAAAATAATAAAAATTAATGAGACACAGCCACATGACAATTAAAGTGAACACAACAGTTTTACATACGATTATTTATCATTTATTTGTTCAAAATGTTATGATATCACAGGGGGCGGGGCCAAAAGGTTCTGTTGTCTGAGTGTTTTATATCAGAGGGGGGGCCGTGTGAGGTTTCTTGCCCCAGGCCCCCAAATTTTCTGGCTACGGCCCTGACATCAGATACAACACAATTACAGTATATTATTTTAACAGTATTCACTCACTCTCCACACTCAGAGCTAGTACGCTACGTTTGATACCTTTCAGCTGACGTCATCAATCCTTGAAGCTAACTAGAAGCCCGTCTCTGTCTGACGTCCTCCCTCATGTTTGACTTTAATCTGATCTTTGTTTTAACACAATCTGACCGTAAAGAGCTGGTTTAGTCGGAGCTACAACATGAGCTGATTTTGTTGCGGTTAAACAAGTCGCTCTCAAATAACATCGCAGTTACAAGCTAGCTCGCGTTAGCCTTACGGGGGACCTCGGTTGACTTTTGGTGTTTACAAATGGTGCGGCGCCGCTCGGCTTGTTTTGCGTTCTCCTGTAGTTGTGTTGTTTTTGGAGTGGCTGCATCCGTCTCTCTGTGTGTATAGTATCAGTGTGTGTGTGCGGTGGAAATTGCAGTTGTTTGGAGTAAAGTTGAACGCTCCGGTCCCTCGGCGTCTGTAAAACACTTACTGAATCTATCCAAACAAACAGCTGAATTAAACGGAACAGTGTATTAAAATGTGAGTCGTTCGGGGACGGCTCTCGCTCCGCTGGTGATTCTCGATGTTTAAAGCGCGCGGCTCGGAGGTTTCTGCGCTTCGGGACTTTGGATCACTAAGTCGCTCCCCCTTCAGAGCATCACCGCAGCGTGTCTCCTGCTAAAGTTTGTTTCGTTCGTATCTGCTGAGGTCCTGACTTGTTCTGCAGTAGAGTCCAGGCCGTGCTCCTCTGCGTTTTCTAAGTGCAAACATCTTCACTGGGCTTGTGCTTATCGTATCAATGCAAAGATTGTCCCAAAGAGCCTCATTCTTCTCATTGACGCTGTGTTTACATGCAGATCTGAACATTATCTGATATTTGGAGTTAGCTCATTCTTGGTTTATCTGATTGTTGTAGTGATTTTTACAGTTGGCAGCAGCAGCAGCAGCGAGCGTTCAAAGGAAAAACACAAATTGTTGCAGCCCAAAACGTTGTAGATTATAGAAAGTGCATTGATCTTGACTTCAGTGGTGAGTTTCTTCATTAAATAAGAAGAAATGAACATGAATATAAGCCAAAACAAAGATGTGATGACAAATTAGATTTCAAGAACATAAGAAGTTAAAAACAGTGAAGGTGTGTTGCATTAGTTTAAAGGCTGGTCACAGACCCAGACACGCCGCCGCAGAGCTGATCGCCTCCGCTGATGGGTTTATGTAATAAATACACTAAAGTCTCTCTCTCAGCCTGGTCTGATCGTTCACAAAGACGGAGTGAACGCACCTTTACCGCGCTGGTCCTTTCTCACTGTACCTGACAGTACTTCCTCTTGTCTCCTCAGTGAATGGCGGCTGGTCCACGTGGACGGAGTGGTCGGCGTGCAGCAGTCGTTGTGGGCGTGGCTTTCAGAAACGCACTCGGAGCTGCACTAACCCCGCCCCCCTGAACGGAGGCCTGCCTTGTGTGGGACAGGCCATACAGAAGCTGGACTGCACCACGCTATGCACAGGTAACAGCACTTACTCAGACAGCAGTGCAGATCATCTCACTTCTATGGGTTATGTCACGCTCACTGCTCATCAATTTAATTAAATTGAAGTGAATTTAATTTAATTTCATTTATTTAATTTATTTTTTATTTAATTTATTTTCTTATTTTATTTTATTTCTCTTATTTATATTTTATTTTATTATTTTATTTTATTTAATTTATTTTTTAATTTATTTTATTTTAATTTTATTTATTTAATTTATTTTAATTTAATTTATTTATTATTTTATTTATTTTATTTCTTGCATTATTTTATTATTATTTTTATTTATTTTATTTTATTTATTTGAATGGTATAAAAATGTTAACTGCTGCCTATAAATTGTAAGCAGGCCTGTATTTAAAGGGACAGTACTTTTTTCTCAGTACACATATTGTATAAGCAGCTCTTGGAGTCAAAATATGTCCACTGTGTACTGTGGATATGATCAGGAAGTGCATGTTAGCATGGTAGTTGTTGCTGGCTTTGCTGGTGAAACTCTTTGACAGTTGTTAAAAGAGCTTATAAACTCATCACAGTGAATAATTAGGATGTTCTAAATGCATATTTGGGCGACTGCAAACCGTTAAAAAGTAAAAATCTGGTACAGCACCTTTCATTTCTCATCTCGCCTCTGCCCCCTAGTGGACGGAGAGTGGACCGACTGGAGCAAGTGGTCCGCCTGTGGGACGGAGTGCACCCAATGGAGGAGGAGGGAGTGCACTAACCCCGCCCCCAAGAACGGAGGGCGGGACTGCGAGGGCCTGGTGCTGCAGTCCCAGAACTGTACGGACGGACTCTGTATGCAAAGTGAGTTCCCCGCCTCAGCCAATCACAAGCCCCCTTTCCCCGCCTCAGCCAATCACAGCGCGTCTCTGTGTGACTCCCTGTTTCAGCTGTTTTCATTCATATTTAATGTGACGATGACATGAAGCAGAGACCCCCCCCTGCACGACAACTAAAGTGAACACAACAGTTTAACATACGATTATTTAGCATGTTTTTGTTCAAAATATTATGATATCACAGGGGGCGGGGTCAAAGGGTTCTGTTATCCTGGGCCACAAGGTCTTAGGGGCCCAGGGACTCTCTTCCTAGTGATTTATATCAGAGGGGGGCCCGTGTGAGGTTTCTTGCCCCGGGCCCCCAAATCTTCTGTCGACGCCCCTGACACAATTACAGTATATTATTTTATTTTTAATCAAAACGAGAACGCTATTCATTCACTCTCCACACTCAGAGCTAGTACGCTACGTTTGATACCTCTCAGCTGATGTCGTCGTTTCCTGGGTGTTGACGCTAACTGGGGGCACATCTCTGTCTGACTTGATTTTAATCTGAGCTTTGTTTTCACACAATCTGAACCTAAAGAGCTGATTTAGTCGGAGCTACAACAGTGAGCTGATTTTGTGCGGTTAAACAAGTCGCTCTCAAATACAAGCTAGCTAGCGTTAGCCAACCGTTCAGCTAGTCCTACTCATGCTCAAGTTTTTTTGGCTGAACATTAAAACCTAAACAGAACCATGGACGTTTGTATTGATCATAAACTCAATCCATTTTTTTTTTTTTCAAGGATTTCAGACAATTTAAAAACTTACCTGGTGATATTTCCTTATTTGATATGCGCATTGTGTCACCGTGGCAACTGTAAAACTGCCCCTCCCCCTCAATCCGACGTCACTGAAAGTATCTATAGCCACAGCTGCCCTGGAGTGAACTGAAAGAGCGGCCGCCAATCTGCGTCAACGGCCTCTCCGCTGCCCCTCGCTCACACCACATCCACACACAGGCGCCGAGCGTGAAGTGTCTTGCTCAAAGGCTCCATATCTGTTGACGTTGGATTCAAACTACCAGCCAAGAAGGACCTGTTTTCTGCAGGTATTTGAGCAAAAAGCATCTTTCCCCAGCACAGATATGTTGTATACGCAGCTCTGGAGGTCAAAATAAGTCCGCTGTCTGTGTTAGAAACCATTTTATTGTCCGTTAATCAGCGTTAGCATGCTAGTTGTTTAGTAAGTAGTTTATTGTGGATCAGGCCCGGACGACTGAGGGATTGCACAGACATCGTGTTAGTTATTGTTGTTAGCTTTACTGTGACGGCAAAACTCCACTCTGGTGTCTGAGAGCTGTGAAAAGTGCTTATAAACTCATCATGGTGAATAATCAGGATGTTCTGAACACGTTAGGTGAATGAGGAGTAACTTTGAACCTCAGCAAACTGTTTTTTGTTTTTTTTTTAAGTTTTTTTTTCATGTTTTAAGAGTTAAAATCAGGTACAGAGCCTTAAAATCTTGCATTGCGTCCTTGTGGTTCATCTTTGGATAATGTTTTCAAATGATTCTATAAATGAAGGTGTGTGGAGTGTGTGGAGCGCTTCCTGTATCGCCACACGATGACATCACAAGGTGTAAAAACAGCGTGTTTTCAGTTGGAGAGAAGAACTTCTTGTGTTAAATATGTGTGAATGAAATAAAAAACAACTCCAGGCCTGTTTGTGACGAGGAAACGACATTAGAACAGATCAGACAATTATGAAATACTTGCCCTTTAAAGGTAAATACTTCCCCTTTAACAGTCCGAGATGACGTGGCGCTCTCTCTCCGTCCGGTAATTTGTTTCACGTCTTTGGAAAATGCGGCCAGCGTCACATCTCGGGACAAAAATAGCAGCGGAGATGGTTTCTTTCCTGGTCTATTATATTTGTTGACTGCAGTGTGCAGCTTGTTACTGACTGAGAAGCACAGACAGGGCAGACATCATGTAAAAGCTGCACTATGGAACTTTTCTAGTGTCTGCTGCCTATTCGTCTCCATGGAAATGTGTCATAAATGTGCCAGAGTAAAACTTTAAACCTATTTGTAAAGCGTTTATTTCATAGCGAGTGTTTTAAGACCTCAAAAAGAGGGTCATTACTGCGCGTGGGCTCGCCTCTCCACAAATCTGACCTGTAACTTGGCCCAGTAGTGTCGCCTGATAATGTCCAATGCAAATAGCATCTCCATGGAAACAAGCTGTTGGCCCTCGGAGGTCGGAGGTTAGAACTCAGATCATCAAATCATGTAATTGTCGAGTTATTAAACATCGGCGGCTCGTTCCAGTCGTCAAGTCGGAAAATCCAGCCTCCGTACCTCCGTTTTTTGGCTTGTTTTCGATCTTTTTTATCATAAAATTTGAGAGAACTTGGTGAAAACATTACCAAAAATAAAGATGTCTTGCCCAAGGACATAAAGGCAGAAGGAACCAACTCATGCTGGAACTTTCTGCTTAGACTCTGATGGTTTTAACACAATAAAACAGGTACAGCTCCTTTAAAGAGCCTCCTCCCTCCTTCTGAAATCATGACATCATCTTTTTATAATTCAATAAACACCTAAACTCCGCCCACAACCACATTTCAAACAGAGCTGCTAAACTGGGCGGGGCCTGGAGGTGTGGAGGATGGGCGAGGGACTTCAAACTCCGCCCCTTCAGCCAGGTGTTTGTGATCAGGGCAGTCATGTGTGATGTCACATAGTACTTGAAATCGCAGAGGCCACTGAACGCAGCACAAACACAACCTGCAAATGTGCCTAGTTTGCTCTAAAGTTGCAAAAAAACCAAAAAAAACAAAGTATATTTACGGTTTCATTCCTGTATTACTGTCTACATCTCCAAAGCTCAAAATGCTCCACCTTGTGATGTCATGAAGTGGTAGTTTTAAAGTTAACAGCTCCTTTTTTTTAACCTTTAGTTCAGTAGTAGATTGTCAATTCCAGAGCTGAAATCATCTAAATGATTCTAGAAATGAAGGTGTGTGGAGTTTAAAAACACAGAGGGGCACTTCCTGTACCGCCACATGATGACATCACAAGGTGGAACAGAGTGTTTTCTGTGCAGGGTTTGTGTGTTAAACATGTGTGAATGAAACAAACAAACAAAAAAACAACTCCAGGTCTGTTTGTAACGACGAAACAACATTAGAGCAGATCAGGGAATAGTGTGATACTGGCCCTTTAAGTGAGCAGAGTTGCGGACATAAGGAGCCATAAGGAGCCGTAAGGAGCCATAAGGAGCCTTGTCCTGGGGCAGACCGACTGTCCGACTGCCCCCGCCCCTCTGGACCCTGTGCGCTAGCAGCATCTTTACTGTAGCGCTCGTTTCCTCTCATTGATTAACTGTCTGGAAAATGGCCGGGGTTTATGCCAGCGCTAATGTTGCTACTGCTTCCTGTAGCATTAAATAAATCCATGAGGTGGGCGTGGCCTAGAGCAGTGCATCTTGGGATTTATATGTCGGCAGCGAAGAGTGGCCAGAGCGCTCTATCGGGTTTGTGTTGCTCCGTGGAGGCAGAGAAGATCAATGCCATACTGTGGAACATTCTAAGCTAACGTTAAGGTTAAACTTTATTGTACTTGTCCTCTGCGTTTGACCCGTCTGTTAGTGTCTCTCTCTGGGTTAAAAGTGTCAGGAGTCTGGGTCAGGAGTACTTCAGCTGGAGGATTTGGGATGATGCAGGAAACCGGAGCGCCCAACGACAAAGGAAGAACATGCAAACTCCACAGAGAAATTCCCGGGAGCCAAACCCATTACCTCTTTGCTGTGATGCAATCGTGCTAGCCAGGAAAGTTACACAGTGCAGCTTTAATACTACCACGCGTCTCGGTTCTGATAAATAAGACAATTTTAAAACTAATCTGCAAATTACAAATTTTACTTGCAATTTCGCCCAATTATTTACTTAAGAGATGTCATTTCAGTTCTAGTTTTAGCATCAATTAGCATCTAGTTAGCATTGGTATTAGCGTAGCCCCCACTGCGCTGTTTCATCCAAAGCTGAGTGTCCACCTGCGTCTGACCCGTGTCTTTTGTTATGTCATCGGGTTGTCCGCTGGTTGCCCGGGTGATGTTTTTACGGAGCAGATGACGCACTTCAGGAGCGTTTTAGTCTGACGGTAATCACGCTCGTCACAGGTCTCACTCACGTCATTGATTCTGTGTTTAAAATGGGCCGGTTTCATCTCCGCACTTATGTTTTTATTGCTTCCTTTTGCATTAACGTTAATCTATAATATATCTGCTTGCGTTGCGGCGTAAAAGGCCATTGAGACCCATGTAAACCATCATGAACATTGACTCTTGTTGCGTTTCAGTCGGATTTCCGGAAAGCGCAGCCAACTACTGATTCCTTTGCCAAGAATGTTCCGCAGTATGGCATTAAACTTGTGTGTTTCCGTGGAGACAAACATTTGACGCGACCAGATCACGTTACCGGTCAGGTCTGTAGAGAGGCAAGCACACTCACAACAAGAAACAAATTTTACGGAGCGTTTTTGAGTGATAAAACAATACATATCAGTTTAATTTCATACTGTGGAACATTTGAGGCAAAGCAATAATAAGCATCTCCATGGAGACGAGCAGGTAGCAGACCCTCGACCTGAAATGTTACGTACTGCACATAAACTCAAAACATTTTTAAAATCACAATAAAATAGATTTAAACAAAAGCTTTTTTAAAACTGTTTTTCATTGGACTGAAAAACATGGAAAAAAAATGCGTTGTTGCTGTGAGTGGGCTTGCCTCTCCACAAACCAGACTCTTATTTGGAAGGACTTCTGTTGCTTGTTGCCGTGAGTTACATTGGGCGTCAAAGGAAGGTGACAGACATGGCTTTAAACGTTTAAGCTCGTTGCATTTTTATTAATAATTTAACAATATATATGTGAAAATGAGGGCGTGGCCAAGTGAACGGCGTGGCCAGGTGAAGGGCGTAGTCAGGTGTGAGGCACGATCAGGTGAAGGGTGTGGCCAGGTGAAGGGTGTGGCCAGGTGAAAGGCACGATCAGGTGAAGGGCGTGGTCAGGTGAAGGGTGTGGTCAGGTGAAGGGTGTGGCCAGGTGAAAGGCACGATCAGGTGAAGGGCGTGGTCAGGTGAAGGGCGTGGTCAGGTGAAAGGCACGATCAGGTGAAGGGTGTGGCCAGGTGAAGGGCGTGGTCAGGTGAAGGGCGTGGTCAGGTGAAGGGCGTGGTCAGGTGAAGGGCGTGGCCAGGGTCCCTTTGTAGGCGGCTGGATGCTTTGGGTCCTAGTGCATCCAGGTGACCTCAAAATACAGCAGTAATTAACAAAACACAGCCCAGCAGGGGGCGTGACACCATGGAAATATTATTCTTTGGGCTGTAATATTCCACAGTATGGCATTAACCTTCTCTACATCCATGGAGAATGTTCCAGAGTGTCGTTGTCCAGTGAGGTTCATCTGGTTTTCCCATAATTTATTTAAATAGATCTTTTCTTCAGACCAAAGTTTAGTTTGTTTTGACCGTCTGTTGTGCTCTCTAGCGCCTCACAGTGGTCACATGATGCTGCCGTGTCATGTCGGATCAGCTGATTTAATTAAACAGTTTTTAGAGCTGTTTTTCTACCGGTGGAGACAGGACGACAGCGCCACCTGCAGTCCGACTTCTTCAGGACAGTGTCTCAGGTGTGTGACAGTAAAAAGGCCCCTCGTCCCGGTTTAAAGTCCGTTTGGGCACATTTTCGTATTCCGATTCGCTCTTTAATCCAGCGACGATGTTTGTCGTCCTCTGTCTCGATGACGTTGGCTCCGTCCCGGCCCATAATGCACTTCTCTCTTTTACAATGATCAGAAATGCCAGACTTGAGTTTATTCCTGTTCTGTTTTGTGTTTTGTTCCTCGTGTTTACGCCTTCGCTGTTTCCTTCTCACATTCTGTCCTATGTTCCGTTTCCCGGTTCTGTTTTATCTTTTAGTTTGCCGAAAAGTTGCTTGAGTTTTCCGTGCAGTTTTACTCGTTTACCGAAGTACATTTTTAAATTTTCAGTCGGTGTTGATCATCTTCCTCTGCCGTCCAGCTCCACGTTAAACTGTGCTCACGCCACTTCTTCTGAGGATACTTTGGAAATCACAAATTCATATCCGATTGGGTGAAAAACATCGGAATACCGTGCCGTGGATAATGAGTCGTGCTGATTCGCTCTCGTGTTTGTTTGTGGTTAATCATGTCGATGTTTGGGTCAAATCTCTGTCGTGTTTTTGTGAATCAAATGTGTCTCAGGTCAAGTGTTTTCTCTCCTTTAAAAACTCATTGACTTTGTCTCAAACAGCCTCTTGACTCCAGTCCACTCCTCCCTCTCTCCTCTCCTCTTCTCACTCCTCTTCCTCTTCCTCTTTTTCGCCCAGTCTCCCTCGTTCCTCTTCCTCTTCCTCCGTTCCTCGGGTGAGTTGACATTTGGAGACGTCCTGGTTGCGTCTTTGGGGATTAAGCGTCTGCGTCTCACACTGAGGAAAGTGCGTTTTATTCAAGCCTTTTTTTTTTAAACTGTTAATCGCCGTGGCAACAGTCCTAACCGTCCGTCACTGTGAAACGCACGACTACGGTCTCCAGACTCTTGTTTACTCAAATAAACCGCGTCCTCCATCGCCGCGTTTATTTTCGGCCTAATCACGTCGTCGCTCTTGAAGCTACTCTCCGCTCCTTGATTGTCCTGATTGTCCGCGCTCTTCTCTCCATTGCGCCCCCTCCTGGTGCATTTTTTCATTCCGTGTTTTCATATTAGCGTGAGTGTTTTCTATAATAAGAGTCTGACGGATCGGAGCTGCATCTGCTAGCGTGACGGCTAACTGGAGAGCTAGCAAGCGACGTGAGAGACTGGAATTTACAATATTTACTGATCTAAAGGTAAAAGGAGCCGTTAACGTCGTGACATCACAAGGTGGAACAGAGCGTTTTGAGCTTTTTCTGTTTTTTATATCATAGATTAAAGCTACAAGAGTCAGTTTTGTGGTGGACTGGCTGCAAAATATGGCATTAAACCGTTTGATCTCCATGGCGACAAGCAGGTGACTCAAACAGGCCACGGTACAGTTCAGATCTGTGGAACGGCGAGCTCTCTCTCACATTCAATGGAAAGAAACGAGTGAATTCATTTGATTTCCCTCATTAATTACAACCAAAAACGTTTATGTGAGACAAAACAGTCACAGGACACAGTTTATTTAAATCAGTATCTTAAACACAGACGTCTCGACTCGAAATAAAACTACAGCAGTGAAAATGTGTGAGTGAGTTCATGTTTTAATTTAGATTTTTAATGCAGTTAAATTCATCGTCGAGCTCCATCCAAAGTCTCTTTCCTCAATCAGACACGTCTTTGTCACATTAGTTCTTATTTTATTTATACTATTTCTTAATTGCTTTATTTTAGATTTATGTGAATGTTTTTGTTTTGGCATTTCATGTTTTAGAACTTCAAAACTTTTACTGGAGTAAGAGTACTGTTACTTCAATACAAATAGTACTCAAACAGGAGTAAAAGTATGCAGCTAGAAAAGTACATGGAACTGAGTCAAAGTACAAGCAGCTCATTCATTTATTCATTTGACTGATACACTGTTATGTCAAATGTTGTCTTGTTTTTTTTGTTTGTTTTTTTTATATAAAAAATACCAACATTGAAATTTTTGACTTTAAATACAGTATGTTTTTTTTTTTTTTTGTTTTTTTTTCAATAATCAATAATCAATGAATAAACTGAAACTGAAGGTTGAACATGAGTTAGGCACCTGCTTGATTTCATAGAAGTTAAAGCCACACTTGGGAACATTCTCCATGGAGACAGAAGAGTTGTATATCACACTGTGGAAGATTATAATTAAAGGAACAACATTTCCATGGAAACAAACAAGTGTCCCTCCTCCAGCCAAATATGAATCAGAATAAGAATCACATATAGAGCATGTACCGCTAATACTACAAATCC
Source organism: Periophthalmus magnuspinnatus (assembly GCF_009829125.3). NCBI lineage: Eukaryota > Metazoa > Chordata > Actinopteri > Gobiiformes > Gobiidae > Periophthalmus > Periophthalmus magnuspinnatus. Next base: position 1,270,676 of record NC_047134.1, on the reverse strand, counting down.
CAGAATGCTTTGCAAAGAAATTGGCCCTGACCCCATCTCTTCTGTTGAGTCTCATCTGCTCCTGTCGCCTCACTCACATTTAATCCACCACGTCTGAAAAACACGCTGATGTTTTTGAAATATTTCCAAAAATATTCAGTTTGACCCGTTACTTCGTCCCAGATTTGACTGTTGTCCCTGTGAGTTTGAGCCTCTGCTCCACAGGTTTACTCTGTTTAAATGCACAGAGCTAACCTGCTCGGCGCCACGTTCCAAATAAAAGCTGAGCATGAGCGCAAAGTGGTTCTTTCAAGGTCTGACTTCAATTCACTTTCTACGTAAAAACCATGTCCCGTCTGTCTCTGTACCTGCTGCTGTCAGACGTGTCACTCTTTAAACTGTTTGTACTTCCCACACGCTGTTACATCACTTTAAAAATGCTCAAACCTCCATGTACGTGCGTGAGGTTTGGCGTACCGCACGTTCACGCTCGCTGTTTGGGCGGTTCAGTGAGGACATGTCCCCCTCAGACCAGAGACGCATGAGTTTAGAGAAAGAGCAGACAGTTTGGAACAGAAATATGTGTCAGGAAAAGGTTTGAAAATGACAACGCGCGGGGTCTGAGGTAGAGAAACAATGTACTCGAGTAAGAGTAACGTTACTTCAAAATAATATTACTCAGCAGGAAGCACAAAGCAGTCGTCCAAGAATCAGTAAATGTGTTGGGACGTAACATCTGATTTATAATTTTGGTGAATGTGAAGGTCAAAACATGAAATAATCCAAAAGTCTGGTGTTTTTAAAGGACAGACACAAAATGAGACAAACTAAATCAAAATGAGACAAACTAAATCACATCTGAAGGAGCAAGAAACACAAATGTTCAGATCATTTTATATTATTTTGAGTACTGTTACTTCAATACAAATATAACTCAAGTATGCAGCTAGAAAAGTAGATGTAACTGAGTCAAAGTACAAGCAGCTCATTCATACTTTTATATCAAATGTCTTGTTTTGTTGTATTTTTTTTATTTCAGTTATTTTTATTTTTTAATTATATACAAAAATATCAAAATTAAAATGACAACACACACCTTTATTTAATTTAATATAAAAATATTTAATTCAATATAAGTATTATTATTATTATTTAAATATTAAATTAAATAAAGACATTGTGATTTATTACTGATTATATTTTTTGTTGGGAAAAAAAAATATTTTTTTTTAAAGTACAAACAATAAAATGTAAAAGGACACTGTTTAAAGTCAGTGTTTATTGTGTATCAATAATGTTTGGATCAATAATATAAAAACACTGTCCTGATGCAGTGAATCTACACACGTGTTTTAGTCAAAATTATGAAAGAATTTTGATTCAACTGTGAATTTAACCCAACATGTCAAATATTTGGGGATTTGCTCCAAACAGAAACCAGCTCACTCTGTCCCAGACCAGCTCACTCTGTCCCAGACCAGTTCACTCTGTCCCAGACCAGTTCACTCTGTCCCAGACCAGCTCACTCTGTCCCAGACCAGCTCACTCTGTCCCAGACCAGCTCACTCTGTCCCAGACCAGCTCACTCTGTCCCAGACCAGTTCACTCTGTCCCAGACCAGCTCACTCTGTCCCAGACCAGTTCACTCTGTCCCAGACCAGTTCACTCTGTCCCAGACCAGTTCACTCTGTCCCAGACCAGTTCACTCTGTCCCAGACCAGTTCACTCTTTCTCATCATCATCAGTTCATTTATCTGGTTTATTTTATTTTAATCACTTCATATGTTATTTACTGTTAATAAATCATGATTTATTTTCTTTTACTCTGTATCACATCTTTATTCAGAAATATCATTAAAAATGCAAACCAAAGCTCATCCTTGTGGTCTTTCTTTAGATGGTGTGCTGCTTAAATCTTTAGTTTAGTTTAATTTTGTCCAGTTTTGTTCCTGAATGTTTTTTTTACTGTTTTGTTTCTTCCTGTTTTGTTGTTACCTTAGACTGTACAGGCCAGTGTAAATGAACAGAGCCACGTTCCAAATGTGAAGTGAGCCTGGGAGTCAAGTGATTCTTTTGAGCTCTGGTGTCAATTCACTTTCTATTGAAAAACTGTGTCCCCTCTCTCTGAAATTGCTGCTGTCAAACTCGTCATTCTGACCTTCAAATGTTTGGATTAATCTGCTCTGCGTGATCTTGAGGTCTGTAAATCAAGATATGAATGTTAATAACAGACCAGTCCAGTGCTGTCCTGAGGTCGCTCCCGCTCGTGTTAGCCGCAGGTTGATTGACAGCTGCGTTGCTAACCCCCCCCCCCCCCCCCCCTGCCAAACCAGTGGTGCTAGCGGGAGCCAATCAGCCTTGCTCCTGATTGGCTCTTTGGTTTACGGTCAGATATCCAAATATGGTCCTTAGTTGCAGATTAGCCGCTATAGCTGCTAGCCTCGATGACCTTCATTTTGACCCTGAACGCTGTGGGTGACGTTCACTTTTTATACAGTCTGTGGTTGTGACTTCTGTTTTCTGTCATTTCCTCTTTCATACTGGATTCCCATTTCACTTTAGCTAAACTGCGGCAATAGAAAGTATTTGTTTGAAAAACATTTATAGGCATTTATACATTTACAGATGATGTTGTTTTATTTATGTTGATAACTGCAAATATGAGAAAACTTTGCAGAAAGATACCACTGTTTGCATTTATTTGCTATTTTACGTATATATATATCAGATCACTTTTTTAAACATGTAGGTGGTGTGTTATTACTTTTCCTTATTACATTAAACTCAAAACCCAAATTAATCTAACAGTGTGTATTGAGACAAGTTCAGACAAATGTATGAAATGGATAATGACAGCTTTGTTTTCTTGCTTCCTGTGATGTTTTTTTTTATTTTTTTATCTTGTTTTATTTATTTTTATGACCTCCTGTCGTGTTTTTGTTATTTCCAGTTTTGTTTTGGTTACTTCCTGTTGTGTTTTTGTTACGTCCTGTGTTGTTTCCGTTACTTCCTGTTGTGTTGCATCATGTTTGTTGTGTTACTTCAAGTTTGGTTACATCCTGTTGTGTGTTTTTGTAACGTCCTGTTTTGTTTTTGTGACTTCCTCTTGTCTTTTTGTTTTGTCCTGTTTTGTTTTCGTTCCTTCCTGTCATGTTTTTGTTATGTCCTGTGTTGTTTTTGTTACTTCCTGTCATACTTTTGTTACATCCTGTGTTGTTTTTTGTTATTTTCTGTTGTTTTTGTTACGTCCTGTGTTGTTTTTGTTACTTCCTGTCGTGTTTTTGTTACGTCCTGTGTTGTATTTGGTATTTCCTGTTGTGTATTTGTTACGTCTTGTGTTGTTTTCGTTACTTCCTGTCATGTTTTTGTTACGTCCTGTGTTGTTTTTGGTATTTCCTGTCGTGTTTTTGTTACATCCTGTGTTGTTTTTTGTTATTTTCAGTTGTTTTTGTTATGTCCTGTGTTGTTTTCATTACTTCCTGTCGTGTTGCGTGGTGCCTCATCCCTCCACCTGCTCCTTGTCTCCAAAGGTCCATTGTTAGAGGTGACCCCGGGGCCTGGACAGCGCCACACGGTGGTCGGCTCATGTAAGTGTGTGATGTCTTTTGGTTTTCCTCACCCTCTCCTCTTGAGTTGTGTCTCTGCTTTGAACCCGACAGCTCTGTGTGTTTAAGTCAATTTTCTGTGATCACAGCTCTTTTTAAACTTCAAGCACTTTGTTTTCACTGAAATATTCAGATGACAAAGACAAACATTCATTGTTTTGTTAAGTAGATGAAAGCAGGTTAAAAAAAACAAAAAAACTACAAGAAACACTGGCCTATTCATCATTTTAAAACATTTAAAACAGTGTCTTTCAAACAATCAGTCTCAGTACAGCTCCCACCAAACCAACACCAAAGACCCTGGTCTGGTCTCTGGACTTTGGTCTCTGGTCTGATCTCTGGTCTCTGGTTTCTGGCCTCAGGTCTTGGGGGTCTTTGGTCTCTGGTCTCTTTTCTGGTCTTGTCTCTGGTCTCTGGTTTCTGGTCTGGTCCATGGTCTCTGGTCTGATCTCTGGTCTCTGGTCTGGTTCTTGGTCTGTGGTCTCTGGTCTCCAGTCTCCGGTCTCTGGTCTCTGGTCTGGTTCTTGGTCTGTGGTCTGGTTCTTGGTCTCTGGTCTGGTCTCTGGTCTGGTCCATGGTCTCTGGTCTGGTCTCTGGTCTGGTCCATGGTCTCTGGTCTCTGGTCTGGTTCTTGGTCTCTGGTCTGTGGTCTCTGGTCTTTGGTCTCAGGTCTCGGGTCTCTGGTCTGGTTCTTGGTCTCTGGTCTGGTTTCTGGTCTGGTCCATGGTCTCTGGTCTCCGGTCCGCTCTAGTCTCTGGTCAGACCTCTGGACTCCAGGCTCCATCTGGAGGTAGATTAAAAAAGAGGAGGTTTGTTCTTAATCCTGTCCTGATTGGACACTCGCCCAGATTGACATCCAGCTCAGCCAATCAATGAGGAGAAATCAGTGGTGACCAGTGAGGATTTGGATCAATAAGTCATTTAAACAAATGTCCTTTTCAAGTTCTGAACTCACTGTTTCCTTTAAGACTTAAAGGAGTTTAACCGTCTTAAAAACATGAAAAACTCAACTGGTCCATTTTAAACAATGAAAGTTCATTCAGGGCATCCTAATTATTCAAGCAATGAGTTCAGACGCGTCACTGTAATGCTAACAGCGCACTTCCTGGTTTATGGACAATAAAGTGATTTATAATTAGATACAGACAATACAACTTTACTACAGTCACTTTAATCTTCCTATGCAGTTTACATTTTTATTTTACTATTTTACTACTTTTTAAATGTGTTTATTTATTATTTTTAAATAAGTGATTGACAGGTTTTTTTTTTTTTGGTTTTTTTTCTTTTTAGAATAACGACCTCACATTAGTCAGTCTGTCCAAAACATGTAAATATCTATGTAATAAAATGTCTCAGTAGAAGAAAATAAATAAGAAAAGATGAACTTTCTGAGTAGCTATTCTCATAAACACATGTCCCACCGGGAGGAGGCCCCGGGGAAGACCCAGGACACGCTGGAGGGACTATGTCTCTCTGGCCTGGGAACGCCTTGGGGTCCCACCGGAGGAGCTGGAGGACGTGTCTGGGGTGAGGGAAGTCTGGGAGTCCCTGCTTAGACTGCTGCCCCCGCGACCCGGCCCCAGATAAGAGGAAGAAAATGGATGGATGGATAAACACACTCCCTCTCCCCTCATTCTCTCTGCTCTTTCAGCTCACACTACGGTCAGCCACAGCAGCAGCTACAATCAGCCTCCTCAGCCTCTCCATCTCCTCTTCTCTACAAACATCTAGGCCTGTAATTCCATGTTTTTATACAGCGCTGGTCCCCTTCAACACACTTAAAGAACTTTACACACACATACACACACACACATTCACACACAGTGCACACAGGCAATAGGTGAAATCCGCGAAGTATCATCTTTATTTTTTACATTATTCTCTCTGTTTTTGTCTGTAAATCCCCTCACCACACACTTTATACACTTTTCTCACACAGGCGTTAACATTTTCTCACATTTCTCTCTCGTTTAAACTCTCTCAAAGTTCAAACCTTCGTCGGCGTCTTTGTCGGTGCAGAACGTTTCATCGACATTGTGGGTTTTGTCGGTGGAGAAAACAAATTGCAAACGTACAGCACTTCAGAGTCACACTGAGATCCAACGTTTATGTAAATTTGTCTGAACACATTCTGTACTGGACAGGAGACACGGCACGGAGGAGACTGATGGACAATGGTCTACAGTCCAACAGCCAATCAGGACGCACGACACAATGGTCTACAGTCCAACAGCCAATCAGGACGCAGAACACAATGGTCTACAGTCCAACAGCCAATCAGGACGCACGACACAATGGTCTACAGTCCAACAGCCAATCAGGACGCAGAACACAATGGTCTACAGTCCAACAGCCAATCAGTCCAGTGGTCTGTAGCTCCCTCTGGAGGCCGTGTGCGTCTCTACACCTCTGACCTTTCTTCTGTGGCTCAGTGTGAAGTGAAAGCGGCGCCATGTTTTCATCAAAGACTTTTTACTCATCATCAAGTCTGTCTCTGTCTCCACAGATCCCTCTGAAAATGACTCCTCTCTCTCCTCTCTCTCTCCTGTCTCTCCTCTCTCTCTCTCCTCTCTCTCCACCTCCTCCTCCTCTCTCTCTCTCCTCCTCCTCTCTCTCTTCTCCTCCTCCTCCTCTCTCTCTCCTCTTTTCTCCTCCTCCTCCTCCTTTCTCTTCTCCTCCTCCTCCTCTCTCTCTCCTCTTTTCTCCTCCTCCTCCTCCTCCCTCTCTCCTCTCCTCCTCTCTCGTACTGGATTCAATCTCTCGTTCACATCATCGTCTTAATAATCCCGCGTCAGTCGTTGGTTCAGACTCAGAGGCTGTGACTGGAGTCTCACATTTTTCTTTCATGTTTCAATAATTGGACTCAGTCTTAAAGGGGATGTTTTATTTATCTGTTTGTTTGTTTGTTTACTGGATCTTTGTGACTCTTAAACATAACTGCATTTACTCACATTCAGCTCATTGTGATCTGAAAACTTGTTCCGTTCTTATCTCTGACTTTAAATCGAGCTAAATCCACTTTTATATTTATGTAATCGTGTTGCGTTCTGTTCCTCGTTCCTTTTGACCGTTTTAGTCGTAGTAAAACTCCTCGTACGTCTGCGGGCCTGTACTTTTGTGTTTTTTCACACAACTACCTCTATTTTACACATCCATTTTTATTTTGTCCTTTTCTTCCACTTTAATAATTCCTTTTCCAGACCAAGTTTAGTTTGTTTTGACAGTTTGTTCTGCTCACTAACGCCTCACAGTGGTCACACGATGTTACTGTGACGTGTCCAGTCGGCTGATTTAAACAGGTTTTGGCGTTGCCTTCCTGTCTGTGGAGGCGGGACGACAGCGCCACCTGCAGTGCGACTTCTTCAGGACAGTGTCTCAGGTGTGTGACAGTAAAAAGGCCCCTCGTCCCGGTTTAAAGTCCGTTTGGGCACGTTTCTGTATTTCGATTGGCTCCTGAATCCAGGGACGATGTTTGTCGTCCTCTGTCTTGATGACGTTCGCTCCGCCCCACTAAAATGTCAAGTACTACATGACATCACACAGAACAGCCCTGATTATAGCCATATGTTTCTGATATTTGAAATTTGCAGTAGCTGAGTCATGTCAAACCTGTCCTCCTCTATACACTCTTCACCGCCTTTTTTTTTTTTTACTATGGTTTAAATCAAGCGTCTGCAATTTTTGTGATTTTATATTTTTATTTATTAATTTTTATTTATATATATTTATTTTATTTTTTTTATATTATTATTTTTTTGTATTATTTATTTTGTATTTTTATGTTCTTTGTGTTTTTGTGATTTTATAATTTTTATTTATACTTTTTATTTATTTATTTATTATTATTATTATTATTATTATTTATTTTTATTTTTTTATTATTATTTATTTTATTTTTTTGTTATTATTTATTTTATATTTTTATGTTCTTGTGTGCTGGTGAATAACTCATTCTTATCTCACAATGACACTTTTTAAACTCCAAATCAAAGTTTTAATCGGTGCCGTTCGTTTTCTCGAGTTTGATGATGTCATCGTTTCAGTTGGGGGGCGGAGCCTATTTAACTCTATGGGCGAGTCACTGTTTTTGGAAAGAAATCTTCAAACTTCTGCTCCACAAATGTCGAACCTTCTGTTTACTTGTCTGAGACTCGCTCCACAAACGTGTCTTGTAGTTTTTTCGTGCTTTCAGTTTGACCGCGATCACGTGTTTGGGGTTGAATAATGACCACGGATCTATAAAAATTAACCGACATGGACATCGCTCGCTTAAACCTGTCGCAAGTTTGGACTGGCGATCAATCCGCTGTTACTGCAGTGAAAAACGCTCCTCAGACCCAGAAAACATTTTTCACAAGTCCATTATTTTGTAAAAATCACTTTCAGAAAAACGTCTCTTCTGCGTACATTGTTCCTGCTTTTTGGATCAAATATTCCGCGTTGACGACAAAGATAGAGGGATTGCATTCTGTCGTAGAACTGAGCACTACTTCTCGACTTTTTCTCCACTTCACCGACGTAAAACTATGAAACAGACAAACGTGAAAACCGGTCGCGTCTCGTTTACGCTCCGGCTCCACTTTGCTCCGCCGGTTGTTTTCAGAGACAGAGGTGCAGTTTTCATGAGCAGATGTAGGAGGAGGAAGGCTCTTGTAAAATAATGAACAGCCTTATTAAGCTCTAAGTGCCCCCTCGTCTGCCCCCTCGTCTGCCTCCTCCTCCTCCTCCACCTCCGCCGTCTACACCAGCGCTTTGTGTCCTCGGGCGAGTTTAAAGGCGCTCTGCCTGATTTTTACCGTCTTAAAAACAGAACGAGTTCACTTTAAAAGGTTTACGATGGTCCAAAGTTATTCCTCACTTACTTTACACATTCAGAGCGTCCTGATTATTCACCATGATGAGTTTATAAGCTGAAGTTTTGCCGTCACCATACAACTAGCATCCTAACAGTGCACCTCCTGATTATCGGACAACCCAGAGAGCCATATCAAATGAGAGATATTTAGTCAAACTAGAATGAGAATAAGAATGATAAGTGATGATGATAAAATAATAATAATAATAATAATTTTTCTTCTTCTATTATTATTATTTTATTTTATTTTATTTTATTTTATTTTATTTTATTTTATTTTATTTTATTTTATTTTATTTTATTTAGTTATTATTGTTTTATTGATCAAGTGACAAATGTGTCTCATTTTAATTATAAAATTTTTAACTGTTTCTGAATATAAGCAGAGAGACTAGACATTATAGTGTTTTTTTTTTTTCCTATTTTTATCTTAGTGCTACCAAATTATCCAGTGGTTGGTGGTTCAACTCCCTTCATAAGTCACGTCTTTGGGCAGTTGTCCTATAAGAAAACCCCAACCCAAACCAGCACATATTGTTGGTGTGTTCTTGGGCAAGACACTTCCCCACCTGGTGTAAGTGTGAACAGTGTGGTCAGAGAGGATCTTGGTGCAGACTGGCAGCCGAGGTTTCAGTCCCAGGGCAGCTGTGGCTAGAGTGGTGGCGTCACTGAACGAGGAGAGTGAATTATGTGATATAAGAAAACACAATCTGATCGTTATCTGATTTCTGGAGTTATCAGATTAGTGAGATGTCATGTGATCAGCCTGATGTGAGTAGTTTGTACAGGACTGACCAGGAAAATTAAGCAAAAAAAAAGGGCAAAACTAATGCGGCAAAGATAAAAATGAAAGAAAATGTTGAAGATTGAAAGAGTTATTTTAAAATGTTTTAATAATAATAATACATTTGATTTGAAAGCGCCTTTCAGGACACTCAAGGACACTGGACAAGACAAAGTTAAAAACACATATTTACAGATAAAACAGAGATACAAAACTGGATGAAGGTGAGAGTGACTGATTATGTGGTGTAGGATTGTGTGAACAGGTGGGTTTGGAGTCTGGATTTGAAAAGTGGAAGAGAGTCAATGTTGCGGAGGTCAGGAGGTCAGGAGGGAGAGAGTTCCAGAGCTGATGAGACGGGCAGAGGGGACAGAGAGCTGGAGAGAGGAAGAGGAGCGAGAGGGAATGGAGATGTGGAGGAGGTCAGAGATGTGAGGTGGGGCCAGGTTATGGAGCTTTGAAGGTGGTGAGGAGGAGTTTGAAGTGGATTCTCTGTTTTATGGGTGTAGTTCTTGGAGGACGGGGGTGATGTGGTGGAGAGATGGGGTCCTGGTGATGATGTGGAGTTTTGGAGAAGCTGCAGTTTCTGGAGGGATTTGTTGGGGAGACCACAGAGGAGGGAGTTACAGTAGTCAGTCCGGGAGGTGACGAGACTGTGAACAAGTATGGAGGTGTGAGGAGTGAGAGAGGGACGGAGACGAGGGATACTGCGGAGGTGAAAGTTGCAGAGCGGGTGATGTTATTGATGTGGGAGTGGACAGAAAGTGTGCTGTCGAGGATGACACCCAGACTCTTGACCTGAGGGGAAGGAAGGACAGTGGAATCATGGATGGAGATGGAGAAGCTGTTGGATTTGGAGATAGTAGAGGGGGCGCCTACTAGGAGGACTTCGGTTTTAGAACTGTTAAGTTGGAGGAAGTTGGAGGAGAACCAGGAATGAATTTCCTGTAAACAGAGGGTAAGAGAGGTTGGAGGGAGAGATGAGGAAGGTTTGGTGGAGATGTAGAGCTGGGTGTCATCCGCGTAACAGTGAAAGTGAATACTGTGTTTACGGAACAGAAGACCAAGGGGGAGAATATAGATGATGAAGAGAAGGGGACCTAGGACAGAGCCTTGGGGAACACCAGCAGAGACAGGGAGAGTGTTGGATTTGTAGGATTTGAGATGAATGAATTGACTACGATCAGAGAGATATGAGGTGAACCAGGAGGAGGAGTGTGGGAAATGAGAATGTTGTGGGAGATGGTGTTTTATATTTTGTGTTCCAAATACAACAGTTACTCACTGACACACAAAAATCAGATCTTATTATTGAGTTATCTGATCCCTCTTGTTATCTGATTCTTCCTGACCATGTAAATCTACCTCTGTTATTGTTATATTCATTTTCAGATTGTAGAATGTAATGATGTCAAACTCCCAGATGGCGGCGCAAGAGCCAATTTTTCCTCTAAATTACATCGTACTTTACCAAATGTTGAACCTAATGATCTCTATTAGTCACTAGACCCATTAAATTCACAAGTTTCGTTTTGGATTTCCTTCCACAAACTTCTCGCAGTAGTTGGCAGGAGATTTTTGTGCCATTCCTCCTGACAGACCCGATGTATCTGAGCGAAGTTTGTCGGCCGCCTTGTTCTAACAGGCTTTTCCAGGTCTGTTCATACATTTTCAACAGGACTGAGATCAGGGCTTTGTCATGGCCGCTCCAAAACATTGACTTTGTTATCTTTTAGCCACTTTGTCACCATTTAGCATTTGGAAGAACCATTTGTTCCTGGCTGATGTCTTGAGATGTTTGTTTTTTCCACATAATGTTCTTTCCTCATGATGCCATTTTTTTGTGTGTGAAGTGCACCAGTCCCTCCTGCAGCAAAACAACCCCACGACATGATGCTGCCACCCCCGTGTTTCACAGTTGGGATGGCGTTCTCAGACTCTAGAGCGTGATGGTGTCATACTTCCAGACGTGGAGCACTTTTCCGATCGATAACATTGTATTTTCCTTGTAAAATCTAAAGAGAAATGTCACAAATGTTCAACGTGATCATTTCTGTTCATGAGTCGACCACATAACTCGTTATACTTCAACAAAAATCAGCTCAAATGTTTGTTTTTTCCAGCTGCGCACCATTTGTGATAAATTTTATTGCCGTGTATAATGTTGTGATGTCATCTGAATCTCACCGTCACCATGACTACACTGTTGACGTTCCCTTGCGTCCTAACCCTTTTTTTTGTCCCTTGTGTGTTGCTGTAGCGGCCTCCAGCTCGGACGCCGTGGCGCTGTACGTGGGCGTGGTCATCGCCGTCATCATGTGCCTGGTCATCTCGGTGATCGTGGCGTTGTTCATTTACCGTAAAACTCACCGGGACTTCGATTCCGTCATCATCGACTCTTCGGCGCTCAACGGAGGCTTCCAGTCCGTCATCATCAAGACGGCCAGATCAGGTAAGGAGGTCGTTTAAAGGGAAGAGGAAGTCACTGCAGTTATTTAAATACCGTTTCTAATGGATTGGCAATTTCCCAGGCTGTACTCGAGGTTCAACCCATTTTAAAAGTCTTATACACTTTCTTGGCAACAGGTGTCGAGGATGAGAGACAGAGGAATGTGTTTTAAATAAGGGATATTTTACTTCTGACCTCCAGCGTATGGACATCTGTGTGTCCCTCAGGCGTCCAGGTCTGATCCAGAGTCAAAGCCAAAAGTTAAATCTGTAACTGGACAAAAAGTTGTAGGAGTGGAGACGTTCAGCTGCTCGTCCAAGTCTCTTCTTCTTCAGTTCTGGTCAGATTCCTGCTGGACACTGCCTGAAGGGGGCGCTAACGACACTGAAACTGGAAACAGCTTTTGTTTACAGTTTCTGTTTGTAGTTTAGGTCTTTCGAGCTACATTAAGTGTGCACTGTGCCTGAGTCGTACTTAGGATATTCATTCAGTTCTTAATTGGTGCTTTCACATCTATTAGCGTCGTGGCTCGCTCTGTTGTTCTTTTCGTTTCCTTTGTTTGCTTTGGGTCTGAGGATGGAGTTGTAGACGGGCAGCAGATGATGTCAGATTTTACTTTTGGGCTTTTATTTTGCTAACATTTAACATATTTAGATCACCATGTTATCTTTTATTATTCCGCTTTAGTTTTTTCTCGCTCTGAGTCTCTCCTCTGCCTTTGCTCTCTGTGCTAAGCCCCTCCCCCTTCAGAGCACTATCACAACACAATCAGCTGCATCCCACTAATGAAACTACTGCACATCACACCAGGTTTGTCACGTCATAGTGTACAGTTTTATATCATGTTTTTGTGTATTTATGGAGGATTGTCGTGTGGGAGCATGGGTGATGTAGGCTTGTGGGCGGAGCCTCGTACAAAACCTTACACCTAACCGTAAAAAAGGTTCAAAAAGGTCACGAGATAGAGCTTAAATACTCAAACATGCTTGGACCTTACATCTAAACCCTCTCCAGGCATGTTTTTGAAGAAGGAACGACGTTATAACATGGAAGAAAGCCAAAAAAAAATCTATTTTGTATAATAAAATAGATTTTTTTTCTGTCGTGCCGCACTGCTGAACAGTCACAATAGGCCTTATGTCACTCCTGGTGTTCAAGCTTCTATAAAAATACAGATATTGTTGCTTCTTTAACATTTATGATAATCCCACTGTGGGATTTGCAGTTAGGATTATATGTAAACTCATTCATCGTGTACTTCATAACGACACTGCCCAGCCTCGCATCAACATAAATGGAAAACATAAAAACACGACACGACTTATGAGTGAAGAAATGACACCCGAGTTCAGCTAACAAAAACGCCAAATTCACTGTGACTCTCTGAAATGACATACACAACTCTATTACACACATAATTTCAGCTTTATTTGAAAACCTCATTTCATAATCCACCAACGTCTGAGCTCAAATATGAACACGTCTATAATGTCGATGAGTTTTATGAGATTAGTCTGACTTCATTAGTAAAACATCGCCTCTTTTTCCGGGGGATTATTGGTGGATTAAAGCGGCTCTGATCCCTCTGTCCCTCCGTGTTTTTCTGTTAAAGTGCACACGACAGGATTCACTGCTCATTTCGCTCGTTTAAGATCTCTCCCGGGTCCTTTTCCGACGGTTCGCTGTAAGATTCTGTGCAGCGCTCCACCCGTAAGTTTAAAAATGTACACAACAATAACAACAACAACGACGCAGGCTGACGGTGCTGTGATACCGCTCTGAAGGGGGCGTGACTTAGGCAGGGAGCAAAGGGAAGAAAGACTGTTAGAGTGTGAAAAAAACGAAATAGTTTATCGCGGGGGTTCAAATTTTGCCAGTATTTGTGATTTTACTTCCTGGTTAGACACGGGCAGCAGATACGTAGAGTTAATTCCATAACCGTTACCTAGCAACCATAACGTAAACAACAGCTAAAACCTGTCTAAAATAACGATTGGACCAATACAAAGAAATAACAACAGCGTTATTTTGTTGAAAACATGTTTAAATCGGCAGTAAAGTTTGGTCCTTTCCTGTAAATTGGCTCTGCAATTTGAACGGAAAGTTTCGGTGTTATTCCGTTTCAGAACTCGGCTCTACTTCCTGTATTTTTGTACTTTTCCTCTGAACCTTTTTCCACAAACTGCCACTTAACTGATCTAAAGGTACGATAAATATTTAGCACCGGCACTGTCCCGCCAAACCGAGTCAGAATTCTCAAAACATGAAAACCTGTCATATGCACTTTTAGTATTTTCCCCTCTTTTTCTGCCCGACTTCTCTGCTGTTGGTTGGTGCGTTCCTAATTGAATTTCATCAGGCTCCCAAGCTCAGCCGGTAAACAGGTTTATGACTGCGACAGGTGCGTGATGGTGGGGCGCCAGGAGTAGAATTTATCATCTCAACTGAGGCAACACTTTTCCACTTTTGCCAAAAACAATTTGCCGTAACAGGGGCCCGTCTCTGCCCCAGTTCTTTGGCAGCCGCAGATGTGGGTTTTTCATCGTGTTTTCTGAAGACGCTAATAATTACCTTTGGGGCAAAATTGGGTTAATCCGGAAATTGATGAAAAATAAAGACAGAAATCCTTCCTGACGTTGGGAATAACATTTAAATAGGAAAGCTTTGATGGATAATTAACTATAAATTTAATGCGCAGTGACTCCCATTGGTGGTTTGAATCTTTTTTTTCCATTTTTTTTTCTTGATGTATACAGGACGAGCCCGATGAGACACTCAGACTGTTTTTCACGAGCGCCCTGTTCAAACACAGAACAATAAGAACAAAAAAAACAAAGTTAATAACTCCATAGATCCATTTAAAACGTTCAAACAGGAGCAGGTGTGAGTGTAAATGTTCATTAAAGTGCATTACATGTCCTTGAAATGTGCAAAATATCCAACAGCTTGTTTCCCATTTCATTTTTAGTTTGGCAAGTTTTTAGACGAGGACAATCATGAGATCTTGTATTAAAAGGTCATCAAACAAGTGAGATGTTGAGTCAGTCTGTTGCCGTAGTCTCTTATTGTCGTAACATCTGAGGGATCAAAGATTCAGACTCGGGGTAAAAGTTTGACAGAGTTTACTACAAATAAGGAAATGTGAATGTTGGTTGACGGAGCAGGTCGTAGCGAACGGGGTCGTAGGCTGACGTCTTCGAAAACGGTTGTAGGAAGCCGAGTCGGAGGCTGAGGTGTTTGTACCGGTGTAGCTGGGTCGGAGGCGGAGGTGCAGGGTGGGTCCAAGAAACGGGATCTGGCAAAAAAAACGAGAAAAAACAGATGAGTACTATGAGCGTAATCATAAAAACTAGACTGAGCCAAGTGGAACTGTACCACGGAGGATCTGTCGACGATCTGGTGGTGTGTGTTGGATCCTCAGTCCCTTTGTGCTCCACGGGCGGAGGCTTGAGCGCAAAAAAGTATAATTTTGATGCCTAACTTTGTGGACTAATAAATGAACAATGGTTTATCTTTTATAGGTGTCTAAATGTGCCCATCTAAAACTTGTCATGGCACTAATATTTAATTTTTAGCTCTCTGGCATTGTCGTTTTGTAAAAGGAGCTCACTGGAGGAAAAAGGTTGGAGACCCCTGATCTAAAGTAGAGTCTGGAGTCTGCATGTGGATTATATCTCCATAATCCAGGACAGAAAGAAAGGCTGCTTCAACTATTCCTGTAATTCAATCAGAAATGAGGTTTGTTTTTGTAATAAAATGATCACTTAGATTTGAAACTGTTTCATAATTCTGAGAAAAGATATTTATCGGTGGTGACTGTTTCAATCAGTGAATCATTTAGTGTTTCAACATTTGTATCTTACACTTAAATGCATAATTTTATTTGCATTCAATAGTAAAAGTCAAATGTAAAATCTGTCAACTGGACAAACGGTTGTAGGAGTGAAGACGTTTTGCTGCTCATCCAGGTCGTTTCTTCAGTTGTGGTCAGATTTCTGCTGGACACTGCCTTATATCTGTCTGAAGGGGGCGCTAACTGACCTCTCAAACTGTTTCTTTTCTTTGTCTAAGATCTGAACCTCACTGTCTTCAAAGGAGCTGTTAGTGTCACTCCTACAACTTTTTGTCCAGTTGACAGATTTTTGCTTTTACTATGGATCAGACCTGGACGACTGAGGGATCGCACAGATATCTGCATTAAATGATCATTTTATATTTTTAATGGAATTTTGGGATTCATCAAAGCAACTTAATCTGCATTTAAATGTATGAGGCTTTCTCTTAAATTGTAACCAATCCAACTAAAATAATAAAA
Source organism: Periophthalmus magnuspinnatus (assembly GCF_009829125.3). NCBI lineage: Eukaryota > Metazoa > Chordata > Actinopteri > Gobiiformes > Gobiidae > Periophthalmus > Periophthalmus magnuspinnatus. The sequence goes on along the minus strand of NC_047134.1, from coordinate 1,254,686 downwards.
AGTAGCGGGCCCCAAATTGACCCTTGGGGCACTCCTTTGCTTAGAGTTAAAACATTTGATTTAAACCCATCGCCTGCTGGGTTCTGTTTCACAAGGATCATTGTCAAATCCAATCTGCTTGAGGCGCTTCAAGAGGACTCCATGATCCACTGAATAAAAAGCTTTAGTTAAATCAATAAACAGAGCGACACAACCTTGTTTGTCATCAAAGGCTGTGAAAATGTCATTTAAACCGTGTGCGGCTGCAGCGACAGGACTGTGCTCTTTTCTGAAACATTATTGATAACACTTCAAAATGGAGCGTTTATTTATATATACTGTAACTTTTCTAAAACTTTTGCAAGACAAGGTCGTTTTGATACTCGCCTTTTTAGCTGCTCCATCTTTATGTAAAGGTGAAGGTTCAGATTAAGTCAAGCTTTTTAATAAATATTGATTTATGTTTCCAAAAAAAAGAAGAAGAAATGTGTTTTCTGCAAAATTGTCACGTGTAAAGCAGAGAACGAGAGAAGGGCATGTTGTTTCCTCGTCTCAAACAGACCTGGAGATGTGTCCTTTTTCTCTCAAACTGAAAACACTCTGTTCCACATTGTGATGTCATCATGTGGTGATACAGGAAGTGCTCCACTGTGTTTTTAAACTCCACACACCTTCATTTCTAGAACCATTTGGATCATTTCAGTCGTGGAATTGCCACTTATCTCGACTGAACTAAAGGTAAAAGGAGGAGGAGTTAACTTGAAAACTGCCACTTGATGACATCACGAGGTGGAACGGAGCATTTTGGGATGTAGAGCCTAATAAATAAAAAGAAATACTCAACAAACAAAACACAAAGCTCCAGGTCTGTTTTTGAGGCGGTAACATCATCCTAACACGTCTTAAAGCTCACAGGAGTCAATTTTCCATAATATTGCAGCTTTAATTTCTGTACAAAACACAACTGTCGCACGTTGTTTTGTTTTAAAACACACACAAAATGAAATGATCAAGAGAGAAGCAACACACAGAGCAAACACTGAACGAACAAAACACACCACCGGGTTTATTTTCAGGGATACGAGAACCTTTAAATATAGACCTGACCTTTAAAACAGACACAACCTTTAGATACCGACACGTAAAGGTGCATGTAACTTTTTTTTTGGAGGGTCTGTCTCCATGGAGATGCGATTTCTTGCTTGGAATATTCCACTTTATAACATTAAACTCAACTATTTGCATGCGTACAAGCAGGAAACACACCTTCAACTGGATAAATACAATACGGGAAAGCAAGAACATCTCCAGGTGGCATACAGTTCACCAGAAAAGTCCCACAGTGCACCTTTACATCTCAATTAAGGTCAGTTTATCAGAATATAGTTGGTTTAAAAGCCGTGTCTGGCGTGATTCCTCTGTGTGATGTTTCAGACCACACGGCATTCTCCCCGTGGCGGTAGTTAAAGGCGGTTGCGCTGGATTCGGCGGCTCAGATTTAAGAGTGACGCACGTGAATGCCTCCTACAGTGACGTGAGTGGTACTGCGCGGGCGAGAAGGCACGAGCACGCTGGCATCTCAGCTCGGAATGGATTTTTTTTTAAACACTAAGAGCCAGTCTGTAATTACGGTTAGTGCTCCAGTTCAGGTTCGTGTTAATATTTCATGTTCCGTAACTAAAATCTACAATTACTTGACTCGCTGAGTGAGTCATGTTGAAAACGGCAGAAGAATTTGTTTGGTGACTTGCTGGAGATTCATGTTTCAGTGACGTACGTGCAGACTTCAGCTTCTGCTTTGAAACCGTTGGATCCACTTTTTCAATCTGCACTTTTGTTTTATTACAGGGGATTTAAAGGCATCACTGGGAAAAACTGACTCGTCCATCACTGTCTGTTAGAGGAGAACAGCACTGTATGAAACGTCTCTATAAGGGACGATCTAAAAATAACCCACAGAAGTATCAGCTTTATTTTTTACATTATTCTCTCTGTTTTTGTGTGTAAAACCCCTCACCACACACTTTATACACTTTTCTCACACAGGCGTTAACATTTTCTCACATTTCTCTCTCGTTTAAACTCTCTCAAAGTTCAAACCTTCGTAGGCGTCTTTGTCGGTGCAGAACGTTTCATCGACATTGTGGGTTTTGTCGGGGAGAAAACAAATCGCAAACGTACAGCACTTCAGAGTCACACTGAGATCCAACGTTTATGTAAATTTGTCTGAACACATTCTGTACTGGACAGGAGACACGGCACGGAGGAGACTGATGGACAATGGTCTACAGTCCAACAGCCAATCAGGACGCACGACACAATGGTCTACAGTCCAACAGCCAATCAGGACGCACGACACAATGCACGTCCTTATGCTGTAAAAAAAAAAAAAAAAAAAAACTACATGCAAAATTACACACACACAAAAAAAAGATGCAAAACAGCGAGACTAAAACAAAAGGTGAACCTCGATAACTGTACTTCAAAAACTCCCAGAATCCTACACCTGTTTATCAGAGCATTTAACACCAGATCACATGACTGTACAAGTCTAAGGACGAAAACTGAGGCGGGAAAGAGACTTTTAGCTGCTCTGCTTCACAAAAATGGAGCACACGTCAAGGAAAAGCAGAACTAGAGACTTTAGTGACACAATCGCAATTTAATCATGTGGTAACAAACTTTTATACACACACCTGCTCCTGTGTTTAATGTTTTAATGGACGTGTGTACCTGTTTGTTTTGGTGTTTTTTTTCTGCTTGTATTGTATTTTAAACACTGAGCCTAAGTGCTGTCAATGGGTTCCCCTGTATAAATAAAGATACATAAAAATAAATATAATAAAGGGGGTATTGTACTTTTATGGGGTGTTAACTGCTCATTTGTAACTTATTTAGATCACCATGTTTCCTTTTATTGATTTGAAAGTACTATATTCACCATACAGTAGGTGCAAACTGGAATTTATCTTTAGAAATACAGCTCTGAGTGATGTGATTGACTGCACTTTGAATGACATTCTGTGGGATCACACAACAGCTCACCTTTACTCACCTTTACTCCTCCAATTATGGCTCCACAGTCTGTCCTCTACAAACATGTCCTGAAAGGCAGGGCCGGCTCCAGCTTTCAGGGGGCCCTAAGCTGAAATTGTCTCTGGGGCCCTGACACTGGAGTCCTCCTGGCTCAGCTATTGGTGATTCACATTCGACAACATTCTGCCCGAGCGCAGACAGCCCCTAAAGCACGATATGTTTGTCCAGTGTGAACACAAACACGACTGGGACTTCAGATCGGTTGGAGGGGGGCCAAAGCACGACGCGATTGTTCATGTACTCACACGCGGACGATTTCTTTCTGCAAGCCCTGAGAATCGAGGAAAAAGTGAATGAACTCCAAACTCACGGTGAATCCGCGCTCGCCTCATTTGATTTATTTTGATTTTATTCATTTTGAGCACACGTATCAGGCGCACCCAAAGCGCATCTCACGGATTTGATCCTATACGAGCTCAAGAAGGAGTTGGACGAAGAAAACCTATTAAGTCCCACCCTTCTCTTCCATAAGAACATAAATTAAATCCTCTGTTTAAACTTCCTACTTAGTCACCTCACCTTCAGTAAGGACTGTGACAGACAGAAGTTTTGAGGCTCGTCTCCCGTCGTCCTCGCTGCTCCGCACTGTCGTTTAATCCATAAAGTCACAGAGGAGTATCACAGCAGGACTCAGATCTGACTCAGTATTTGACAGATATTCCATGGCTCTGGTCTTATTTTCTCTGCTAAAGCGACGCCCCGCTGCGACGCGTGTAAACAAACAGCTCCGTGTGCTGACGTCGCGGCTCGGTTCGGTTGAGTCGTGTGAGTGCGGGTCATACACATGCCCTTTATCAGCTCAGATTTCATTTTCTCCTGGAGTTGTTTACTATTTGCTCTTGTAACATCGCAGTGCTCGTCAAAAACTGATCTCTTGTTTCCTCCCCCTGTAGCCGACCAGCTGACCGCTCCTCCAGACCTGACCAACGCCGCAGCTCTGTACCGCGGTCCGGTCTACGCCCTCCACGACGTGTCCGATAAAATCCCAATGACGAACTCTCCTCTGCTGGACCCTCTGCCCAACCTCAAGATCAAAGTGTACAACTCCTCCGGCCTGGTGACGCCCGTGGAAGACCTGGGAGGAGACCTGTCCTGCAAACTCTCCCCAAAGGTACGACAACAAGACGGACGCACGGCGAGCGTCTCGAGCGAGGTTGAGGTTTAGTATCGCACAAAAAGTGACAGGGACTTGGATTAATTGAGGTAAATGTGTCGGTTCTTTCTGTTTTTCTTCCACCAGGTGACCCAGTCTCTGTTGGACCACAGCGACACCATGAACCTCCGCAACCAAACGTTAGCTCGGAGTCGAGACCCATCATGCACTGCGCACGGCTCCTTCAGCAACCAGGGAGGGCATCTGATCGTGCCCAACTCAGGTATAACTGCTTAATACAGAAACACACAAAACTAAGTAACACCAAAGAACATAACAGCTGTGTGTGTTAACAGTGTTACACTTAGATACAGAAATATACAACAAACTACACAATCATTTAACAGCTCGGATGCGCAAAACATTTGAGCCGCCTGTGCCCAGCTCAGGTACAAATGTTAGACGTACGTACAGTATATGCATAAGTTAAACAATATTATAACTACCCAACAGGTAGAATAAGCAGGAAGGACATACTTCTGTGTCCAACTCAGGTATAACTGTTATAAACTAAATACAAACAACAAGAATATAGAACATAACAGCACATGTTCAGGAGCCTGTGATCAGTCTGAGCATTCAAGGTCCAGGTTAAGAGTTTGATTTTACACAAAAAAGTGAGAGTGACTCACTGAAAAACTGTTGGCTAATGCTAACGCTAATGCTAGCTTGCTTGTGACTGTAACGTTTGAAAGGGGCTCGTTTAACAGCACAAATCAGCTGTTATAGTAGGTGAAGTTCCAGCAAAGTCGGTTCTTTCTGGTCAGATTGTGTTCAACAAAGCCAAGATCAAAGTCTGACTTGAGTAACAGAGCTACAGACAGAGCAGTGCCTCTAGTTAGCTTCACCCCCGCAGGGAATGTTGATGACATCAGCCGCAAAGTATCAACTGATGTTTGTGTGAGTTGCAGCGAGTTTCTTTATTTCCTTCCACCTCCAAAGATAAAGTCGTAGTCTAAACTTTATCTGCAGATGTTTTATTTGTGCCTTTTGGTCCTCTCTGGCCACACTACTCCGACTGTCTGAAAGTGAAACTATTGTGGTGTAAGTGATTTAAGTGCAGAGGCAGAAGGACACATGAATAATTCAGAACTCCTGATGGGGGCGCTCTTTTTATTTGATATTTCCCAAAGACAAAGTTTGACTTCATAAATTCTGATGATGGATGCGCCGCGGCCGGTGTTTCAGAGCGGACGGGCCAATGAATCAACTTTTATGAATGACTTTCAGCAGCACCACCTGGAGGAGAAATGAGGAGAGTAAATAGTGTGGTTAATATATTATTTATGATCAGGAGCACAGCACTGACTTAACTGCAAAGAACGACTAAAGATAATCAGTCTAAAGATATGTTTGTGCGACTCTTATTCTTCTCAATTAGCATAAAGTCAATTAGCTCCGAAAATTTATAACAAATTATTATTTTCCAACAAATTAATTCTACTACTGCTGCTATACGTGTACTACTGTTTTTACTACTACTACTACTGCTACTACTGCTACTACTGTTACTATTTGTACTGCTACTACTACTATTACAACAGCTACTACTAATACTGCTGCTATACTTATACTACTACACTATACCAACTACTATGTTTACTACTACTACTACTAATACTGCTGCTGCTACTACTACTACTATTACAACAACTACTACTAATACTGCTGCTATACTTATACTACTACACTATACCAACTACTATGTTTACTACTACTACTACTACTGCTGCTGCTACTACTACTACTATTACAACAACTACTACTAATACTGCTGCTATACTTATACTACTACACTATACCAACTACTGTGTTTACTACTACTACTACTACTACTACTACTACTGCTACTACAGTTACTATTTGTACTGCTACTACTACTATTACAACAACTACTACTAATACTGCTGCTATACTTATACTACTACACTATACCAACTACTGTGTTTACTACTACTACTACTACTACTACTACTACTGCTACTACAGTTACTATTTGTACTGCTACTACTACTATTACAACAACTACTACTAATACTGCTGTTATACTTATACTACTACACTATGCCAACTACTATGTTTACTACTACTACTACTACTACTACTACTGCTGCTGCTACTACAACTACTATTACAACAACAACTACTACTAATACTGCTGCTACTAGTAGACTAGACCTACTACTATGTATACTACTCTTACTACTACTACTGCTACTACAACTATTACAACAACACCTACTACTTTTACTACTGCAGATACATTTATACTACTACTACTACACTACACCTTCTACTATGTATACTACTCTTACTACTACAGTTACTACCATTTCTACCACTCATCATCTCTACAGCATCTAAAAACTACAAAAAACAAAAAACTAAAGCATCGCTACAGCGTCACTACACTGTCACTACAGCGGTATTGTTCTCTTTGTCTCCTTTGTTTGCTTTGGGTCTGAGGATGGGGGAAATGACAGACTCTGGGTCAGACCTGGTGGATTACACAGACATATTTACATTTAATTGTTCTGTTACATTAAACAAACCAGTGCAAAGTCACTATAAACGGGCTGTGCTTGTTCCTACGTCCAAACATAGACACACAGGTTGTCCCTCTGTCCTCTTCACGCCTGGTTGTGTTATAAAGTGAACTCCTGTGCAGTTCCCAGACAAGCATCTAGTCCCAGTGTAACAGTGAATCATTCATGTGTTCACTGTTACACCGTATTTCAGAGCAGAGCTGCTTCTGTTCCTCTGTCGACACGTCTCTTCTTCTCGTCCTTGTTGTTGTCAATTTATTTATTTATTTTCATGTCTTTGTGTGTTTTGTTTTGTTCTGTGCAGGGGTGAGTTTGCTGGTTCCCGCTGGGGCAGTTCCTTTGGGCCGAGTCTACGAGATGTACGTGACCGTGCACAGGAAAGACAGCCTCAGGTACACAACGCTTTACACTCTGTTTTTTGTTGGTTATTTTTGTAGTAAATCTCTCAAAATATGTGGGCGGTCCATGCTAACGTATAGTGGGCAGTCAGCGTCATGTCACAGTCCTACTTGACACAGTACCGATTTCGACATCACGACAATAACACTATTTTTTTAGACCGCGGGATGCCATTTTCAACATTTAATAATAGTTTTTTTTTAAATATTACCATGTGGCACTAATATAGATCAACACTATTCTAAAACTATTCAGGAAAGTTCAATTTTGTCTAATTTCTGCAACAACGATAGACTCCCAACCTTTGAAAAGTCGATAAAAGCTCATAAATCAATCTACATAACATGTGTAATTTACAGAGTCAAAAGAACTGGGCTTGATTTTCACATTTTTGTTCAAGTATTTTTTCAAAAATTTGAAGCAAATTAGTATCATAACTAGCCAGTTGTCAAGTCAAACTAAATAATTGGTTTGCAGACAGATTTAACTGGCCAAAGTGACTCGTTATTAGCCAAAATAAAAATCTATCAACATTTGTGTAGCTTGATTGTATTTATGTTGTGTCAAAAAAAGTTCTGGATTTAGTCTGATGTCGTGTGTCAAATGTGAAGTACTTAACTACTTTGGTTCTGGGGTTTGTTCCAGTTTTAATGTGGTGTGTCTGCTAGTTTGAATGCACCCTCAACTCATAAAGAAAAACATGAGTTAATCATATAGTTTATATTAAATAATTAAGGCCCCAAGACTGAACCTTGTGGGACTACCTAAAACAGTCCTATATTTTAACTCTGGTTCTAGTTGTAGTTCAGAACTACTAGACTACTACTACTACTACTACTACTACTTTAGTTCCAGGTTTAGTCCCAATTTTAATGTGGTGTGTCTGCTAGTTTGAATGCACCCTCAGCTCATGAATAAAAATTTGAGCTAATTAAATAGTTTATATTAAATAATTAAGGCCTCAAGACTGAACCTTGTGGGACTACCTAAAAGAGTCCTATATTTTAACTCTGGTTCTAGTTGTAGTTCAGAACTACTAGACTACTACTACTACTACTACTACTACTACTACTACTGCTACTACTACTACTGCTACTACTACTTTAGTTTGGGGTTTAGTTCCAGTTTTTGTATAGTGTCTCTGCTAATTTGAATGCACCCTCAGCTCATAAAGAAAAAAAAAATATATAACATTTAAATAGAGATTAAATAATTAAGGCCCCAAGACTGAACCTTGTGGGACTCCCTACATCAGTCCAATAGTTTAACTCTTGTTGTGACTTTCACTTTGAGGTTCAGATTAGGACAGGGTGGCCATAACCTCTCATTATTATGCAAAAATGTGCTCGTCACCTGCTTCACCTGTGGTATGGTAATGTATGCTAAGGCCACCCCGCCCCACAGAGGGCGCTGTGGGTCAGCGAGCACACACACACACACGGAGCACCTGGGGAGTAAAAGGCTAAGAGTCAATGTATTATGAATACTAAGTGTTTTGTGAGTCTCGAATAACCAGCTTCAAGTTTCCTCTCGCAAAGTAAACGAAATAAATCAATTTGGACCAGACAAGAGTTATTGCTCTTCACACGGAGCACAATGGAAGCTTATATATTATTTATGAAGAATATTCCAGGGTGTTTTTACCGTGGAAGTATAATACGATCTGTAGATGAACCAAACATGCCGTCGTGTGAATACTGATCTAATGCTGCCGATCGTGTGACCATAGCAACTTGCACCATGTGATCGATTCTGTCCAATCAGAGCGATAGCTGCTAAAGGCTAAATCTTACAAAGCTAAATTTTAGGCACTTTGAGGTTTTAAAAATTCAAATTCTAGTTCATGTTTTGTCAGAAGAATCTCTATAGAATCTGACCATCGTGAAAGCTCTGGATGCCCCGTCAGTCGAACACGGGCCGTTTGAATTACCCAAAATGCATTGTGCTCTACGGGAGAATAGACCTGGTACAATAATTACGATATCAACGACTTATACTCCGGAGCGACTTATACTGCGGTGCGACTTATACTCCAGAGCGACTTATACTCCAGAGCGACTTATACTCCGGAGCGACTTATACTCCACTTATACTCCAGAGCGACTTATACTCCGGCGCGACTTATACTCCGGTGCGACGTAGATTCCGGAGCGACTTATACTCCTGAGCGATTTATACTCCGGAGCGACTTATACTCCAGTGTGACTTATACTCCGTAAAATAACTTCAGTGGCTAATTATGTGTTCGTTCTGATATTTATTTGTTGCAGTTCAGGTCTATTTTAAAGTGTTTTCGTGGGATTACGTTGCATTACTCTTACTCTCAGTGGTATTAAGTATTTTGAACATTACTCACACGGTAAACAGTCACATTTTTATAGCACTTTTCCACCTTAAAGACACTCAAAGCACTTTCAGACACTGAGGACAAGGGCGGTTAAGTGTCTTTCCCAAGGAACTTCATCATTATCATTTATCGCAATACATCGTCCTCCAAAACGCGTTATCGTGACAGGTCTTTAAGCCGCTTTCCGGATTGAATTTGCTCCACCGTTTTTGTCATTTCCTCCTGCAGAGTCGTCTTTCAGGCTTCCTCGCACCCGTCCACTTCCATTCTGCTTTTTATTTTGATACTTTTCATGTCTGTCTCCTCAATTTTCCTCACAATTACCCCTCTTCTTCTTCCACGACTGCGTCTCTAGAGAGTTTTATCCCAGCTATTCGTCGTTGTTTGTATCGATCAATACCAGTCAATGACAATTAGGCTCCCCCCTCCTTGCGTTTCTATAAAGATCAACCCTATTTTCAGTGCGCCGATCGATAATACGCAAGCAAAAATCACATGAGATTATCGACTTATTTTAAACAAGCTACAGTGTCGTTGGAGCTGGTTCATTATGTTTCAACATGGCTGCTCATTTGAAACGCACATGTATGTAAGCTAACACTGCGGCACGGACAGTGACGTCAAAAAAAACATGCGCCACTGGTGATTTTCTATAATATTTTGCTCTAGTTGTGAAAGCGGTGCGTTCATGGGTCTATAATAGCGTAGGGAAAGAGATCGATATTACTGAGGTCCACTGAAGGACACTGCTCTTACATGTGTTTAAATCAACAGACGCAGGACAACGGAAGAACGGCTTTGTCGGTGTCTGATTATAGACCAGGGGCGTGCAAAAATATCAAAACGTCGCTGTATCGTATAATTTAATTTAATGATACAGAATTGATATCATAGGCGGCTGTATCTTTTATCTTTTTTGTATATTTTACCATATAATTCCGTCGCAGCACTACATTTGTGTGGCTGTTTAGAGGAAAGAAACGTGTTTGTGCAGAACATTTGACATTTCCTTCACAGTTTTGTTGATTTAAACAGGTGTGTTTCATATGAACTTCACACACACACTGGTTTAACACACACTTTAGTCTCACAGTTGTTTTAGTGGATCTGACATTAAACTGCACATGTCTCTGTGTAAATGTAAATGTTCATTCATCTGCAGTAAAAAGACGATAAATCCACCAGTGATGTTTATATTTTTGTTGATCATTAAGGGTCACGGAAGCTTTTATTTTTCACTGAATCGAAAAAAGTCCTATATCGAGACGTGTATCGTATCGTGGCCTGTGTATCGAGGTCTGTATCGTATCGGTCTTATTATAGAACGTGCAGGACGCGTTGAGGAGCAGTGGAAAAACTCTGAAATCGTCTGTGTGACATTTGTGTTTAAACGTCCTGTACTACGCAGAATTGACTCTTGTGTTAGACTGTTACCTCAAAAAAAAAAAAAAAAAAAAAAACAGACCTGGGGTTGTGTTTGTTTCATTCACACATGTTTGAATCACCCTGAATTTTTAGTCTGTCACATCTCCAAAGCTCAAAACGCTCCGTTCCACCTTGTGATGTCATCAAGTGGTAGTTTTCCAGTTAACTCCTCCTCCTTTTATTTTTAGTTCCGTCGAAATTGGAAATCCCAGGTCTGAAATGATCCAAATGATTCTATAAATGAAGGTGTGTGGAGTTTAAAAACACAGCGGAGCACTTCCTGTACCACCACATGATGACATCACAAGGTGGAACAGAGTGTTTTCAGTTTGAGAGAAGAACTCAGCCTAAATCTGCAGGTTTGTGTGTTGAACATGTGAGAATGAAACAAAAAAAACACAACTCCAGGTCTGTGTGTGACGAGGAAACTACATTAGAACAAATCAGAGAATAATTTAATATTTGTTCCTTTAAACTGAGAGAGACTTTTACATGATCAATTATTTAGGCTTTTAAAAAACAATTTCTGACCTTGGCATTTCCATGTTTTGTTGTCTTATGATGCACCAATTATTGAGCAGAGCTTTTAGTCCTGTTTTTAAAATGTTCCTTTATCAGAAACCTACTTTGTGCCATTGCAATCCTGTAAATTTAGTGCAACATTCAGATAAATATTTTTACATGGAATATTTTCATGACATTAATTAATTATAATAAAAGGGCCCATATTATGCTATTTTCTGATTTATGTCATAATGTTGTTTCCTCATTCATTTTATTCATACATGTTTTTTGGTTTTTTTTAATCACATTTTTTATTTTAGTATTGATCCCCCCATAAAGACAAAATAAATAAATAAATAAAGACAAAATAAATAAATAAATAAAGACAAAATAAATAAAGACAAAATAAATAAATAAATAAGTAAATAAATAAATAAATAAATAAAAACAAAATAAATAAATAAATAAGTAAATAAATAAATAAATAAATAAGCATATAGAAATAATACAATGAACACAGTGATTAATAATATTATAAATAATATAAAAAGGAAAATAATAAAAGTAATCCTGTCCAGGTTTTCATTCCTTCATTTGGATCATTTCAATCCCTGGAATTGCCTACTGAAGTAAAGGTAGTGGAAATCTACCACTTGATGACATCACGAGGTGGAACGTCGCATTTCGAGCTTTGTAGATGTGACAGATTAATAATAAAGTGTGACTCAAACATGTGTGAATGAAACAAAACACAACTCCAGAGTGTTTTTGAGAAGAGAACAGCTTTAGAACATGATTTAACACACTGAGACTCATGAGCAAACAACAACACGGATGTAAATTTCTATCCTTTTTCTAGTTTTGGGGATTTAGAAACTCATTTTTAAGAAGCTGTAGTAATTCAGACCAATTCTAAGGTGGAGATTCTCTGCTTCAACTGAACATGATCACACTATATGAAGCAGAGGTGGGTGGAATAGTCAAATATTATACTCAAGTTATAGTAAAGTTACTTAAAAATACTATAATTGAAAAACACTTTGGCAAAACGACTGCTGGAGTAAAAGCAATTACTGTATTTTTTAGTATAAGTCGCACTGGAGTATAAGTCGCACACGCCAAAAAATGCATAATAATGAAGAAAAAAACATATATTCCACATATAGGAAAGAGGAACCACAACTTTTACTTCAAGTAGAGTGAAGTACTGCCACATTATTTGATATACAAGTACAGTGTCTGAAAACTACTCCGAGAAGTACATTTTCTTTTAAAAGTTACACCTCTGATATAAAGTGGACATTATGAGTATCCCGAACGTGCCTCCTTCATTTGACCCTCTCCCCTCTCGTTCCAGACCCCCCGTGGAGGACATCCAGACCGTCCTGAGTCCTGTGGTGAGCTGCGGCCCCCCGGGAGCCCTCCTGACCCGGCCAGTGATCCTCACCGTCCACCACTGCGCCGACAGCGTGCAGCAGGACTGGCTCATCCAGCTCAAGAGCCAGATGGCCATGGGCGAGTGGGAGGTGGGTACGGAGGTGGCGTTAGGTTCCCCGGGGAAGACCGACGCTGACAGACAGACTCGGGGTTTTTGGGCCAGTTGGCTTCGTGCGCGACAGCAGCTAGCTCACGGTTAGCGTCATCACTTCCGGGCATATTAAACACCTAATAAACATGAGTAATTTAATCCATAGAACAACCAGATCGTCTTTATTTAAACTTTATATTTTTGTATTTATTTTCTATTTCCGGTTTTAATAAATGTTAGCATTAGCTTTGGGACACAGCGAGCTAACCAACATGTCGCCGCGCGCACAGCTGAGACTGAACCATCGTGTTATTGGACCAAACTGACTGAAATGTGCATTAAACTTCATCAAATCTTAAGTCTTGTTGCTAAGAAATACCTTGAAATCCGCACATTCGACGTTGCCTCTCCACAGATCTGACCTGTAACTGTGTCTCTACGGCGAGGTAGTTTAAAGCTGCACTGCGGGACATTTACGGCAAAGCAATAACATCCCCGCAGATGAGCAGGGGGCCGTTCTTCTGGCAGAAAAGTTCCATAGGTCATCTTTAAGTCCGTGACATCAGGCCGGGTGTGCGTTGCTCAAAGGCTCAAAGGCCGTCGCTGAAAATAGTTGAATAGTGTGAATGGAGTGAATGGCTGGAGATAAGCAGACGGCGGCAGAGGAGGCGGAGAGATTAGCACGCTGGGATTGGACACACTTCACACAATGGCATTAGAAATATGATATACGAATACTGCAATATCAAAACAACTGCGTTATGTAACGTCAGCACTGCTCTCACTCAGATAAAAACTACTTTGAAGACAGCAGCTATTGTTTTTAGCCTCATTCACACTACACTTCACTTCCCAACGCATCAGCAGAGGCCAAGTTTATGTACTTCTGCAATGTGTACTATATGTACTATGTATATAATGTGTCTACACTGTGTACTTTGTCCTTTCAGTGACTCTTGGCAATGGTTATTGTATTTTCCAGACTATACGTCGCTCTGGAGTATAAGTCGCACCAGTGGAAAAATGTATAATAATGAAGAAAGAATCATATATAAGTCGCATTTTTGGGGGAAATTAATTTTACAAAATCTGAGACCAAGAACAGACATTTTATCTTTAAAGTCAAGTTCTAATAATAATAATAAAATGTGGAACAACAGGCTGAATATCAGTACATCACGCTAACGTAACACATTTATATTTATTCAGCTCCATGAAGCACAGACAGAACTGAACATGTGTCTGGTTTGTTAACGTAAGATATTAACAGTTAATCAGATAAATAAAGCACAAAAAAAACAAACAAGTTTACTCCAGAGGAAGATGAAGCAATAACCAAGATGTGACATTATATAGTTGAATAAATTCACATATACGTCTCATCTGAGTATAAGTCACACCCCCGACAAACTATGACAAAAGTGACACTTATAGTCCAGAAAATACTGTACTTGATTAATAAAGTGTTGGATTTATACCACACTGTTCATGATCCCAGAACACGTCACAGAGCAGTGTTCACTCACTCCACACTCAGTGGTGTAAGTCACTGTTGTAGCCGCAGCTGCCCTGAGACAGACTGACTTAAGTGAGGCTGTCAGTCTGCACCATCGGCCCGTCCGAACACCACCTACGCACTCACAGACACAGTATGAGTTTTTTCCACTTTTGTCTCACGTGGTTTTCTCCGTGGGCTCCTGTCCAACCAGGTCCAGTCTGAGATCTGACCAGATCAGGCTTTGACGTCCCCGCACGGCCGCTGTCCAAGGACAAATCAAGTTTGACTAAAATCCAGATCCAATAATCCAGTCATTGTCTGTGGTCAGTGGTCAGTCTGGGTCTTTAAACGCTCCGTCGTCTCAGTGGTTTGGAGCAGAGTCTTCATCAGTCTGTTATGGTGGTTTTGTTGCACTAAAAAACATGCACCTTACTGAGAAATGACTTGCCTCTCCACAGACCTGACTCGCTATTTGGCCTGTTATTGGACAACAGCTAACAGCAACTAGCATTTTAACACACACTTCCTGATTATCAGACCATACAAAGCTTTATAACTAGGCTCAAACAGCATGCAGCGGACTTATTTTTAATTGGCTCCTGATTGGCTCTTTGGTTGCTATGATACTCACGGTCGGAATTACTCAAGTTCTTTATACAGTCTGTGGTCTGGTGGAACATGTATCTATGTCTTTGGAAAAAAACAGCTCAAACAAAACTAATTAAGGTCAGACTGACGGGATATGAACAACAAATAGTAAAAATAATAATATGGACTCACTTTCTGAAGGACGTGAACGACTGTAGAGACGGTCTGAAGTTGGACAGGACGGAGGGAGCGACTGTCCCAAACACGAATGGATGGATTCTGATTGGTTGAGACTCGCAAGGTTGATCACTGATTGGTTAAGATGGTCACTGGGCTTGAATGTCTGAATAATAATAACGAAAAAAATATCGAAAACCTAATGACTAAACGAGGAACGTCATGAACAAATTAAAAACAACACACATGATTATGAATAAAATGACACTTTTGTTAACGTCAGTGAGCTTCAAAACAACAAACACACACAGTGGACTTAGTATCTGTACTCGGACGAGAAAAAAAAATACAAAAATCCATGAGAAAAAATCTGTTTATGGTCAGGAAATGATTGAAAGCTGTTTTATTACGTCAAGTTATTACGTTAGCGAGTCAAATTGAATCAAATCCACACTGATGATGGATTCGTGAGTGGCCCGTCGTCTTCCGCGGTGCGTTATCTGAACCCTCGGATACAACGCAAACCCGATTCCCGCTTTGATACGTCTCCGTCTCACCGCGTCGGCACCGAACTCCAGCGTCAGCGCGTCTGCCGGAGCGTTTCTGTACAAATAGCACTTAGACGTGGAGCGGCAGTGCGGTGGGACTCTGCAGACTCCTCTCTGCTTACTCAGACCTGTTCACATTAGGGAAATGAGTTCGGCTAACAGTCCACTCGCTAATGCTAATGAACTCGGACTAGCTTAATGCGCTGTTCATTTGTAAACAGCGGCTTTAGCGCGGGCCCGGACACAGTAAACACGGAGGAGGTGAAAACGCAGCGGAGAGAGAGGGTGTAAAACTGGGAATGGACTCAATACTCAATAACACTGAAAGCATCGTTTTTGTTGTTTGAAAGGAACATAAACTTATAGAATGTGAGTTTTACAGATGGAACAACTGATCAGAGTCTGCGCGCGTAAAGAGAGAAAGTACAGGGGCAAAAAGCGTCTTTAAACGTGTACGGCGTAACTTTTCTTGTGGAGGATTTGCCACTTTGCTCCGCCTGGAATGCTCCTTAGTTTGTCTGTTTATATAAATGGACATAGCTAACCTGCTAGCCAACGCGTTACAAACAGGAAGTGATCGTGGGCGCACGTCTGGCTCCATCGAATCTGGCTCCAATTCACTTTCTATAGAAAAACTGTCGGCCTTTTCTCTGGACCTGCTGCTGTCGGACTCATTTTGGTCTTAAATGTTCATATTTTATTTCACTATTGTGTCTGTAAATCAAGATATGAACATTAAAAACAGACAAATCAGACGACTTCTTTCCCCGAGGTCGCTCCAGCTAGCGTTAGCAACAGGTTTGATTGACAGCGTTGCTAAGGGGTGTTACCTTCAAAAGCCTCGCTCCGGATTGGCTCTTTGGAATAATTGTAAAAAAAATAAAGCTGAGGGTTATTTTTAGAACATAACTCCCGCCGTAAACTAGGGGCCACAGTATTGATCAGATCAGTGGAGAGGCGACCCCGCTCTCAGCAAACGCAGCTGCGCACTAAAGGATTTTAAAACAGATTGTAAGGCCAGGGTTTTTTTTAAATTCAAGCAGATTTACGAACACAATTAAGCTCGAAAAGTTCTTCTGTTTCCACTTTTTCTCGGGTCACACTTTCAAACCCTCCAATGGTAAGAATCGACATGGAGCGCGTGCAGACGGCGCCAGGTTCTGTTGCCTAGTGACAACTTTCAAACTGCAGAAATAGCGCAGAGGGCACAAACGGAGCATGTGTAAACTTTTTCATTTATCATCAGACGCTTACACTGACGGTAACAGGCTCCTGACCTCCAGATCACACTGTGGAGTGAACATACGGCTCCTGTCGTTAAAAGCCACGAGCTGCAGCCAATAAAGTGCAGAAAGAACCGATAATTATCCACAGAAGTGCTCTGTCCTGCCCTCCACAGCTCAAATCGCACTTCGCTACATAAACATGGCAAAAAAGAAACTGTACACGTGATAAATACTGAGCTTTTGTGCATTAATCCGATATTGTGATTATTGTGAGACGTCTTACTCAACGTTATATCGGCATAAAAACAGCTGTAATTAAAGAAAAATACACCATAGATCTGTTTAATACTGTACTGTGGAACATTCAAGGAAAAGTAATAACATCTCCATGGAGACAAACAGGTGGTGAAATCTAGAGATGCGCCAGGAGACAAACTAACATTCATCTGTACAGGCCTATGTTTGATTGTGTTTGATAGTAAAGTTTACGTCAGTACGTCACCGGCGCAATTAACGTGTAACCTGACACCGCCCACGCACGCCACATCAGCCCGTTACAACCAAACGGAGCCAAAAAGGAGCGACGTGGAGACGGAGGATCAAGTATTATTTTGTTTTGAAAGAAAAGTGCAGCTGGTTCATTATGTCTGTTTCCCAGCACGTTTTTCACTTCAGTAAAGTGACATTTATGGACGTGTTTTTACAGTGTATTTAATGTTTGTGGGTGTGGGGCGGTGAAATACAGAGCTCTGTCGTTTATCGAGGGGGTCATCATAAGTAAAACCCCTCACCACACACTTTATACACTTTTCTCACACACTCTTCCTTCGTCTTCCTTCTTCTTCTCCCTTCTTCTTCCTTTTTCTCTTTCTTTCTTTCTTTCTTTCTTTTTCTTTCTTTCTTTTTTCTTTTTTCTCTTTCTTTCTTTTTCTTTTTCTTTTTTCTCTTTCTTTCTTATTCTTTTTTTTCTTTCTTTTTATTTCTCTTTATCTTTCTTTCTTTTTCTGTCTTTCTTTTTTCTTTCTTTCTTTTTCTCTTTCTTTCTTTTTCTCTTTCTTTTTCTGTTTCTTTTTTCTTTCTTTCATTTTTCTCTTTCTTTTTCTTTCTCTTTTTCTTTCTTTCTTTTTCATTTTTCTCTGTCTTTCTTTTTTCTTTCTTTCATTTTTCTCTTTCTTTTTCTTTCTCTTTTTCTTTCTTTCTTTTTCATTTTTCTCTTTCTTTTTTGTTTTTCTCTTTCTTTTTTCTCTTTCTTTTTCGTTTTTCTCTTTCTTTTTTCTTTCTTTCTTTTTTCTCTTTCTTTTTCTTTTTCTTTCTTTCTTTTTCATTTTTCTCTTTCTTTCTTTTTTGTTTTTCTCTTTCTTTTTCATTTTCTCTTTCTTTCTTTTTCTCTTTCTTTTTCTGTCTTTCTTTTTTCTTTCTTTCTTTCTTTTTTCTTTCTTTCTTTTTTCTCTTTCTTTTTCTTTCTTTCTTTTTCGTTTTTCTTTTTCGTTTTTCTCTTTCTTTTTCTTTCTCTTTTTCTTTCTCTTTTTCTTTTTCTTTCTTTCTTTTTCTTTCTTTCTTTTTTGTTTTTCTTTCTTTTTCGTTTTTCTCTTTCTTTCTTTTTCTGTCTTTCTTTTTTCTTTCTTTCTTTCTCTTTTTCTTTCTTTCTTTTTCATTTTTCTCTTTCTTCCTTTCCCCTCACCACACACTTTATACACTTTTCTCACACAGGCGTTAACATTTTCTCACATTTCTCTCTCGTTTAAACTCTCTCAAAGTTCAAACCTTCGTAGGCGTCTTTGTCGGTGCAGAACGTTTCATCGACATTGTGGGTTTTGTCGGGGAGAAAACAAATCACAAACGTACAGCACTTCAGAGTCACACTGTTACAATTAAAACATGATAAAGTTCAGTTTTCCATATTAAAAACCTGTAACGTTTAACCGTGTCCCGTTTCCTTCAGGACGTGGTGGTGGTGGGCGAGGAGAACTTCACCACGCCCTGTTACGTGCAGATGGACCATGAGGCGTGCCACCTGCTCACAGAGACCTTAGGGACGTACTGCCTGGCCGGTCAGTCCCTGGTCCCCGCCGCCGCCAAGAGGCTGAAGCTGGCGGTGTTTGGCCCGGTGTCCTGCTCCACGCCGGATTACCACATCAGGGTCTACTGCCTGGACGACAACCAAGACGCACTCAAGGTAAGAGAAGGGCCGCGGGTCGACGGTGCCATTCCACCTCCTGCAGGTGAACGCTGTGGGTGTGTCCTTGGGCAAGACACTTCACCCGACTTTATTTTTTCTTCTGCGATGGATCAGACCTGGACGACTGAGGGTGATGTGAGAGTCGTGAAGGTGGAAAAGCGCCATATAAAAATGTGACTATTTAGCATCTTTGTGATATATACTGAGATTATAGAAGTTTATTGGCAAAAACAATCATTATTTATGTATTTATATATATATGTATATATATATATATATATATATATATATATATGTATTTATATATGTATTTCTCTTCACTAATTTATTTCTCTGTCAAGATAAGTGCAGACAGCTTATTTTTTTTTCATAATTCTGTTTGCAATTGCCAATTATTTTTGTGCAAACATCTGTTGTTCCTTTAAATTCAGTCATCTTTGGGTTTTCACAGTTTATTATTATTATTATTATTATTATTATTATTATTATTATTATTATTATTATTTTATTTTGTTTTTTTTATCATTATTATTATTATTTATTTTTTATCATTATTATTATTTATTTTTTATCATTATTATTATTATTTATTTTTTATCATTATTATTATGATTATTATTATTATTATTATTATATTTATTTTTATCATTATTATTATTATTATTTAGTTATTATTATTATTATTATTTATTTATTTAGTTAGTATCATTATTATTATTATCATTATTATTTATTTTTATCATTATTATTATTATTTATTTTTTATCATTATCATTATTATTATTTATTTTTTATCATTATTATTATTATTATTTTTATCATTATTATTATTATTATTATTTATTTTTTTATCATTATTATTATTATTTATTTTTATCATTATTATTATTATTTATTTTTATCATTATTATTATTATTTTGATCATTATTATTATTATTATTATTTATTTTTTATCATTATTATTATTATTATTATTTATTTTTATCATTATCATTATTATTATTATTATTATTATTATTATTATTATTATTATTATTATTATTATTATTATTATTATTATTATTATTGCTGTGACTTCTATAACATATTCACGCACTTTTATATCAAATCTGAAAAAATCTTGTAAATCTTTATAATTTTCAAAAACATTTTCCTCTTGCATTGTGGACAGTTTAGACGAGATGTTTTTGGAATAATAAAAATAATCCAACATTTCAAATATTTTAATTGCTGATTCAAGTTAGAGTTTTACAGATATTTCCTGTGTTTACTGCTTCACTTTAAATCTCTCTAGTCGCTCATAGAAGTGACATAATGCAGCTTGTGGAATCTGCGTTAGAAAGATGAATATTTGTGTTTTATTTGCCGCATCCTTGCACCTTACAATGCTCTTGGTTAATCTGCATTTCAATCACATTTTCACAGCCCTGAGGAGGCGTCTGCTCCAGTCTGCTCAGCTTTTGTGTTCCACCATTGAATTAGAAATCGTAAACAAAGCAGGGTCAAGCCAGTTTCACCAGGATTTGGAACCGTCTCGTTCTGCTGACACGTTGCAGTGACAGGAAGTGACTGAAGGGGGCGCTCGCGAAATGCAAACGTTAACAAACACGAGATAAATACAAAATTAAAACCACATATTTTCAGGAACCTGTGATCAATCCAAAAATGTGAGAGAGAGAGTGTGACTGAGACTGAAAAACTGTTGGCTAACGCTAATGCTAATGCTAATGCTAGCTTGTGGCTATAATCTTATCTGAGAGGGAGTTGTTTGACGGCACGAATCATCTCACCTGTTATAGTTTTAATTAAGTTTGTTCTTGGTCAGATTGTGTTAAAACAAAGCTCAGATTAAAGTTTGACTTGACTAACAGACCTGCAGACAGAGTAGAGCCTCCAGTTAGAAGGACGCGTTCAGAAAATGCACACGGTACCAAACACGACAAGTTAAAAACTCAAGAAAAAAAACACAAAATGGATTTAAACCACATATTTCTCATCAATCCGAGCTCATGGTCCTGTTCAGGAGTTTGATTTTACACAAAAAGCTGAGAGCGACGGACAGAAAAAACTGTTGGCTAATGCTAATGCTAATGCTAATGCTAGCTTGTGGCTATAATGTTACTTGAGAGGGACATATTTAACGGTACAAATCCTCTCACCTGTTGTAGTTTCCATTAAGTTTGTCCTTGGTCAGGTTGTGTTAAAATAGCTCAGATTAAAGTGTAACTTGACTAACAGACTTTTAGACAAGCAGGTGCAGTTACGGCTCAGATCTGTCGAAAGGCGAGCCCAGGCACAATAAGAACATGTGTTTTTCAAAGTATAAAAAAAAAAAAAAACTATAAAAATGCAAGACATGTTTAATCTCACGCTTCAACGCTGATATGTAGGAAAACAAGCAGACGGTGGACCCAGAAAAGTTACGTAATGCAGCTTTAATGCATGTTTTTCATAAAGTAACGGTGTTTTTTTTGTGTGTGTGTTGTGTGCTCTAATTGCATTGGCATTTCAAAG
This sequence comes from Periophthalmus magnuspinnatus, assembly GCF_009829125.3. Lineage (NCBI taxonomy): Eukaryota > Metazoa > Chordata > Actinopteri > Gobiiformes > Gobiidae > Periophthalmus > Periophthalmus magnuspinnatus. The sequence goes on along the minus strand of NC_047134.1, from coordinate 1,232,978 downwards.
GAGCGCGTGAGGAGGAATGTTTACAGGTGTGTGGGAGGAATGGATCGCTGAGGGAAACCGTGGGAGGTGTTTCATATTTATAAAGCTCTTAAACACATGTCGCGTGGTCTTCAATACGTTTGGCGGATAAAATCGTAAAAAAAAATGTAATTAAAATGTACAGTGTGTGAATAACCAAACAAAATCCACAAATATTTAAACTCAGAACCATTCATTTGACCCGTTTGACCATCATTTTGGACAGTCGTTGTTTGCAGACGTTAAACTGCAAAACGTGGCTTGATACATGTGATTATTTGAATTAAAAAAATAAAAATTGAGTAAATTTGATTAAAGAAATATTATCCACCATTTTTTTTTCATTTTTTTTTTTTCAATTCAATTTTTCTTATTTTAAATATAAAAACATCCTGATAAATTGTCCTCAATCCAAATAATGTTGACTTACCGAGCCTGTACTTTTGGCGTGTTGAGTTCTGTGTCTCTGTTTTAGTTCTCCCTCTGTGTTTGTCGCTGACATATTTGATCCCATTTCTCATGAGTTTTCTCTCCGTGCGCTGCAGGAGGTGCTTCAGATGGAGACGCAGATGGGAGGAAAGCTCCTGGACGAGCCAAAGAGCCTCAGGTTTAAAGACAGCACCCACAACCTCAGACTGTCCATCCACGACGTGCCTCAGCCGCACTGGAAGAGCAAACTCATCGCTAAGTATCAGGTACAGCTAATACGAGCTAACAGCTAAGTATCAGGTACAGCTAATACGAGCTAACAGCTAAGTATCAGGTACGGCTAATACGAGCTAACAGCTAAGTATCAGGTACAGCTAATACGAGCTAACAGCTATCAGGTAGAGCTAATATGAGCTAACAGCTAAGTATCAGGTACAGCTAATACGAGCTAACAGCTAAGTATCAGGTACAGCTAATACGAGCTAACAGCTAAGTATCAGGTACAGCTAATACGAGCTAACAGCTAAGTATCAGGTACAGCTAATACGAGCTAACAGCTAAGTATCAGGTACAGCTAATACGAGCTAACAGCTAAGTATCAGGTACAGCTAATACGAGCTAACAGCTAAGTATCAGGTACGGCTAATACGAGCTAACAGCTAAGTATCAGGTAGAGCTATTACAAGCTAACAGCTAAGTATCAGGTACAGCTAATATGAGCTAACAGCTAAGTATCAGGTACAGCTAATACGAGCTAACAGCTAAGTATCAGGTAGAGCTATTACAAGCTAACAGCTAAGTATCAGGTACAGCTAATATGAGCTAACAGCTAAGTATCAGGTACAGCTAATACGAGCTAACAGCTAAGTATCAGGTAGAGCTAATATGAGCTAACAGCTACACACCAGGTAGAGCTAATACAAGCTAACAGCTAAGTATCAGGTACAGCTAATATGAGCTAACTGCTACATATCAGGTAGAGCTAATACAAACTAACTGCTGAGTACCAGGTAATACAAGCTAATTACAAAGCACCAGGTAAGAGAAACACTGTATGAAGACATGGTATTTCAAGCTAACCAAAATACTGGCTAAACTATACAGATGTACTGCAAAAACAGACTCCTCATAACTCTAAGTAGCAGGTAATGCAAGCTAACCGCTATGTACCTGCTAACACAAGCATCTGCTCAGTGTCAGGTAAATCAAGCTAGCCTCTAAATACGAGCTAGTACAAGCTAAGTACCCGGTTTAAAATGGCCGTACCAAGCTAACCGCAGGAGGGAACACCAGGCGCCGCAGTGACGCAGCACTGACTCCTGTGGAAACTGCCATTGTGTCCTTAAGCAAGACACTTCACACACATTTCTATGAAGTTATAAAGTGATTTTGAGCATCTGGAGACAAACATAGTGAGTTATTTTAAAGTGATGTTAGCTTAAATGTTCACGTCCTCGCTGGTCTCTGTAGTATAAAACTAACCGTGATGTTTGTTTACTCGTGTTCCAGGAGATCCCGTTCTACCAGGTGTGGAGCGGCGGTCAGAGGAGCCTTCACTGCACCTTCACCCTGGAGAGACTCAGCTCCTGCTCCACAGATCTGAGCTGTAAACTGTGTGTGCGGCAGGTGGAGGGGGAGGGCCAGATCTTCAGCATCGCCACCACACTGCAGGAGGTCAGGCATAAAATAAAACTAAACCCACGGTGGGGGTTTGTCGAGCGCTCGTGTGTCAGAGGAGAAAGGTTCTGTGTCTGTGCAGATCTACACCAGGTCTATAGGAAAAAAATAAATAAAACATAAACAGACTTGATAAAGGAGGACAGGACGAGAGGGAGCGGAGAGAGGGCAGAGGAGGACGCACAGGCCTAAAGTCGAGTCAGAGTTTGGCTGTGCCCCTGTGCACCTCCTGCACCTCCTCCTCTAATCTATCATTCATGCAGGAGCGAGAGAGGGCACAGTGAACCAGTAAACTGAGAGACAGAGAGAGAAAGAAAGAGTGAGAGAGGCCTGAGGGAGGGTGGGAGAGAGAGGGCGCACAACACTGTACCACTAAACTGAGAGAGAGACAGGGAAAGAAAGAGACAGATGGACAGATGAAGAGGGAAAAGGAGCGTCCAAGAGTAGTTTTGTTTTTCAAACAGCATAAGAAAAAGAGATGAGCCAAGGTCAGTGTGAGTGAAGAGTAAAGCTGCTGTGAGAGTGCACTCTGTGGAGAGTGCACTCTGTGGAGAGTGCACTCTGTGGAGAGTGCACTCTGTGGAGAGAGCACTCTGTGGAGAGTACACTCTGAAGGGGGAGGGACTTAGCACAGAGAGCAAAGGGAGGTGAGTGTCAGAAACCAAAATGAAACTTCTTAAACATGTTCATATATTGTTTTGGCAGAATATATCATTTTCAAAAGAAGAGTAGGTGAAGAAGGAACCACACAAAAGTCTTTTCACACTTTTTCATGTGTTTTTCTTCTTTATTTATGTTGTAAATTCTCACTGAAGCATCAAAACGATGAATGACACATGTGGAATGTGTCAAACCAAAAATAAACTCAAAAATAACTCAAAAACTTGACCATAAACTCATTTTTTGACCATGGCTCAGCTGTGAAGTGAAAACCAAGACTTCATCCTGAGGCTCATTGAGAGGAGGACGAGGGTTTGAGCCGTCGATGAAGCAAAGACTCTGAGGATTCAATAAAAACACAAAATAAATACAAAAAATGTTGAGTTATTTCATAGTAAAAGCCAAAAGTAAATTCTGTCAACTGGACAAAAAGTGAGACTTAACTTTTCACCCATCTATAACTCCATCCCCAGACCCAAAGCAAACAAAGGAAACAAAGAAAACAATAGAGCGAGCCAGGAAAACTCCCAAACACACAGCACTTCAGAGTCACACTGAGATCCAAGAGTGATGTAATATAAATAAAATAAAGCAGAGAAAGAGCAGGTGTGTGTGTGTGTGTGTGTGTGTGTGACCTGCACCTCCACCTTCCCCTCCGCCCTGCTGTAAACTGCGCTCCAACCATCCGCTTTTGTTTATTCATCAGTTTGTTTCTCCGCTCACACTTCTGCTGAGCATCTGTTCCACCCACTCTCTCCTCACAGTCACTTTACATTAGTGTAAAATAGTGCACAGTGTGAGCGGGTACAGGAGTGAGCGACGGCGTGTGAGCGGGTACAGGAGTGAGTGACGCCTCAATCCATCCTGTGTGAGCGAGCGCTTCATAATCCAGTCTCTCCTCTTTGTGCCGAGCGGAGCAGTTAGACACCAGCCTTTAGTGCGACTGACAGGCCTCCTCCATTTATCATCCAGGAGGAGGAAGAGGAGGTGGAGGAGGAATAAACAGGCATCAGTCTCATCAGGAGAGAGAGGAGAAGAGAGGAGGGAGGAGGAAGAGGAGAGGAGGAGGTATACACAGGCATCAGTCTCATCTGGAGAGAGAGGAGAAGAGGTAGAGGAGGAGGAGGAGGTATAAACAGGCATCAGTCTCATCTGGAGAGAGGAGAGGAGGTAGAGGAGGAAGAGGAGGTATAAACAGGCATCAGTCTCATCTGGAGAGAGGAGAGGAGGTAGAGGAGGAAGAGGAGGTATACACAGGCATCAGTCTCATCAGGAGAAAGAGGAGAAGAGGTAGAGGAGGAGGAGGAGGTATAAACAGGCATCAGTCTCATCTGGAGAGAGAGGAGAGGAGGAGGAGAGGAGATAAGAGGGAAGAGAGAAGAGGAAAGGGAGGAGAAGTGGAGGAAGAGAAAGGAAGAGGAGAGGGGGAGGAGAGAGTGAGCAGAGAGAAGAGGGGGGAGTAGGAGAGGAGGAGGAGGAGGGAGCAGACTCCTAAACAGCCATCAGTCTGATCAGCAGAGGCAGCTCCTGGTGTCTGTGCCAGGAGAGTTTATTAGAGAGAGAAAGAGAGGAGGAGAGGAGGAGAGAGGGAGAGGAGGAGAGAGGGAGAAATAGGGGTCTATTATTATTATTAAAGAGCTTGTACCTGACTTTTATTTCTTGTAGATCAGGAAAACAGGTTTTACTCCAGACAGTGTAAACTTTTGTCTACAGTGTAATAAAAACAAATCCAAAACCATCAGGAGGCGACAGAAGGAGCAGCGTCAACATCGGACTGAGAGAAGAACACCTCCCTGCTCCTCTGCTCCTCCTCACATAGACTACAGTAGTTTAATGCCATAGTGTGGAACATTTCAGACAGAAGCAAAGCACTAGCCTAGTTGTGTGCAGGAGGTCCAGTGCATAGACACCTCCCTGATCACTGTCTCTGTGTGCAGGAGGTCCAGTGCATAGACACCTCCCTGATCACTGTCTCTGTGTGCAGGAGGTCCAGTGCATAGACACCTCCCTGATGGATCCCGCCAACAGCATCACGTCCCTCCAGGGCCCAGGAGCTTTCCGCATCCCCCTCTCCATCAGACAGAAGCTGTGTGGCAGCCTGGACGCCCCACAGACACGAGGCAACGACTGGAGGATCCTGGCACACAAACTCCACCTTGACAGGTAAACAAACTCCACCTCGACAGGTAAACAAGCTCCACCTCGACAGGTAAACACACTCCACCTTGACAGGTAAACAAACTCCACCTCGACAGGTAAACAAGCTCCACCTCGACAGGTAAACACACTCCACCTCGACAGGTAAACACACTCCACCTCGACAGGTAAACACACTCCACCTCGACAGGTAAACACACTCCACCTCGACAGGTAAACACACTCCACCTCGACAGGTAAACACACTCCACCTCGACAGGTAAACAAACTCCACCTCGACAGGTAAACAAACTCCACCTCGACAGGTAAACAAACTCCACCTCGACAGGTAAACAAACTCCACCTCGACAGGTAAACAAACTCCACCTCGACAGGTAAACAAACTCCACCTCGACAGGTAAAACACACTCCACCTCGACAGGTAAACACGCTCCACCTCGACAGGTAAACACGCTCCACCTCGACAGGTAAACAAACTCCACCTCGACAACTCCAAACTTCCCAACCGTCTACTGTTGTTGTTTCTTTTGGCAAGACACTCCACCGCAGATACAAACAAACAAGCATCATACTGTGTGTTTACTAACAAAACAACAAAGAACTAAGAAATATGTTCAGCTAGTTTGGTTTGTGAGTAGATCCACTGAAACATTAACAAACACGTGTTAAAACTGCAGTATGTAACTAATACTCCACCTGCTGATCTCCATGGCAACGTTTCTTTGTTCTTTTTGCCTGGTATGTTCCACAGTAAAGCATTAAACTAGTCTATCTTGTAGGTATTATCTTAGCTTAAAAAAACATTCATTCTAACTGTTGGCGGGGTCAGTTCTCCGTAGATCTGACCAGTACCTTGGCTTAGTGGCATCACCGACTCGTATAGAGATGGGATGATGTTAGAAAAGTTACACAGTGCTCCTTTACCTATGGATATAAACGTGTGTGAACTTGTCAGCGTGGAGTCGGTCGTAGGCGCGGCGAGGCGAGCGGCGGCCCGTTCTCACGTGTTAAAATCACATTGATGTACGGCTCCTCTGACTCGTGTTCAGGCGTGTCGTTTGTAACACTGAAGGCTTCATAAGTGCAGCGTTCACACAAAATGGCCGCCTGAGTAATGTTGCGTTCAGAGACGTTTATAAATGGAGGGGAAAATACAAACCGGCGCGGCTAATAGAGCTAATAATAATGATTAAGATGTCACGTTCAGGGGGCGGAGACAAACGCGGAGCGAGGCCGTAGATAAACTGTTGACTTTACTGTTACTTTGCCCGTTTGTTTCGTCATGTTCTCGCCAAACGTGGCACAAAAAGACTTCAGCGTAATAAGAAACACACTTGGAGTTGTTTTGTTTTTTGTTTTTTTGTGGTGGTAATGCCTAAAGTTCTGTCTGTGCTCAGCTGCTATTGTTTTAAACCGTCAGGTACATTAGATTAAAGCTATATCATGTACTTTTTCTGGCAGTTGGTCAATCTCCATGGAGAAGTTATGTTTTAGTCAGGAATATTCCACAGTATGGCATTCAACATGTCTTATTTAATGCAGTTTCTTCATGGAGATAAATGTGTTTAACGCCAAACTGTGGAACATTTTAGAAAAGCACAAACACGGTCATGGAGACGAGCTGAGAAAGTGAAACTATGATGTCATTATTCTATCGAAAAGTTTTTAAATAACGTCTGAATGTTCCATAATTATAAAATCTTTCTTAGAGGAACTAAAAAACAATCTACATTTGAACCTAAACTGTGTATGTGGAGTTTTACTGCTCAAACTTTAGCACAAATTTAGGTCAGTTTGGATCTTTCAAGTACTATGTGACATCACACAAGACTGCTACGACTGAGCTGATTATTGTTTCTGCGGGGGGGGGGCGGAGTTTGAAGTGCGGGCACCTGTTAGACCAGGGCTCAAACTCAAATTCACACTGGGCCAAAATTAAAAACTGAGACAAATTCTTGACTTCACCTGATGATGTTTAACCTTTTCATACGGAAAAAAAAAAAAAAAAAAGTTTAGTTTTGCTTAAACACAAAATCTGGAACAACTCAAGCTTCATATGAGAAATTAAAATTGAAATAAAAGACACATCTGTAGTATTCATTTATTATTTAAATAATTAAAACTAATGATGTTTCTCTTTGTAGTAATTAATTTGATCGAGGTGACCATTAGCTCGGTCGCTAATGAGTGTCAACAGAAAAAGAGGAGCGCTCGCCGGTCTCCATTACACACCAGCGTACCAGACCGTGATATACCGGCGGGCCAGCTCTAATGCACATTTGATATGATCTCATGGGCCAAATATAATTACACCATGGGCCAGATTTTGCCCCCGGGCCTGAGTTTGACATACATGCGTTAGACCGATCCCACTGTGCCTTACACCTCCAGAGTCCGCCCGTCCTCCCTCTTCACTCTCGTCTTTAGTCCTCAAGGCTCTGTCGATCAGTTCTGTTCAAATCGTGGTTGTGGGCGGAGTTTACGTGCGTACTTCCGCTTTAACGCTTGTATCTTTCTCCGTGCAGATATCTCAACTACTTCGCCACTAAGTCCAGTCCGACGGGCGTGATCCTGGACCTGTGGGAGGCGCAGCATTTCCCCGACGGAGACCTGAACGAGCTGGCCGCCGTGCTGGAGGAGATGGGTCGCCACGACAACAGCCTGGGCGCCGTGACGATGGACCACTGACGGCAGCATCCCCGGCGCGCCCTGGATACCGTCGCCGCGCCAACGACAGGACCGCGCGGCCGGACTCCACGTTAATTACGGACGAGCGGCGGTGCTGAGGGCGGGCGGGGGAGACAGAGGTGCCCCAGAGTCACCGTGGCGACGCAGCGGCCATGTAACGCGTGGCGCCTCCAACAATCAGGAAGTTTCACGCCTAAAGAACCTATTTGTTTTATGTGTTTTTTTACCGGAGAAAAGGGAAGAGGAAACGGAGGAATGAGAGGGAGACGAAGGTAACCTGAGTTTATCGGTCATTTACAACCAGAACCAGAACGAAGAGAACGCATTCATATTGATACTTTGCAGTGACATCGCGCTGGGGGGGTTCTGCGTGTATGTCTATGGCAGGATGTCCGGCGTGGTGACACAATCCACATGAGACGGTCTGAAAACTCAAACTACACATTTTCAGGAGCCAGTGATCGATCCAAGATGTTCAGGAGTTTAATTTTCAACAAAAATGTGAGAGTCGCTAACTGTAAAACTGCTGGCTAACGCTAATGCTAATGCTAATGCTAGCTTGAGACTGTAATGCTATTTGAGAGGGATTCTTTTATCCAAGTCAGTACTTTATGGTCATATTGTGTAAAAAAAAACAAAAGAAAACAAAAGAAACAACAGATTAACGTTTAAATTAAGTAACAGAGCTTCAGACAGAGCAGTGCCTACAGTTAGCATCGCTCCGCAGCAGGGAATGTTGACGGCATCAGCTGCAAAGTATCAATATCGGCTCATTAAAGTTCAGATTATGAAATGTCACGTTTCATTTGAAAAGTTTCGCGTCACGTTTAAGTCGGTCACCGCGCCGTAAGATCAGATCCGTGGAGTCGGGGAGGCGAGTCGGCGGCGTCCGTGCTGTAGAGTTTGATGATGTCATAGTTTCAGATGGTGCGCAGGGGCCTGTATAACTCTGTGGGAGGTTCAGTGTTTGTTTTTGTTAGTTTTTTTTAACAATGTCGACTGTGTGGCTCCACTTTTTTGACGCTAATGTGAAAAAAACAACAAAAAAAACATTTCACGAGTCGATGAACTTTGTCCCAGTTTTTGTTTCACGTGGATTAGGCCCGAGAATTAGAGATTTGAACCATAAACAGGTCAAAACATCCGTAATCTGACAGTTTCACAGAGAAAACTCCACCTGAGGATTGTGACTTGTCTCAGCTCAGGTTCAACTATTTAAGAACAAAGTGACGTCACATGAACTCAAACTTTTACACCGCCTGGCCAAAAAAAAAAAAAAGGTCACACTCTAATATTTCGTTGGACTTTCACTTTTAACCACAGCCCTGAGTTCGACTGTTGTTTTTCTTCGGTTTTGATTTGACCGAACGTTGAAATGTCGCCCGATGACCCCGATTTTAGTCGTTTCTTCGATCTCCTCAGATGTTTTCTCTGCTCGATGCCCGTGATTTGACGAACATCTTTTCCTCGACCGCAGGATGTGTCGTTCCACGTGTTTGACAAATGAGAAGCTCCTCATCGCACCAGTCGGAGGTTGAAGAAAAATAATCGTCCATGAAGTAATTATCCAACAGGAGGCTCGTACATATTTACTTAGTTAAATTCAGGTGGCGACTTTTTTTTTGGCCCAGCAGTGTATCTTGCCCGTGGATACACTGAACCAGCAGCTAATTTGGCACTAATCTGGCAGATATTGTGAATGTTTTTGACCTTATTTGCAGGTTATATACAGTTCTTCTTCTGTATCTGTAGCGTTACGATGTTTGGATCTGATGTGACCGACTGAAAACACATTTTAAACACTCAGATCACTCTGTTCTCTCATCTGTTTTAATGTCGTTTCCTCGTCTCAAACAGACCTGGACTTGTGTTTTGTTTCATTCACAGTGAAACAGACGTAGGTCGTGAACATAAACCAACGTTAATTGAAGATAAGCAAATGGAGAACTGTCCCAGAGCGCCCCCTGTCCTCAGACCCTCCTCCTGCAGGAAAAAAACAAACAAAAACAGAACAAAAAACAGGGAAAAAGAGAAATGTCGAGGAGAATCAGTGAGAACCGAGGAGAGACACTCACATGGACTAAACCAGGACTAAACCAGGACTAAACCAGAATTTAAACCAGGACTAAACCAGGACTAAACCTGAATTTAAACCAGGACTAAACCAGAATTTAAATCAGGACTAAACCAGGACTAAACCAGGACTAAACCAGAATTTAAACCAGGACTAAACCAGAATTTAAATCAGGACTAAACCAGAATTTAAACCAGGACTAAACCAGAATTTAAATCAGGACTGAACCAGAATTTAAACCAGGACTAAACCAGGACTAAACAAGGACTAAACCAGAATTTAAACCAGGACTAAACCAGAATTTAAATCAGGACTGAACCAGAATTTAAACCAGGACTAAACCAGAATTTAAATCAGGACTGAACCAGAATTTAAACCAGGACTAGACCAGGACTAAACAAGGACTAAACCAGAATTTAAACCAGGACTGAACCAGAATTTAAACCAGGACTAAACCAGGACTAAACAAGGACTAAACCAGAATTTAAACCAGGACTAAACCAGAATTTAAACCAGGACTGAACCAGAATTTAAACCAGGACTAAACCAGGACTAAACAAGGACTAAACCAGAATTTAAACCAGGACTAAACCAGAATTTAAACCAGGACTAAACCAGGACTAAACCTGAATTTAAACCAGGACTTGATGACATCACAAGGTGGAACGTCACATTTAGAGGTTTGTAGATGTTACAGACGAATAATAAAGTGTGAGTCAAATGTGTGAATGAAACAAAACACAACTCCAGGTCTGTTTTTGAGGAGGAACAACATTAGAACATGGATTAAACCTCAAAAAAGTCATTTTTGTGTAATATAAAAAAGTTTTAAAAGGTAAAATATAAATCCCTATATTAAAATGATCACAAATACTATTACAAAATTCTAAATAACTTATTAAAAAAACATTATTAAGTGTTTTATCCCCTTCTCTAAAGCCCATGTAGCTCATCCTCCCATATCTTTGCATGGTCAGTAGCGCCCTCCAGTGGCCTTGTTATGGAACAGCGTTTAGCTTTGAATCATGTACATATTTATATCATAACTATTAAGACGTTTTCTTTATGATCCTTCTATTTTTGTTATTATTTTTCATAATCTCATTCCAGAGTTTGTTTTTGGGGTTAAATGTTTATAATGTCAGATATATTTTTTATGTTTTATGTTCTGAAAAGTGTGACATTGAACAAAAAAAGTGCATTATTTTTGTTTGTTTTTTTCGACGTGAACAGGGAAGTTATGAAAAACAAAACATTTATGGCCATATGACTTTAAACATCAGGTATGCAGACGAGATTGTACTGACTTTACAGACGGAGAGAAGATGTGGAAAACTGCGGAAGTTTCCATTATATTCTATTTTATTTTGGGAATTTGGGGAGATTTTGTTGTTAAGGAGCTATACAGTGGGAACGCCTTATGAACAAAACCAAGCAAAAATGTACAGTGTAATGAAACAGGGCAATGTTTAATGTCTTTAAATCATGTCGATCATTATTTTAAAGAGGGGGTATTACGCTAAATGTACTTTTTTTTAGCTTTATACCATGTTATAACGTCGTTCCCTCATCAAAAACATGCCTGAAGACGGTTTAGATGTCACCCAGGCATGTTTGAGTCATTTAACGATCTCTCCCTGGTCCTATTTGAACCTCGTAACGGTTAGAAGTACGATCCTGTACGAGGCTCCGCCCACAAACCTACATCACCCATGCTCCCGCGCGACAATCCTCCATAAATATACAAAAACATGACTCAAAACTGTACACTATGACTTCACAAACCCGGTGTGATGTGCAGTAGTTTGATTAACGGGATGCAGCTGATTGTGAGAGCGCTCTGAAGGGGGAGGGACTTAGCAAAGAGAGCAAACTTATGAAATGGTCTAAATATGTTACGTGTATTACCCCCTCTTTAAGTTTCATGACCATCCTCAAAGTAAACGGACACTTTTGGTCCAAATATTGAGGAAAAAATGAGTGAAATGTTTAAATCTTTGGTCACACTGGTCGTTTTCTGCTCTACAGACAAAGATTTTATAAATTCGTATTTGATTAAACACTAAAATTCCTCATTATTAAACTATATCGTCTTGTTTTCATGAGGAAAAACTGACCCAGACACAGAGAGCTGACCGTGTGGATTATGCCGTTTTACTTATGTTAAAGGTTTACTCTGTAACTTTTTCTTTTCTCTTGGAGTGTGTCACCTGTTTAGATGTTATTGTTGTTCCTGGAATGTTCCACGGCGTATTACACTTCTGTGTTGTATTCATTGCTAACACATAACGTGTCGTAGGCTTGTGGGCGGAGCTTTGGACGGGTTCTTAAGGAGGATTCGAAGGAAAGATCACTAGATTACTTACACATGCTCTTCAGGCACGTTTTTACTGAGGAAACAACATTATATCATGGTCGAACGCTCCAAAAAGTCGATTTTGCACAATGCTCCTCTTAAATCGTACAGATATCTTTACTTTTACTGTATTTTCTGGATTATAAGTCACACTTTTTTCATAGTTTGCGGAGCAACTTATCCTCAGATGTGACTTATATGTGAAATATATGTTTATTTCTTCATAATAATTCATAATATTACTCAAGTACAAGGTCAGTGTAGTGGTCCAAGAAATGAAGTACAAGTAAAAAAGTATTTGGGAAAAGTATTACCGTACTCAAGTAAGAGTAACTTAAAGAGTAACTTACTGGACGTGACATCTGATTTAATGTGAAGTTAATTTAAGGTTAATGTGAAGAACAAAACATGAAATAATGCACAAAATCTGTTTTCAAATGTTCAAATCATTTCATATTGTTGCATAAAACCTTTGTCACTTTAGACTCTCAGAGGGAAAAGGAACCACAACTTTTACTCGAGTAAGAGTACTGTTAAATCGTACATATATATCTTACATTTACCGTGTTTTCTGGACTATAAGTCGCACTTTTTACATAGTTTGGGGTGTGACTTATCCTCAGATGTGATTTATATGCGAAATATGTTTTTTTCTTCATTATTATGCATTTTTTTGGGCTGGAGCGACTTATACTCTAGAAAATACGGTATTCCATTACAGGTTAAGTTTAATGCCGTACTGTGGAACATTCCAGGTTCAGACTTTATTAATCCTTGAGCAGTATTAGACATTAAAACAGATTAACAAAGTAATCCTGCAGTAAACACAGTGGAGCCCGTTCAAAAGTCCGTGTTTCAGTCAAACTAATCCTTACAGCTGTTAACATCTCCATGGAGACCACACGGTACACCAGAAAAGTTACACAGTACGCCTTTAACTGTTTTTTTGTTTGTTTTTCACCATTGCCCTAAGTCCAGATGTGTGTTCTGTTTGGCCTGTTGATGTCACTAGAGGGCGCCGCAGCCGTGGACACTTTCAGGAGACAAGCCTCGTTAGAATCATAATGTTCTGAAAGTGTTCGGTCCCAGAGGAGGATGTGAACGGTCCAGAGCGCGGAGAGTCCCTTTGTAACTTTAACTAAAGAAAAATACCACGTGACGACCAGTGACGTGACGACCAGTGACGTAACGACCAGTGACGTAACGACGGCCGATACGAGCGCTGCAAAAACAAAGAGGAAACGTTGAGTTAAACTAACTCAGATTATTGAGTAAATGGGACGAGTTTTCATGCATTAATTTCATTAACTATTTTTAATTATTTTATCTGTCAGAAGGATAAAAGCTGCACTTAAAACTCCAGTGTGTAACATTTTGGCCAAAAAATAAACAATTTATTATTATTATTATTATTATTATTATTATTATTATTATTATTATTATTATTATTATTATTTTACTTATGACTCCAGTGTGTAACATTTTAGCCCCCCAAAAAATAGACAATTTGTTTTATTATAATTTTATTATTTTTATTTTATTTTATTTTATTTTTGTTTTGTATTTTATTTATTGATTTATTTATATTTATTTATTTTTTACTTATTTTTTAACTTATAAATCCAGTGTTTGATTTTAGCCAAAAAAATAGACCATTTATGTTTATCTTATTTTTGGGGGGTTGATGTTTTTTTATTTTATTTCAATCTTTTTTTTTTTTTTTTACTTTTTTTTAACTTTAATTTACTTTTATTTTTTTGCACTGAAATACATGCATCCTAACCGTGCTTGCATCGGGCTTGCATCTCCACAAACCTGACTGTTACTTTACCTGGAGAAGGTTCTTTTCCTGCTTGTTTCCATGGAAATGTTATTTATCTGTCTATAATCTTACATATGCCATATAACGTCTCTATCTCCATGGAGAATGTTCCCAAGTATGGCTTTAACTTTCTGTTTCCATGTTAAAATGCAGGTGACGTGCCCATTTTAGAAAGTTTCATAGTGTAGCTTTAATATGGCAGATAAATGGATTGAAAAAAAAGTAAAAATGTAAATCAATGAATCTAAGTTTAATATGAGAATGACTCGAATTTGGTCAAACTGAGAAAAATTACACCACACAATTACTGTATTTTTAATGGCATTTGTTGTTTAGTTTGACTGTGAACGTTTTGTTTTTGTCAGTTATTTGCAGTTTATTTTTTATTTTGTTTTTTATTTTGATTGCGTTTTTTCCAGACCAAGACAGTTTCAGTCACATGTTGTTGTGTCATGTCGGATCAGCTGATTTAAACAGGTTTTGGCGCTGTCTTCCTACCAACTGAGGCAGAACGACAGCGCCACCTGCAGTGCGACTTCTTCAGGACAGTATTCCAGGTGTGTGAGAGTAAAAAGGCCCCTCGTCCCGGTTTAAAGTCCATTTGGGCACATTTCTGTATTCTGATTGGCTCTTTAATCCAGCACTTCTCTCTTTTTTCAATGATCAGAAATGTCAGATTTGAGTTGCTTCTGTTCTGCTTTGCGTTCGTTGCTCATTATTTATTTGACCTTCTTCTTCTTATATAACCTGGGACACTGTCTTGAAGAAGTCGGACTGCAGGTGGCGCTGTCGTCCCGCCTCCACCGGTACAAAACAGCTCCAAACCCTGTTAAAATCAGCTGACCGCACACGTCAGGATCACGTGACTCTGCGGCGCTGGCCCTGCTTACGTCACTGGTGGTTCCGCTGATGTTCCAAGTAAACGACGTTAAAGTGATTTTCTATGCGATGTACAGTTGTGACCGTGGCGTTAGAATCTAGTTTGTAGTTTTTGTAAATGCGTTGTTGACTATGCAAACCGCTCTGTGGTTCCTGATAGACGTGAGCTGTGCTTGTAAGTGCATTCTCCTTCTCTTCTCCTGTCAGGGGCGACGCGGCGGAGGGATCTATTTTCTGGTCAGGGGTGATGCGGTTCAGATAGGGCGGCGTAGGGGTCTATTTTCTGGCACGCTTGTCGAACCGGCTCAGTCTGAATGCTTGCCTCGTCCTCTAAATGTTTCTGTATAAAGTGTAAGAAAGAATTTTTAAGATGATTAATAAATTATATTTATAAGCAATGCTGAAATCAAGTGTCTGGTGTGTTTTTTTCACTAAAGCTGCTGTTCACTCCTGTTCACTCCTTTTCACACCTGTTCACACCTGTTAACACCTGTTCACTCCTTTTCACACCTGTTCACACCTGTTCACTCCTTTTCACACCTGTTCACTCCTTTTCACACCTGTTAACACCTGTTCACTCCTTTTCACACCTGTTCACTCCTTTTCACACCTGTTCACACCTGTTCACTCCTTTTCACACCTGTTCACTCCTTTTCACACCTGTTAACACCTGTTCACTCCTTTTCACACCTGTTCACTCCTTTTCACACCTGTTAACATCTGTTCACTCCTTTTCACACCTGTTCACTCCTTTTCACACCTGTTCACTCCTTTTCACACCTGTTCACACCTGTTCACTCCTTTTCACACCTGTTCACTCCTTTTCACACCTGTTAACATCTGTTCACTCCTTTTCACACCTGTTTACACCTGTTCACTCCTTTTCACACCTGTTCACTCCTTTTCACACCTGTTCACACCTGTTCACTCCTTTTCACACCTGTTAACATCTGTTCACTCCTTTTCACACCTGTTCACTCCTTTTCACACCTGTTAACATCTGTTCACTCCTTTTCACACCTGTTCACTCCTTTTCACACCTGTTCACACCTGTTCACTCCTTTTCACACCTGTTCACTCCTTTTCACACCTGTTAACATCTGTTCACTCCTTTTCACACCTGTTTACACCTGTTCACTCCTTTTCACACCTGTTCACTCCTTTTCACACCTGTTCACACCTGTTCACTCCTTTTCACACCTGTTCACTCCTTTTCACACCTGTTAACATCTGTTCACTCCTTTTCACACCTGTTCACTCCTTTTCACACCTGTTAACATCTGTTCACTCCTTTTCACACCTGTTCACTCCTTTTCACACCTGTTCACACCTGTTCACTCCTTTTCACACCTGTTCACTCCTTTTCACACCTGTTAACATCTGTTCACTCCTTTTCACACCTGTTTACACCTGTTCACTCCTTTTCACACCTGTTCACTCCTTTTCACACCTGTTCACACCTGTTCACTCCTTTTCACACCTGTTCACTCCTTTTCACACCTGTTAACATCTGTTCACTCCTTTTCACACCTGTTCACTCCTTTTCACACCTGTTTACACCTGTTCACACCTGTCCACACCTGTTCACTCCTTTTCACACCTGTCCACACCTGTTCACTCCTTTTCACACCTGTTCACACCTGTTCACTCTGTCACAATCACCTCATCAAACTATAAAGACGTGGACTGAGTGAGTGTCACAGAAAGTGAATTGGAGCCAGAGTCGATGGAGCAGGAAGTCGCTCGTGATCACTTCCTGTTTGTAATGCGGCGGCGGCAGGTTAGCAAGGGCAAAGGCAAAGTACGTTTATTTGTACAGCACAATTCGTACACAAAGTAATTCAAAGAGCTTTACAGAATAAGAAAGTCATTAAAATCACACAAATCAAAACATAAATAATCACAAATAATCATCATAAAATTAACATTAAAACAGAAGAGGCAGAATAAAAACCTTTCAATCGTCTGCACAGATCTTCAGGAAAAATGCATTGTGTCCATTTATATAGCCTATGAAGAGACTCTCAGACTAAACTCAACTATTTCTTTATACAACAAACACTCATTAACATTAATCTGACGCAGGTTTGACTGTGTTTAAGGATCATTCACAAACACCAGTCCCTGGAGGAGATTTTAAAACAGGTCACATTTCATTAAAAGCTGTGGGATTAGTCGTAGAAAAAACTATGGATACAGTGAATTTGTCAAGAGAATCAAAAATATCACAGGTGAGCTCATACATTCACATTTCACTCTTTCTTTTAGTTTTAATCAGCTCTTTTCACGACGCTGCTACAGCTCAGATTGTCTCAGAAGTGCAGAGTCTCATTCTCTGTGTGGGGTTAGCCGAGCGTCGCTAAGATATATCAATATTAACATGTTTTTTTTTCTTATTTCTTTATTTTATTTATTGGCAAAGTGACAGCACATTTGAATAAACATTTAAAAACGTCCATCTTCAGTCTCTCGGCGGGTTGATGTTAAACAGTCGACAGAAAAAAGGAGAAAAGAACAGCAACAATCACACAAAATCAAATGTAACTCAGCAGAACTATTTGGACAGCAGGTTGTACAGGGACGTGAGGGTTTGAATCCTGAAGTGTCGACTTACATGAACGTGACTCATTTTACACATTCAACTCTACTTCATATCAGGTTTTTGAGGGAAACTTTTCCCAAATTCACCATTGAATAGAATTCCCCCTTAACCCGGAAGTGCCACCACACGGAAAAGCGTCGTTTGGAGCGTTTAGAGGCAAAAGTGGGCGGGGCCTAATAAGGTCGATAGAGTTTGAAAAGAGACTAAATATTTGACCTGTAATGACCAAACACATGAAATATTAGACTAAAGTCAGTTAGGCTTGTACTGGTCTGTTTATTAGCAGTTAAATGTTGTGTTTTCATGACTGTTTGCCTCATATTTAACTCAAAATAAACTTTAAAGAGTAAAATCATTTAAATAATTTTACTTTGGAACAAACTGGCCCTGGTTTGCCTGTTTCAGTCCAGGCTCAAACTGCAGAAACACGACAGGTTGAATCTTCTTATATTGTGTTGGTTTTATTGGGAAACACCTTGAGTCTTATAAAGTGCTCTGTAAATAAAGTTTGATTCGTCGGTTGATTAATTAATTAACTTGTTGTTGTAAATAACGATTTCCTCTGGACATGAGCACGTCACATTTGAACTTAAACTCGGCTCTGGCTCAAACAGGACGCTCTCAGGACTGACTGGAGCCTGAGAGTTCCCCCCAGACTGGAGCGCGGGATGGAGAAGGTGACCCAGCGCCCCCTGTCGGCGTGCAGGTGCCAGCTCAGCTCCGCCCCCTCCAGGGTCCAGGTGAGGGAGGGCGGGTTCACGGGGCAGGAGTGGATCACGGTTTGGTTAAAGGGACAGATTTAAACACACAGACAATATAAGAACGAAATGACAATTGTGGCGGCCATCTTGTGATTTTAGGAAGAGAAAAATTCTATCAGACAATAATGCAACTGCCACATTTGAGTTTTTATGTGTTTTTATGTGTTATATTATTTTGATGTCATTTTGTGAAGTGTCACTAGAGGGCGCAGCAGCACAGTGTAATCAAAAGTTTAAAGTTATACAGGTGAGGTACGAGGTGAGTTTTTGTCTGTTTTATGTATTTTTTCTTAAGTTAATTATGGGTTTGTCTGTGTGTTTCTTTAGGTTTCACTGTGTATTTATTTGGATTCATGTGCAGGATGGTCACTAATAAATTCGACAGTAGATGAAACCGCTTGTGTCTGTAGAACCTGGAGGAATTACACAACAATGTACCAGCTGTTATTAAGAAACAGCTAAATCAAACACAAACCATAATGAATACTAATTAAAATAAAATGTTAGGCAATAAATACAAGTAAAAGGAATAAGAGAATAATGAAAGAAGTAAAAAAGCAGGACCACAGAGCTCACCTCCCTCTTGACCTCCAGAGCTCCATCGTCTGAAGGTCACGTCAGAAGAGCAACGAGGGAGGAACAAAGTCTGCAGCAGAGACAGTTAAACACATGAATACATCTGGAGGACACACGTCGACAGTGACTAGATTTTCTGGACTAAACGTCGCTCTGGAGTATAAGTCGCACTAACCATAAAATGCATAATAATGTAGAAAAAAACATATAGAAGTCATATATAAGGATGCATTTTTGGGGTTAAATTTATTTTACAAATCCAAGACCAAGAACAGACATTTTATCTTTAAAGGAAAGTTATAATAATAATAATAATAAAATAGAGAACAGTATTTATTAATTTTTGCAAGATTCCGCTAAAACATAGAGATAAAATTGGACAGGAAGTAGTGACGCTAACAGGAAGTAGTGACGCTAACAGGAAGTAGTGACCAAGAACAGACATTTTATCTTTAGAGTCAAGTTCTAATAATAATAATAAAATGTGGAACAACAGGCTGAATATCAGTACATCACGCTAACGCTAATGCTAACGCTAACGTAACACATTTATATTTATTCAGCTCCATGAAGCACAGACAGAACTGAACACGTGTCTGGTTTGTTAACGTCAGATATTAACAGTTAATGTAGTGTTTTAAATTACAGAAATGTTGAAGTTTAAAATTTTCAATGGTTCACATATAAATCGCATCTGAGTATAAGTCGCACCTCCGGCCAAACTATGGAAAAAGTCACACTTATAGTCCAGAAAATACAGTGCACTTTTACACTTTGACTTCTGCTGATGCACTGAGGAGAGATTAAATCAGGCTAAAACACATTAGCTGCTGTATCTTTGAATTCGAACTCACTGACTGTATAGATGCTAACTGGCTTCGCTAACTGCCGCTATTGGGCTAGAAGTGTTTACATCTGCTGCTGTAGGGCTTTAAAATCATTTTGACCTTAAAACGTTCACATCACCTTCTCTACGTGATTCGGGCGTTTTTATTTTGCTAATTTGTCCATCAATAAAAGTGTACAGATTAAAAACAGACCATTCAGGCGCCTTCTGTTGCCAAGGTCGCTCACGCCTTAGCAACCTGGACGCAAAGGGCTCTGTGCGTTCAACAACCTCGCTCCTGATTGGTTGATTGGTTGCCATGATACGCACAGTCCCTCGGTCCACTTCGATAAACAATCTATAGTCGAGATTCATCTTTGTGAAGGTAGTTCATTAAAGCAGAGCTAGCTTGTTAGCTAACAGAAAGAAAGCTTACACATACTACACAATTAACCTGGTAAAGGTTTTGTAAAAGGATGTGATGCAGTTGTTATGTGTGGTGTCAGTTTGGGGTTCGTCATCTGACTGAAAACAATGAGCATGTTCCTCTTTTTTAGCACATAAATATATATATTATACAGAGATCTCCGTCGTTTAAAGCTAAGAAGGTTATAAGCCTGGATCTATGGTTAAAACTGTGACAGAAAGTGCAAAAGGAGGCTGAGGTAAGAAGCTAAGCTAGGCGTAGCTAGCATTAGCAGTGATGGTAGTGAGATTTACACACCTGTAATCCTGTTATATAAGATTATTACCACATTATTTACATATCTGACACAGGTTTTGGTTAAATATTCTCTTTGGAAAGTTAACTGGCTCACGTTTGATGAAGAAGAAACAAAAACAAAACTAGAAATCAGTTGTGAAGTTTCTGGTTGGACCTGGAAGTGACATCATCACTCTGGTCACCTTATTCTGGACATTGCCGTGGGCGCCGCCATCGTCATGTGGGCTGCATTATTTTGTATGGAGTTGTCGATCTTGAAGCAAATAGATTTTACAGGAACTACAGAGCTGCTTTAAAACCTCCCAGAGAATCGCAGCAGTCTGGACTTGTTGCTGCAGATAAACACTGAACATCTGATACAAACTGACCGACTTTATACCAGATTTTAGCACCAAAACATTTTGTGCTACTATAGAGAAAGTGTGTTTTAGTGTTTTAGGGCGGGGCTGAATACGGTCAATAGACTATAGCTGTTCATAATCACACGGCGGTTTCTAAAGTGTCTCACAGTCGTACACAATGAGTGTAATAAAGTTAGAGTTTATGGATTCTGTTACCATGGCAACTGCAGCGACCACCTTGTGATTTTAGAAAGAGAAAAATTCTAACAGACAATAATTTAAAAACAGAGGCAGAAAATGAATTTATTCTAGGGCAGGGGTGGGCAAACTACGGCCTGGGGGCCAAACATGGCCCGTTGGGTTTATTAATCCGGCCCGTGACAAAATCATATTAAAATTGATAAAGTGTAAACCTTGGTCAATTTACCTTTCCCCTGTAATGTCAACATTTCCCCAAAAGAGGGCGCACTTCAGCTACGTCGACCTTGTTCTCATGTGTCATTCTCTTATTCTTTTATCGGCTCTTCTGCAAAAATGAGTTTATCAAAGAAAAGAAAAGTGGACAGTGAGCTCTGAGTGTTTAACACAGAGACAACACAAGTCTGATCAAAGACTGTGTGTCTGATGTGACAAGAAACTCAAGAGTCAAGAACCAAGGCAAGATTTTTGGTTGGATTCAAATCAGCAAAAACAAAACTTTCTCCAGTTTTTAAAAAGAATACATTTAGAAAACAATGTATACAATGAGTCTTGTATATTCACACTTTGCTCCATGTTACAGGTCAAATGTTTAATGTCATATTTACACATATATGTCCTGGCCCCGCCCCCTGTCCTGGCCCCGCCCCCTGTCACATTTAGACCCACTGTGGCCCGAGCGTCAAACAGTTTGTCCACTCCTGGCCCAGGGTTTAAACTGGTGTTCATGTTGGAAAAAAAAACAAATATTCTTTGTTCAGCTCCATCTTTTGTTACTGAGAAAATTAAAAACACAGTTAAATCAAATATGGACAAAAAATGGGCGGGATCAGCCCATAACTGACCGACCACACACACTTCAGTGGGTCGTGCTTTCCAGGAGAAGCTCTTGAACTCAGGCACGAGCCAAGGACCGTGGTCACTTGGGAAGGGGCGGAGATCGTCCAGTCCTTGGTCGATTTTCTCTGAGCACCAGGGGCAACTACAACAGAGCGAAGGACGACCGCAGAGCGAAAGACGACCGCAGAGCGAAAGACGACCGCAGAGCGAAAGACGACCGCAGAGCGACCACAGAGCGAAGGACGACCGCAGAGCGAAAGACGACCGCAGAGCGAAAGACGACCGCAGAGCGAAAGACGACCGCAGAGCGAAAGACGACCGCAGAGCGAGGTGAGTATCCCAGGAAGGCCATGTCCAAGTGGAGGTTTAAAGAGGCGCTATTTTACTTCTAAGCCCCTCCCCCTTCAGAGCTCTAGCACAATCAGCCGCGTCCCACTAATCAAACTCCTGCACATCACACCAGGTTTGTCACGTCATAGTGCACAGTTTTGTGTAATGTTTTTGTATATTTATGGAGGATTGTCGTGTGGGAGCGTGGGCGATGTAGGTTTGTGGGCGGAGCCTCGTACAGAATCTTACAGCTAACCGTAATGAGGGTTTGAATAGGACCCGGGAGAGATCGCTAGATTACTCAAACATGCACGGACGACGTCTAAAACCTTTTCAGGGTAAAGTAAAAGCATCGTGCGCAGATTTTGACATTTAATAAAACTTCAGATGTGGTGATTTGGACTGAATTTTGTTGTATGAACTTAAAACGTAGGTCCAGGTCTCAAACAATAACACAAAATACTTTTACTTTTCAAAAAGATGTAGCAAAGTAAAAGTTAAACTAAAAGCATCAATGTCAAAATGTACTTAAAACTACAGATACCTCAAAACTAAACTTAAGAACAATCTGTCCTTTAGTTGGATAAGTTGGTTTAGCTTCTTATTTAAAGTCTTAACATGTAACATTTTTGATGGAATGACGTCAGCTCTTTTTTGCGCGAGTGTGAATAACATATTTCACAGTTCTTTTGCCGTTCGTTTCATGCGGATAGGCCCAGTATTTGCAGAGATATTACCCATAAACCACATCCACAGGTTAAACTCTGATCTGTTTCTCGTCTCTGGAATCAAAATGTCCAAGGTTTATTTGGCAATTACTCACCTGTAATAAAAAAAACACACGGATGCAAACTTTATAAAGCTTTGAATTGTAGAAACGGACTCACCTTGAAGCATCAGAAGGAGAAGAGCCGGCGTCGACCTGTTTGCGCACGACGCCACACACACGGGTTTTTATGTTTGAAACTGTCGGGTCTGAAATGTCCCACGTTCACCTGGTCCCTCCTCCTTCTCTCCGCTCTTTTTAACCCTCTGGTGCACAGCGGTCACTGCAGTGGACAACAACTAAAACATAACTTTCTCTTTAATGCATCGGTTTATGTGGAACTGCAAATATCAGCGTCTGCAGTGCTCTCTGCTGCCACACTCCATTGAGGTCAATTCAGTGGTGAGTCGGTGTAACTACAAGTGAATTTCCTCTAATTGGTTTTCTTATTCAGGCCTATACAGTGTTAAAATTTCCCAAAGCATAAAAAGAAACACGTGTCTGTATATTTACAATAGAACACAAGTTAATTCATTTTTACAGGCAGTTCACAATGTTGTTTCACGTCCTGAGAAGAATAAAAACACAAAAATCTTGACCAAGGCTTTCATAATTCAAGGGTTAAAGGCGGACATTTTTGTTTTGCGGCTCCTCCCTCTTTCTCTCTGCGTGAGAACTTAACATTTTGCGGGCAGATGGGCGCCGCGTACGCACAGAAACAGAAAAAAATGGAGGGTGGTCGGTCAATATTGAGTTTGGCCCAAGAATTTTGTCTCCGTTTTTAATTTTGGCCCTTGTGATTTTGCTTTACCCGGTCTGCACTCGCGTTCTTCACACTCACACGTATCAAAGTTCAACAAACGGTTGAGATATTGAGTCTGTCGTCCTCGTCTCCACTAAAAACATTTACACGGCGTTGTTCTTCTGACACAGCGACGGGTTTAAACGGCTCGTCCCACAGTCGCCGGGTGAAACTGTGAAGTAGTGGCAGTTTGTCGGGGAACAGAATGTCGCGTTCTCACTGCGTCTAAAATGACCTCGTTGGTCACGTGACGCGCGACAGACACGTTACAAGTCGCCGTTGGACAAATATGTGATCAGTGGCGACATTACGTGGATATGAACACGCCGCAGTGACCTTTACGCTAACAGGCCTCTTAGTGCTGCTGTTTTTGCCATTCTTGTAATGTTCTGCAGTACAGCATTAAACACACTTACACTCCCTTTATTTAACTTTAACTCTGCGTTGTTAGGGCGACCGTTTTCCCGTCTGTCCAGGGACCACAGATGAAAAAAACCCTCTGGATAATTGTGGTACATGTTCAGAAATGTTGATCCATGTTCACTGTCCTGGGTAAATAAAACAAAATAAATACAAAACATTTTCACATATTTTAGTTGTGGAAAAAATGTCAAAAAAAAAAAAAAAAAGCATTTATAAGGTTCACCTCTCCACAGATCTGACCTGTAACGTGGCCTAGTGGCGTCACCTTTGAAACTGGCGACCCAAATGAGAGGCTCATGTGAGGCTCGTTCTGGTTTCTGATTGGACAGTTGCCTTAAGAAACAAAACACCAAATTATAACATAAACACATGGGACAATGTTTCTGTAAATCTGTCACTTTATACGACTTATACGATGAGACTTATATGTGAAATTATTCAAATATATAATTTCACATGTTGGTTCTTGTCACAGTGACGACCACACGGGGGCGCTCTAGACTTATACCAGTATCTACTCCTCCTGTACAACTGAATATTTAAAAAATCAAACATTACGCTAATTTAAAGACATCTGAGAAACACTGAACAAAACGCCCCTGAAAGAAAATCATATTCTGCTGAGTCTGATGAGCCACACAGAAGAGGAGGCGGGGCTTCATCTTCCTCTGGAGTGGGTGGATTTGTTCAGAAGTGACACCGAGGATGAAGAATTCAGTGGATTTATTGATTTGGAGTGAGATCCAGAGTAAACTTGTAGTTTTTTGTGCTTTATTTATCTGATTAACTGTTAATATTGTATTGTATGTTTTTTTCTTCATTATTATACATTTTTTTAGCTGGTGCGACTTATACTCCAGAGCGACATTGTCAACATCCCAGTGTGTCCCTGTGTTTCTGTGCTGTCTTTCCCTCTCTCTTCTGTGTCCTTGTCTGGAGCTGGGCGGAGACTCTGGCACCACCCTCTACACACCTGCAGCCTATGAGCGATCCAGCCTCCACCTGTGGAGCACAAAGGGACTGAGGATCCACCACATGGCACAAGATCATCAGTGTATCCACCGTGGTACAGTTCCGCTTGGCTCAGTCTAGTTTATTTGTGCTTATGCTCTCTACTGTTATGTCTTTCTTTAGCATAAATCTTTATTTGTATTATTATGGATCATTTTGACCTAACCTTCATAATACTATCTGTTATGTTGTTATGTCTTTTGTGTCTGGCGTCCTCCAGCCACTTCGATTAGACCAAACTGGCAAGATTGTTTTGGTGGTATAAATCCTCTGTATTGTTTACATTTGTCAGCTGAGGGCGAGACGACACCGTTAGGGACACAGCTCTTTGACAATTGTGCACAGTTGATTCAATAAACCAGACCTTTGATTCAAGACAACTTCTCTGTTTATTTTTATATCTTTAAGACTTTTTGACCATTAGAAATTCCACAACACTACCCTGCACCTCCGCCTCCGACCCAGCTCTCCACAACTGGTACGAACACCTCAGCCCCTGACCCTGCTCTCTACTATCTGCTCCGTTCATCTACATTTACATTTCCATGTGTGTAAATAAAGTCAGTTCAACTTTATACTCCGAGTCCAAATCGTTGGTCCCCCGGACGTTACGACAGACGTACAGTCCGGAGAATACAGTATTTGATATTAATCTTATTATAAATATTAAGAAATATATACATATTTCAATAAGACACAGACTTTGCTCATATAAACTTTATTTCTCACATTAAACTTAACACAGAAACAGCACGTCCATTGTTCAGCACAGTTCAGGATACAGACTCAGGTCTAAAGCCCAGAGCAGGTCTGCCACACAGTGTCAGCACGAGTCTGAGACGAGACCACGAGTCGAGTCTGAGACGAGACGACGAGTCGAGTCTGAGACGAGACCACGAGTCGAGTCTGAGACGAGACGACGAGTCGAGTCTGAGACGAGACCACGAGTCGAGTCTGAGACGAGACGACGAGTCGAGTCTGAGACGAGACCACGAGTCGAGTCTGAGACGAGACGACGAGTCGAGTCTGAGGCGCGTCCACGAGTCTGAGGCGCGTCCATGAGTCGAGTCTGAGGCGCGTCCAAGAGTCTGAGGCGCGGCCACGAGTCAGTCTGAGGCACGTCCACGAGTCTGATGCGCGTCCACGAGTCAGTCTGAGGCACGTCCACGAGTCTGAGGCGCGTCCACGGGTCAGTCTGAGGCACGTCCACGAGTCGAGTCTGGGGCGCGTCCACGAGTCGAGTCTGAGGCGCGTCCACGAGTCGAGTCTGAGGCGCGTCCACGGGTCAGTCTGAGGCACGTCCACGAGTCGAGTCTGGGGCGCGTCCACGAGTCGAGTCTGAGGCGCGTCCACGAGTCGAGTCTGAGGCGCGTCCACGAGTCGAGTCTGAGGCACGTCCACGAGTCGAGTCTGAAGCGCGTCCACGAGTCGAGTCTGAGGCACGCCCACGAGTCTGAGGCACGTCCACGAGTCGAGTCTGAAGCGCGTCCACGAGTCGAGTCTGAGGCACGTCCACGAGTCTGAGGCACGTCCACGAGTCGAGTCTGAGGCGCGTCCACGAGTCAGTCTGAGGCACGTCCACGAGTCTGAGGCGCGTCCACGAGTCGAGTCTGAGGCGCGTCCATGAGTCGAGTCTGAGGCGCGTCCACGAGTCAGTCTGAGGCGCGTCCACGAGTCGAGTCTGAGGCGCGTCCACGGGTCAGTCTGAGGCACGTCCACGGGTCAGTCTGAGGCACGTCCACGGGTCAGTCTGAGGCGCGTCCATGAGTCGAGTCTGAGGCGCGTCCACGAGTCGAGTCTGAGGCGCGTCCACGAGTCGAGTCTGAGGCGCGTCCACGAGTCGAGTCTGAGGCGCGTCCACGGGTCAGTCTGAGGCACGTCCACGGGTCAGTCTGAGGCGCGTCCATGAGTCGAGTCTGAGGCGCGTCCACGAGTCGAGTCTGAGGCGCGTCCACGAGTCTGAGGCGCGTCCACGAGTCAGTCTGAGGCGCGTCCACGAGTCAGTCTGAGGCGCGTCCACGGGTCTGAGGCGCGTCCACGGGTCTGAGGCGCGTCCACGAGTCAGTCTGAGGCGCGTCCACGAGTCTGAGGCGCGTCCACGGGTCTGAGGCGCGTCCATGAGTCGAGTCTGAGGCACGTCCACGAGTCGAGTCTGAGGCGCGTCCACGAGTCTGAGGCGCGTCCACGAGTCTGAGGCGCGTCCATGAGTCTGAGGCGCGTCCACGAGTCAGTCTGAGGCGCGTCCACGAGTCTGAGGCGCGTCCACGGGTCTGAAGCGCGTCCACGAGTCTGAGGCGCGTCCATGAGTCGAGTCTGAGGCACGTCCACGAGTCGAGTCTGAGGCGCGTCCACGAGTCTGAGGCGCGTCCATGAGTCGAGTCTGAGGCGCGTCCACGAGTCTGAGGCGCGTCCACGAGTCTGAGGCGCGTCCACGAGTCTGAGGCGCGTCCATGAGTCGAGTCTGAGGCGCGTCCACGAGTCTGAGGCGCGTCCACGAGTCTGAGGCGCGTCCACGAGTCGAGTCTGAGGCGCGTCCACGAGTCGAGTCTGAGGCGCGTCCACGAGACGAGTCTGAGGCGCGTCCACGAGTCTGAGGCGCGTCCACGAGTCTGAGGCGCGTCCACGAGTCTGGGGCGCGTCCACGAGTCTGGGGCGCGTCCACGAGTCTGGGGCGCGTCCACGAGTCTGGGGCGCGTCCACGAGTCTGGGGCGCGTCCACGCCAACAGCGACAGCCGCTTTCACAGAAAGCACGATGGCATTTATATTCACAATACAAATGAGCACAAACGCAGAAGATTCACAATAGAAAAGTTCTCATCACAAACAGGTCAGTAGTGTGTGCACTGCAAAAACAGATACACGAGCGAGAAAGATGATCAGTCTTCATCTGCGAAGTTTACATTTCAGTTTCTACTCATGGTCAGTCTTTCAACAGATTTGATTGTGATTTTTTTTGTTCCTTACTTGACTTTTTTCTTTCTTTTTTTTTTTTACATAAATATTAAAACTAGCCAAACATTAACCTGGCTAACGTGTTATGCTCTGCAGTAAGTTCACACATTTATCTGGGACGGCTCTCGCTGCTTCACCACTGGCTCCACCCAAACCGTGTGACCGGTCTAAACCTCTGGGGGGCGACTCACACCAGCGGCGCTGAGACAGGTGAATTTTCTTGAGTTTTTTTAACTCACAAATATCACAAGAGTTCATCTTGCTGCACAAGGTTAATCGATAATACCCTGAGAGTCCAAAAATCAAACAGAGAAACAAACAGAACAAAAGCGAAACTGGTCAAAACAAAGGACATATATATATAATCTTCATTGAAGCCAGTCAAACTCGTGTAAATGTTTTCTGCAGAGTGTGAGCCGCTCCAGTCACAGCTGCAACTCCAGAGGAACGAAGGCCCCAGGAGTCTGTAGGGCCAGTGCACCGGGGTCACTGCAGCGGGGTCACTGCAGCGGGGTCACTGCAGCGGGGTCACTGAACCAGGGTCACTGCACCGGGGTCTGTCTGAACTGCTGCCAAAAGGAGGTGTCCTGAGATACACAAATGTCCTGTGGTCAATGAACGCCACAGACCCTGAAGTCCACAGGGTCAGTGAATCCCTTAGATGTTCTGAGAGTCAGAGAACCCCTTTGATGTCCTTTGGGTCAGAGAACCCCTCACACTTTGATGTCCTTTGGGTCAGAGAACCCCTCACACTTTGATGTCCTTTGGGTCAGAGAACCCCTCACACTTTGATGTCCTTTGGGTCAGAGAACCCCTCACACTTTGATGTCCTTTGGGTCAGAGAACCCCTCACACTTTGATGTCCTTTGCCGTCTTCTCACTTTTTGATGTCCTGAGACTCGGACATTTTGGCCAGTGTCTTTTTGACCCTCAGAGCGGTCAGTCTGGAGGCCGGATTATGAGCCCAACATTCCGTCATGAGTTTCCCGATCTGCCTCAGACACTGCGGACACAGAGAAACACTTATTGTAAAGATAAAGCTCCTTTTAAGATGTTTCACTTTACACCGTCTGTGGCTCCAGCTGCCCCGGGGTATCTGTACAGACCACACTCATGCATGTCTCACCTCGTCACTGGTCCAGCGGTTGGGGAAAGAGGGGCGGAGTCTCTTGATGCAGACCACCTCCCTCATGTCTTCATAGGACGGGTCTGTGGGCACCAGGTCATGGTAGGGCAGCTGGTACTCCTCCAGGATCCCTGACAACAACAGACAAACTAGTTCAGTAGGTCCGGTTAAGGGAAACGCACATTTTTATGATGTACGTAGAGTTTTCATGACTGGAAATAAATAATCGTGCATTATAATGTTTATATTCTGTGTGTAACGCACCTCCAGAGACACAGCGGCGTGCGATCTCCCACAGAATCAGCCCAAAGCTGTACATGTCGGCCATGATGTACGACTGAAAGTGGTTCCGGTTCAGGGTCTCGTCCAGAACCTCCGGGGGCATGTAGCGCTTTGTCCCCACCCGTGTGTTTGGAGGGATGTCCACCTCATTAGTGTCACTGCGAGCAAAACAAGCACGCGTCTGAGGTTAGCGACAAATCCATGCGCGTTTTTTTTTTTTCTACACATTTGTCTGAAAAGCCAAAACAGAAAAATGAAACTACAATCTCCCACCCAACCCAATTTGTCAAACATTTGCAGTTTTGTTTTGGATTGTCAGATAAAAGAACAGCAGCTTCTTATGAAAGTGAACAGCCCCAAACCAGATTACATAGAAGAACTGGCTCCAAAGAACAAGCCTCTGTATATATGTACACTTTAAATGTATTTAAAATAATTATTCAGCTAAATCTGCATATCATTTTTGTGCGTAAAAATGTATAACACAAAAGAAGACAAAAAGCAGAACAGGCAGACTGACTGAAGCGAGGTTGCCAGTCCCAACACTCAAACACCACAATCACACCACGCAAGTCTCTTTCCTATGGACACAACAATAGTTTTCCGACTGACTTCCCACTGTGCCACCTGGTATTCCAATGGCCTCCCATCCAAGCCCTAACCACACCCAGTCCTGCCTCTGAGACCTGACGAGATCAGGCTTAGAGAAGGAGGTTTGTGTCCATAACATCGTCCTAACAGTCCCATTACCAGCCCCTCCTTCAGTCCTGACCTGATGAACTTGACCGCCAGCCCCAGGTCGGCGATGCAGCAGGTCCCGTTCCTCTTCACCAGGATGTTCTTGCTCTTCAGGTCTCGGTGGGCGATGGCGGGTTTCCCTTGGGTCCCAAAGATCTCGGTGTGGAGGTGACACAGTCCGGACACAGAGGAGTAGGCCAGTCGGAGCATGCTCTGACTGTCCAGCGTGGTGGACTTGAGGTAGTCGTACAGGGAGCCGTTCTCGTGGTAGTCTGTGATGAGGTAGAGCTGAGTCCAGGAGCCGGTGCCTTTAATGTCCGCCGCGATGAAGCCTAAAGGGAGAGCAGGGTTTGGTTGAAGTTGTGTTGTGTCTCAAACGCTCCTGGACAAAAAGTTGCAGGAGTGAAGACGTTTAGCTGCTCGTCCAAGCCGTGGCTTGGACGAGCAGCTAAACGTCTTCACTCCTACGAGACGCTTCTTCAGTTGTGGTCAGATTCCTGCTGGACACTGTCTTATATCTGTCTGAAGGAGGCGCTAACGACACTGAAACTGGAAACAGCTTTTGTTTACAGTTTCAGCCTTAATGGGAGTACTGTCTCGCTCTACTGTCTCTTTGTTCCGTTTGTTTGCTTTGGGTTTGTGAATGGAGTTATAGACTGAAAACTGGTGTAAAGTATTTTCTAGCGTTGTTATTTTGTGGGTAATGTGTGGGGGATCACCAGGACTTCTCACTAAGGAGTGTGTGACCTCCACTTTGAGAGGGTTATAAAAGAGTCACCTCCTTCAACTTTGCTTATAGTTTGTTCATGTGTAACGTCGTGAAGACCAGAGGAAAACCCGCCTCACACACATATATACTGAGAGACACTATAAAAGTTGTCAATATGCACATCTCAGGACTCTCTTCTGTCCTTCCCTGACGGACAAAATAGTGAAATAAAAACACCAATACGAATATTTTAAGGCAGTTACAGAGAGATAAGTGTCGGCGATGTCCATGTGACGTGTGTAAAGTTCTGACCCAGGATGTTCTGGTGCCTCATGAGCACAGTCTGGTAGATCTCCGTCTCTCTGAACCAGCTGGCCTCCTCTGTGGTGAAGAACACTTTTACAGCCACTTTCTCTCCTCGCCATCGGCCCATCCACACCTCGCCGTATCGGCCTTTTCCGATCTGCTTCACCATCTGGATCTGCTTGGCGATGGTCCTCTGCACCTGCGACACGCCGCACGGGACACGGTCAAGACAAAACAGTCTCCTCTGACCATGATTAAAGCTCTATTATGTAACTTTTCCTGTGGAGGCGCTGTTAGCTGTTTGCCTCCATTGATTGTTATTGGAATATTTCACCGTACGGCATTAAATGTACCTTAATACATAGAGATAATCATCCAGAGTGCATGTGCATTTTTCAAGGTATTTCTTTATCAATACAAACATAAATGAAAGAGACAGTTTAATATCACACTGTGGAACATTTCAGGCAAAGCAATAGCATCTCCATAGAGACATTAAAATATTATTATGTTTATGTACTATTTTCTTTCTTTTCAGACGTTCAGTTTAATTCAAAGTCAGCAGCCATGTTTGTCATTAAAATAATAAAGAAACATGAAAAAAGAGACTTCAGTGTAATGTGCATGAGCCACCAGCAGAGGGAGCTCAAGTACTGAGGAGTCCTGGGACCAGGTCAGGTCTATAAGAGACCAGGACTAAACCAGGACTGAACCAGGTCTAAACCAGGACTAAACCAGGTCTAAACCAGGACTGAACCAGGACTAAACCAGGACTGAACCAGGACTAAACCAGGACTAAACCAGGACTAAACCAGGTCTAAACCAGAACTAAACCAGGACTAAACCAGGTCTAAACCAGGACTAAACCAGGACTAAACCAGGTCTAAACCAGGACTGAACCAGGACTAAACCAGGACTAAACCAGAACTAAACCAGGACTAAACCAGGACTAAACCAGGTCTAAACCAGGTCTAAACCAGGACTAAACCAGGACTAAACCAGGTCTAAACCAGGTCTAAACCAGGACTAAACCAGGACTAAACCAGGTCTAAACCAGGTCTAAACCAGGACTGAACCAGGACTGAACCAGGACTGTTCTGCAGGAGGAATCTGTGTGCATATGTGAGTGTAATGCACATGTCTCACCAGCAGAGGGAGCCCTGAGCCTGAGCCTGAGCTCTGGGACTGTTGGATTAGGTCTTTGAGGGACTCTCCAGGGGGGATGAAGGTCTCGTCCTGCTCCAGGCCCATGCTGTAGCGCGGACGAGACTCCTGACGCTTGTACCTGCACAAAAAGGACAGTTTCACACTCTATCAGTCAAAAGTTTGACACAGCTTCTCATTCATTGTTGTTTTCTTTAAGTTTAATACTTTTAAAAAGTAAAACGGTAGCTGTAATTGTCACTTCATGACATCACAAGGTGGAACAGAGCATTTTGAGCCTCCGGACTCACCTGAAGTAGCAGAAGACGATGATGCTGATCAGGATGAAGAAGCAGACGATGATGGAGACGAGCAGAGGCATGTGGTGGACACTGGGGTCATAGACTGGACAGAGACACAGAAGAACAAAGGTTTATTTTGTCTTATTGAACTGGGAGTCGTCTAAAGTATCAGATACTAATCCAAACTAGATACTCATTTGAGCAGTATCGATACTACAAAGTATCAATACTGACAAAGACACGTTCACACGACAGAAATGAAGCTTTCCTGAATCTGTTTAGAATGATCTACTGGACCAAACCAGGACTAAACCAGGACTAAACCAGGACTAAACCAGGACTAAACCAGGACTAAATATTCAGGAAAGGTTTGTTTCTGTCCTGTGAATGTGACTTTTTTAGTATTGATTCCTGCTCAAATGAGTATCGCTTCGATTCTAGTTGTAGTATCGATTCTTGAGTATCTGATGTCCTGTACTTTTGACGACCTCATCCACCACGAGCCTGAATAATCTGTTTTCTACTCAATTTGTTGCTGTTTAATCTCAGGCACTTCTGTTAACCCCTCTCCTCCTCCTCCTTCTCCTCCTCTTCCTTTCCTCCTCATGATCGCTCTCCTCTCCTCCTTGTTACAGTATCCTCAGCTCGTGTCCTCCTCCTCCTTTCCTCCTCCCCTCCTCCGTGACACAGTATCCTCCGTGTCCTCCTCCTCCTCCTCCTCTCCTCCTCCCCTCCTCTGTGACATAGTATCCTCCGTGTCCTCCTCCTCCTCCTCCTCTCCTCCTCCCCTCCTCTGTGACACAGTATCCTCCGTGTCCTCCTCTCAGACTTTAAAGAGGAGGTGACAGTAAATCAGAGCACAGATCGTTGTGGTCCATCCGTCATCCTGTTGTGTCAGTGTGGACTCGTTCCCCGCGGGGCCAGGACGTTCGCACGGATTCCCCCAGATCGAGGTTCCTCGTTGGGTTACAGATTGATGACGGTGCCCCGGGTGTCTGCTGGATTGGAGCCATTTGTTCTCCTCAGATTAGCGCTCGGGGGGATAAAGATAAACTCATGTGGACTAAACGTTTTAAAACAAACTAAACACAAAATCATCTACTCGTTTTGGCTTCTGAGTGTTGATAGTCCTTATTTTTGGCAGTTTCGACGCAAACCGGGTAAATTTGGAGCTCTGTGCTGAACAAAAATCACAAACTGACTCCTCCTCCAGTGGACACGTCGACGTCAAGTACTATGTGACATCACGCAGGACTGTTCTGATCACAGACAGGCGTTTCTGATCAAACACACCCGGCTGCAGGGGCGGAGTCTGAAGTGTGGACACCCGATGTAAGGCGTGTGCGGGCGTGAAGTGCATGTAGGGGGCGCTGTATGGGCGTGTGCAGGTGTGAAGTGCATGTAGGGGGCGCTGTATGGGCGTGTGCAGGTGTGAAGTGCATGTAGGGGGCGCTGTATGGGCGTGTGCAGGTGTGAAGTGCATGTAGGGGGCGCTGTATGGGCGTGTGCAGGTGTGAAGTGCATGTAGGGGGCGCTGTATGGGCGTGTGCAGGTGTGAAGTGCATGTAGGGGGCGCTGTTTCGTGCTTACTGGGAGGTTTCATGGGCGGTAGGGTGGGGTGCAGGTGTCGGTTGCAGTAATCCTCGTCTGAACAGCAGTCCAGGGATTTACGATGCAGTGAGTTGGAAGTATCCTAAAGAAATAAAAAAAAAAAAAAGTTAAAGTACAACAAATGACACGACGCATGTCACTTTTAGAGTTTATAATTTTACTTCCTGGTTCGGGCAAAAGTGGACTAAGTGAGTGCGACGTCACCCACAGCGCTCAGCTCCAGTCAAATGAAGCTAATCGAGGCTAGCGGTTATAGCGGCTAATTACGAGTCGAGTTCCATCATAGAAATTCTGACCGTGAGTGTCATAGCAACCAAAGAGCCAATCCGGAGCGAAGTTCCTGTAGGTAACGCCCCTTCCCGTCCGCATCACTGGTTTAGCAGGGAGCGGGTGCTTAGCAACGCTGTCAATCAAACCTGTTGCTAAGGCTAGAGGGAGCGACCTGATTCGTCTGTTATTAATGTTCATATCTTGATTTACAGACACAATAGTGAAATAAAAACCCCAGGATCATGTAGAGGGTTAATACGAACATTTAAGACCAGAATGACGAGTCTGAAGTAAAAAAAAAAAACGAAAAAAAAACAACCTCAAAATAACAAAAAAAAAAACGAAAAAACCCTCAAAATAACAAAACAAAACAAAAAACTGAAAATAACAAAAAAAGGAAAAAAAACAACAACTGAAAATAAAAAAAAAACTCAAAATAAAATAAATAAATAAATAAATAACTCAAAATAGCTCCAAAGGGGAAAAAAACAAAAACAAAACCTTAAAACATAAACTAAGAAAACTATATATATATATATATATATATATATAAAAACAAAACACAAACAGGATCATGTAACAGGATCATGTAGAGGGTTAATACGAACATTTAAGACCAAAATGACGAGTCTGAAATAACAAAAAAAAAAGAAAAAAAAAACTCAAAATAACAAAAAAAAGAAAAAAACCCTCAAAATAACAAAACAAAACAAAAAACTCAAAATAACAAAAAAAAGAAAAAAAAAATCAAAATAACAAAACAAAACAAAACAAAAAACTCAAAATGACAAAAAAAAGAAAAAAAAATCAAAATAACAAAACAAAACAAAAAACTCAAAATGACAAAAAAAAGGAAAAAAAAACAACTGAAAAAAAACAAAAAAAAAACTCAAAATAAAATAAATAAATAAATAACTCAAAATAGCTCCAAAGGGGAAAAAAACAAAAACAAAACCTTAAAACATAAACTAAGAAAACTATATATAAAAAAACAAAAAAACAAAACAGGATCATGTGACAGGATCATGTAGAGGGTTAATACCAACATTTAAGACCAAAATGACGAGAAACTGAACTGGAGCCAGAGTCGATGGAGCAGTAAGTGCGTCCACGATCACTTCCTGTTTGTAACGCGGCGGCTAGCAGGTTAGCTATGTCCATTTATATAAACAGTCGATGTGTGACAGACATAGAGCTGAGGTATTTCCATAACTGTTACCGAGCAACAATAAAGTTAAGAGTTAAGGTTCAAAACTTTTTTTTTTGGACAATAGTTACGATTATATTAATACAAATAAATAACAGATGAAGGTTTTAACTGAAGGTATTAACTGTAAAACTATGATAAATATTTAGCACAAAAACATAAAAACTGTCATGAACTTTAATAAAATGTGTTTTCTGCATTTGACCGATCCTTAATGCTGGATGAGCAACCTTTCTTCTTTGTTAATAATAATCTTAATGCTAATGCTAATAATAATGCTAATGCCAATCATGCAAAAAATAAATAAATAAATAAATTAAAAAAAAATAATAATAAAAAAATATAAATAAATAAATACATTAATAATAATAATAATAATAATAATAATAATAATAATAATAATAATAATAATAATAATAATAATAATAATAATAATAATAATAATAATAATAATAATAATAATAATAATAATAATAATGCTCTTGACATCTGCTTTTATGATACATCTGTACTGGGCCAAACCTAATTAAACTTGATTACATGAAAACACTCAAATCTGGTGCATCCCCTTTAACTCCTTGCCTGACACTTCCCCTTTAAATCCTCTTTAAATCAGCTGACATAATTAGTCATGCGCCCGTGCCCTCCTGTGTTTATCGTTGGTTTATTTGTTAAAGACACTGACCCGACACTGGAACTCGGAGCCTTTCTTCCCCAAACAGCCCGAGGTGAGCACCGGGACTCCGCCCTCCTCCTCCTCCACCATCGTGAAGCAGAAGCCGTCCGTCCTGAAGAGAGAGACGACTTTTACACTTCAGAGAGAAGTCCACAGCTCGGAGTGTCCACAGACACCACGGAAAAACAGGGACGAGACCAGGACTGGACCAGGACTGAACCAGGACTGAACCAGGACTAAAGCAGGACTCAACCAGGATTAAAGCAGGACTGAACCAGGACTGGACCAGGACTGGACCAGGACTAAACCAGGACTAGATCAGGACTAGACCAGGACTGGACCAGGACTGGACCAGGACTGAACATGGACTGAACCAGGACCAAACCAGAACTAGACCAGGACCAAACCAGGACCGGACCAGGACTGGACCAGGACTAAACCAGGACCAAACCAGAACTAGACCAGGACCAAGCCAGGACTAAAGCAGGACTGGACCAGGACTGGACCAGGA
This sequence comes from Periophthalmus magnuspinnatus, assembly GCF_009829125.3. NCBI lineage: Eukaryota > Metazoa > Chordata > Actinopteri > Gobiiformes > Gobiidae > Periophthalmus > Periophthalmus magnuspinnatus. Next base: position 1,196,184 of record NC_047134.1, on the reverse strand, counting down.
CTAGACCAGGACTAGACCAGGACTAAAGCAGGACTAAAGCAGGACTAGACCAGGACTAGACCAAGACTAAACCAGGACTGACCCAGTACTAAACCAGAACCAAACCAGGACTAAACCAGGACTAAACTAGGATCAAACCAGGACCAAGCCAGGACTGAACCAGGACTAAACCAGGACTAAACCAGGACTGAACCAGGACTAAACCAGGACTAAACCAGGACTTGAATAGGACCAAACTAAGTCCAGACCAGGACTTAACCTGAACGTTCAAGTTTCAAAGCATTAGTCGAGTAAAGAAAATAAAGTGTAAGGAGTTCGCGTTGATCCGACTCCAGACTGAAACTTTTAAATCAAACTGAAATCAGCAGCTGCTACGTCCATTTACAGCTGAAGGTGAAAGTGTGCAGACTTTAACATTCTGAGGGAGGACAGCTTGAAGAAACGTAAGAAAACAAACTGAAAATCACAAAAAAGAAAAAAAAAATCAATTCTGTCAACAAGTTTTAGCATGAAAGTCCTTAAAAAAACACGTTTAACACGTCCACATGTGTTTTGTGTTTGTTTTTTTTCAATAAGAAACAGAATGATCATTTTACAGCGCAGCCTCGTTGACCTCTGACCTGCACGTGTTGTTGACCGAGTCGTCTGGACAGTGGTGGTTACAGTGACACCACAGAAGCCTCTGATTGGCCGAAGCCGGGGCCACGCTGCTGCTGAGGTCCCGCCCACTCTGCAGCGACTCCCGGCTGGACGCCTGCAGGAGCATGCTGTCCAAGATGTTACCTGGAACCAAACACAACGTTAGCTCGGCGTTTCATGTAACCGGGGTTTTTCAAAATAAAATCCAGCACAAAGGCGTTGACCGACCGTTTTCCTCGATGTGTCAATCAAAGTAGACCATTATCTAACAGAACAACCAGCAACAAAACATGGAAAAAAATAATAAAAATGGAGCTTTTCCTTTTGCTTTGAAATGTTTTTGCTTTTCCAGGAATTTTCCAAAATACGGTTTTAGCCAAATATCTTGAATTTATTATATTACCATTGTTTTCAGCCAAAAACTAAAACAAACATGGATTATTTCTCAGAGTCACCTGCTCGTCTCCATGGAGAAAAGTGTAAACTTTCCAAACAAATCGATCATTTCTCCATGGAGACAATCAGGTGGCACAGTGCATCTTTAAACCAACACTTATCCTGGTTTGGCCCTGGTTTGAGCTCAGTTTAGTCTGGATCATATTTGGAATTACAAACGTGAGTATCATAGCAACCAAAGAGCCAATCAGGAGCGAGGACGTTCAAGGTAACGCCCGCTGGTTTAGCAGGAAGCGTTGGACTGAAGCAGGACTAAACCAGGACCAAACCAGGACTAAACCAGGACCAAACCAGCACTAAACCAGAACTGAACCAGAACTGAACCAGGACTAAACCAGGACTAAACCAGAACTGAACTGGACTGAACCAGGACCGAACCAGGACTAAACCAGGACTAAAGCAGGACTGAACCAGGACTGAACCAGAAATGAACCAGGACTAAACCAGGACTAAACCAGAACTGAACCAGGACTAAATCAGAACTAAATCACGACTAAACCAGGATTATAGTGGGATTAAACTAGAATTAAACCAGGACTAAACCAGAACTAAACCAGGACCGACTCTTATAATAACAAGTGAACAGACCATTTCTACCATTATTCACTTTCCTCGATGTGTCAATCAAATTAGACCATTATCTAACACACTCATTAAGGGCCACACATAAAAACACAAACAAAGCTGAGGGCCGACTGAGGGCCGACTGAGGGCCGACTGAGGGCCACAGACTGAGGGCCGACTGAGGGCCACAGACTGAGGGCCGACTGAGGGCCACAGACTGAGGGCCGACTGAGGGCCACAGACTGAGGGCCGACTGAGGGCCACAGACTGAGGGCCGACTGAGGGCCACAGACTGAGGGCCGACTGAGGGCCACAGACTGAGGGCCGACTGAGGGCCACAGACTGAGGGCCGACTGAGGGCCACAGACTGAGGGCCGACTGAGGGCCACAGACTGAGGGCCGACTGAGGGCCACAGACTGAGGGCCGACTGAGGGCCACAGACTGGTCACCGATACAGTGAAAATCTCTGTTATTATTATGAGTTCGACTGAATCACTAGACCTTTATTCACGCTCACATCCTCAATGCGACACATTAAATATTTGATATGGACAGTAAATAGATTTACAGAAATGTTCAATAAAAAGTACAGTTTAAGATAATATGGGCCAATTCATCTGGAAGCTTGAGGACCAAGAAAAATTGGTCTGAGGGCCGCATTTGGCTCCCGGACCACAGTTTTGGCATGCTTGATCTAACAGTATCATAGCAACCAAAGAGCCAATCCAGAGCGAGGTTGTTGAAGGTAACACCACTTCCCGCCCACCTCGCTGATTTAGCATGTGACATTAGATTAGCAACCAACCAAGTATCAAACTACGCAACCGATCTGACCGACCAGCTAACAAACAACCGAACGTCCTCCTCCAGCCCCGCGTACCTCAGGACGAGCAGGGCGAGCAGGACAAGCAGAAGAGCAGGACGAGCAGAAGAGCAGGACGAGCAGGACGAGCAGAAGAGCAGGACGAGCAGGACGAGCAGGACGAGCAGAACGAGCAGAGCGAGCAGAACGAGCAGAACGAGCAGAGCGAGCAGGACGAGCAGGACGAGCAGAACGAGCAGAGCGAGCAGAGCACTGGCTTCAGCAGCTGCGCCGTGACCATGTGTCTAAAGACCATGTCCACCATGTAATACTTGTAATCCTGCACATTTGTAATGCACTTTACACGTCTGACAGGCCGCTCAGCGCGCCACACTACAGTCATTATTCACTCCGCGCACGCTCGGTGACGTACACTACGCGTCTGCAGCTGCTCCGGGCTCGGGATTGAACTCAAAACTACCAAACCGTGATGGGCAGTGGTTTCTGTTTTGATCTGATACTAAATAAGATGATGACGACGCTTTTTTTGAGTTGAGTTTTTTTCTCTCTCGTTTAAACTCTCTCAAAGTTCAAACCTTCGTAGGCGTCTTTGTCGGTGCAGAACGTTTCATCGACATTGTGGGTTTTGTCGGGGAGAAAACAAATTGCAAACGTACAGCACTTCAGAGTCACACTGAGATCCAACGGTTAAAGGCGGAGGAGTAAAAATGGAAAACTGGGTTAATGTGACGCACGATATTTATGTTACGGAGTGTTCGTGATCACGGCCTTAGTGCTCAACAGTTTTTTTTCTCGTTTTTCGCCAGATCCTGCTCCTTGGACCTACCCTGCACCTCCGCCTCCGACCCAGCTCTCCACGACCGGTACGAACACCTCCGCCTCTGACCCAGCCTTCTACAACCGTTTTTCGAAGACATCAGCCTACGACCCCGTTCGCTACGACCTGCTCCGTCAGCCAACATTCACATTTCCTTGTTTTACCTCGAGTCCGAATCTTTGATCTCTAAGACGTTATCACAATATCACGCAATATTTTCCAAGGCGAGATTAGGTGAAATGTCTTGCCCAGTGACACAACCATTTATCTATACAGGGTTCGACCTGCTGACGTTTGTGTTTGTGGATGAGTTTCAGCCGCTACCACGAAGCGAAGGCAAACAGGAGGTTAACCAAATAACCCAGGACCTCATTAATAAAACTAAGAATGTTGCGAAATTACACGACTTTCCACGTTATGTTTGGCATCGATAAAGAAGACAACTTGGAAATGAGCGATTTGATAAAAAAAAAATAAAACTCTGAACTTTTGGCGTTGGACTTTGAGAGACAAGACGGAGAGATGAGGAGAGAGAAAGTGTGTGAAAGTTTGGGTTTTGTCCTTGAATTTACCGTATTTTCTGTCGCACCAGCCAAAAAAAAAAACAAACCCAAAACAAAACATATATTTCACATATAAATCAATTTTTCAAGCCCAAGGTTTAGTTTGTTTCATCCCTGACAGTTTGTTCTGCTCACTAGCGCCTCACAGTGGTCACGTGATGCTGCTGTGACATGTCTGGGGCGTTAAACCGGGACGAGGGGCCTTTATACTGTCTCACACCTGCAATACTGTCCTGAAGAAGTCGGACTGCGGATGGCGCTGCCGTTCTTGCTCTAGTGACAGGAAGATGGCGGCAAAACCTGTTTAAATCAGCCGACCGGACACGTCGCAGTAACATCACGTGACCACTGTGAGGCGCTAGTGAGCAGAACAAAGTGTCTGGGATGAAAACAGACGAAACCTTGGTTTGAAAAAAGAAAATCCATGTAAAGTTTTATTTTCCTATTGACTACGTTGTACTTTCTGTTGAAATATTCCAAAAGTACATTCACAAATGCTGAACCTGCTCGTTTATAGAACTCGCTAGGGGGGAAAGGGTGAGGCTAACATGAGGCACTGCTCTGTCTGAAGCTCTGTTACTCAAGTTAGTCTTTAATCTGAGTTTTGTTTGAACACAATCTGAGCAGAAAGAACTCCAACAGGTGAGCCGATTTGTGCCGTTAAACACGTTCCTCTCAGATAACATTAGCCACAAGCTAGGTAGCGTTAGCATTAGCATTCGCCAACGGTTTTCAGTTAGTTGTCACCTTTTTGTTGAAAATTAAACACATAAACAAGACCAAGTGTGCTCCTTTTGATCATAGTTTCCTGAAATGCAGCAGTTTCGTTTCATATTCTGTATTTTTAAATATGAAAACGTGCGCGTGGCGTTTGCTAACGTGAGCGTTGTGTCACCGCGTCGCTGCCTTCCCGCTCCGTCTGCGTTCATTACTCCTGGCCTATAGAATGTTGTGATGTCATGTGAATCCCAGCCATCTTTACACAACCATCACCTCACAGCAGCACAACGCGAGCAGAACAAGCAGAACGAGCAGAATGAGCAGAGCGCCGGCTTAAGCACCTGCCGCCATGACGTCAGCCTGATCCCACTGTCGCTCGGACTGATCCGGCTCCTCACATGTGGAACGGGCCCCCCCCCCAACACACACACACACAGTGACTTACATTCACTTCCTGGAGACTGATCGTAACGTTAAAGATCCTATTTTACACAAAAAAATGACTCCTGTAGCTTTAAACCATGTCAGAACGTTGTCAGTGCATCAAAAACAGACCTGGAGTTGTGTTTTGTTTCATTCACACATGTTTGAGTCACACTTTATTATTACTCTGTTACATCTACAAAGGTCAAAACGCTCTGTTCCACCTTGTGATGTCATCAAGTGGGAGTTTTTAAGTTAACTCCTCCTTTTACCTTTAGCTCAGTTCAAGATAAGTGACAACTCCAGGACTGAAATGATCCAAATGATTCTATAAATGAAGGTGTGTGGAGTTTAAAAACACAGTGGAGCACTTCCTGTACCACCACATGATGACATCACAAGGTGGAACAGAGTGTTTTCAGTGTGAGAGAAGAACTCAGCCTAAATCTGCAGGTTTGCTTGTGCGTTAAACATGTGAGAATGAAACAAAACACAACTCCAGGTCTGTGTGTGACGAGGAAACAGAGATAAAAAGTTTGCAAAGTACGGACCTTTCAAAGACAAACCACAATGCATTTAAAAATATTAATTTCAGTCGTTAAATTGTTCTTTCATTTCTGTTTTTGCCACATTAATTTGCCTGTTTTGCTCAATTTTCTCTGCCAAAACCTATACCGGTCCAATCACTCAGAAATCAGATTACTGGCACACCAAAATCTGATTATTCTCTGATTTCTGGACTTTTAAGATGATTTAAAGTGGAACTAAACACCTGCAAACACAATGTCAAACAGAGCTGCTAAATAAAAACATACAAAAATTCTACAATCTGACATTTCTCTCTTTCAGACGACTTTTTTGTGTTTACATTGTGTTCTATGAGAAAATGCTTTGCGGGCTGCAGTACCAATGGACCGTCCACTAGGGGGAGATCGCACCCGGATCTGTGCACGGGACGTGATCTTTGTCTTCTTAAGAAAGGCTGGCTCCGTACACCGTGATAAACACCCGCCCACACACACTCACACCTCTCCAGTTTCAAAGGGACACCTGTTTATCAGAGCCCGGGGACGTGGGGGACGTGGGGGACGGGGGAGAGGACACTTCCCCTCTGGTCCATGGATCTGTGGAGGAGAGAGGACCAACAGCTGCAGGGACCGGAGCCAATGTAAGCACAATACAGACCGCTCTCTATCAGGTCCTCTGCTCCTGTCCCCACACAAAGACACAGAGACACAATACAGACCGCTCTCTATCAGGTCCTCTGCTCCTGTCCCCACACAAAGACACAGAGACACAATACAGACCGCTCTCTATCAGGTCCTCTGCTCCTGTCCCCTCACAGAGACACAGAGACACAATACAGACCGCTCTCTATCAGGTCCTCTGCTCCTGTCCCCTCACAGAGACACAGAGACACAATACAGACCGCTCTCTATCAGGTCCTCTGCTCCTGTCCCCACACAAAGACACAGAGACACAATACAGACCGCTCTCTATCAGGTCCTCTGCTCCTGTCCCCTCACAGAGACACAGAGACAGACCGCTCTCTATCAGGTCCTCTGCTCCTGTCCTCACACAGAGACACAGAGACACAATACAGACCGCTCTCTTATATTATATGAATCAAAAGTCCTCAAAATGGCGCCTATATCCAGTAAATCTGCCACAGTCCAAATACTGAATATGACCCGTCCCCGTACAGAGACATGTCCCGGTGTCCTTGTCCTCCCTGGTCCTTTAGGGGCTTAAAGCTGCTGTCCAACCCCACAGGAAGTGCTTTGTAGTGGGCTGAAGTCGGCTGAGCGCACATGAAAAGCTCCATCCAGACTTCTGTGACGTTTGATTGACAGCTCACAAGTCCCGGCACAATACGCCGCACTTTTCATGTTTCCTCGGATACGACGAACTAAAGCACAGTCTGGAACCTTACACCGCCGGGTTTCACTCAGAGACTTAAGTGTGCGACAGGTCACGCCACACATGTCACTAAAACATTATATTTACTTAAATCTTTCATAGTTTTGACTCGTTTGTGACTTTTGGATGAGTTTATAAAGTGTATGACATAAGCAGAAGTAAAAACACAACAAAATACAAAATAAAAATAAAAAAAATAATAATAAAAATACAAAAATAAAGTAAACACGAACCAAAACTTATATAATTACACGATATTTATGATAATTTACACACTTTTATTTTAAAGTTTAAACAGGTAGGTCGATGGATTCCGCTTTAAAACTCAGCGCTACTTCCTGTATTTTGGTCATTTTTTTTGCTCATTTGCTGCCTCCTGATGTAAAACTATGTGAAATATTACAGATTAAGGCTTTACATTCCATAAAACATCAAACTAAAGGTAAAAACGTGTTCTTCTCTGGGGCGTTAACCACAAACACGTCACATATTTACATCACCATGTTGCCTTTTGCTTGTTTTATAAGTTTCACGTTTATTTTTGACGCTTCCCTGCCTTCGCTCTCCCTGCTAAGTCACTCCCCTTCAGAGCGCTAACACGACCCATCCCGCTACTGAAACTACTGCACATCACGTAAAGTTTGTGAAGTCGTAGTGCACAGTTTGTGTCATGTTTTTGTGTATTTATGGAGGATTGTCGCGCGGGATCATGGGGGATGTAGACTTGTGGGCGGAGCCTCGTACAGAGTCTCACAGCTAACCGGGCCCGGGAGAGATTGCGAAATTACTCAAACTTGCATGAATGACATATAAAAAACACTTCAGACACGTTTTTAACATGTGAAAAAGCTGAAATTAAATAAATAAATACATAAAAATCAGCTTTAATCAAATAATTGTTGTAGTTTGAAGACTCACGGCTAATTACGAAACCAAAAAATCAGTGTAGTCTCCTGTCAAACATACATAAGCAATGGGCTACGTTTATAATCAGATAACGAGAGTAATCAGATAAGCCGATAATCAGATCTGATGTTTGGTGTTTACAGCACAACCGTAATCTGATCGTCAAAAACATAGTCAATAACAATCAGCAGAACTGTTTTAAAGGTCCTGTTGACGCTTCACGGTGACATCATGCCGTTACCGTGGAGACGCAACGCACACATTAGCAAAAACTGACAAAAAAGTTTCAAATCTTCTGAAATGAAATGGGGAAAAAAAAAACACAAAATGGAGTTAAACACACATTTTCAGGAGTTTGAGATCAACACACGGTCCTGTTCACGTGTTTCATTTCAACGAAAAGGTGAAAAACTGTTGGCTAATGCTAAGGCTAATGCTAGCTAGCTTGGGACTGTAACTTTATTCGAGAGGGACTTGTTTAACAGCACAAATCAGCTCACCCGTTGAAGTTCCAGCTAAGTCAGTTCTTTATAGTCAGATTGTGTAAAAATAAAACTCAGATTCAAGTCGAAAAAATCCTCAGACAGAGCAGTGCCTCCATTAGCATCATCATTAGCTGCAAAGTATCAGTATTACGCAAAACTGACTCTTCTGAGCTCTAAACGATGTTCTAATGCTTTTACCTCATCAAAAATATACCTGAAGTTGCGTTTCGTTTCATTCTGTCTACATCTCCAAAGCTCGAAATGCTCTGTTCCACCTCGTGATGTCATCAAGTGGGAGTTTTCAGTTAAGTTCACAGCTCATTTTACTTTTATTTCAGTAGATTGACAATCCAGTGGCTGAAATGATCCAAATGATTCTAGAAACAAAGGTGTGTGGAGTTTAAAAACACAGTGGAGCACTTCCTGTATCACCACATGATGACATCACAAGGTGGAACAGAGTGTTTTCAGTTTGAGCGAGTTTGTGTGTTAAACATGTGAAAAAAACAAAAACAAAACACATTCAAGATGATTTAAAGCGGAACTAAACACCTAAACTCCGCCCACAAACACATTTCAAATAGAGCTGCTAAAGTGGGCGGAGTCTGGAGGACTAAAGGAGAGAGGGGGGAGGAGGAGGGGCGGTGGTCTGGGGTATGAGGTACAGCGTGATTGGTCAGACATTTGTAAACTCCGCCCCCTGCTGGTGTTTCTGATCATAAACACCTGGCTGTAATCAGAGGGCAGTGTTGTGCGATGTCACCAAGCACTTAAAACTGCATTTTTATACATTTTTTTGAACCAAATGCTGTAAATTGACCTGTTTTGCACAAAAATTACCCCAGAAAAAACACAAGAAACAGTAGATAAAGCCTTAAAACACCACTCACAACGCATAAATGAACTGATTTTGCTGTTTATGTTTTATTTCATTCGTTAAAACTCCAAAAATCTGTGAGTAGATCAGATTTGTCTGTTTGTGTAACCGCAGACACTGTTCACACGGCATCTCAAATACCTCCAGAAATCAGATAATGACGCCGTGTTTGCCGTGGAATTTGAAATATTAGTACATTTCTGATTTTGTAAAAACACTGTATCTATGTGAAGGTATGAGGAGGTGGAGGAGGAGGTGGAGGAGGTGGGAGGAGGCGTTCGAAAGCACCTGGGAAAATTGAGATATGATTACGATTTGGCAGTGAAAACCACCGCTCTGCCAAGGCCCATAAATCACAGACAGATTATTACCTGAACTAACACGCAACCACACATGTTTTTTTTTTCTAATTCTGATTTGGTTTGATGAGATAATACCTGTGCTAAATGTTCATCAATGCTCTTTACAGCTTTATGGTTGCTAAGTAACAGTTATGAAATGACCTCGACGTGTCATATCTGCTGTGTCCAAACCAGGAAGTCACATTTAACCTTTGACAAAATCACAAAACTAGAAAAGAAAACACGATGCATCCATGTGTTTGGTTTCACTCATCGAAAGGCTGGACTCCCAGACTTCCCTCACCCCAGACACTTCCCCAGACAGCTCCTCGTAGAAAAGACTAGTGAGATCTTAGAGGTAATGATCTTAACATATGATTTAAAACTGACAGCTGCACATAACCGTTGAGTATTTTCATCTGTGTGACGATGAGTTTAAGTGAATCCACGTAGAAACATTTCGTCTGAGGTCAAACCCGCCAAAATGAGATTGCGTCATGATTACGTAAATAACGACGCGTGAGTGGAAAAAGGTTAAAGTTCATAACCCCACCTCCTCATGTCAGTGAAGAGTTCTTTTACTGATGGCTGGATAAATCTTAATTTTATTCTGCAAACTCGGTCGCTCATGACAACAATGCTGTCGACGCCACTGGCACCGCTGGCTCCACTAACGGCACTAACGCCACCAACGCTACCATCTCTACCAATGCCGCCAACATCACCAACGCCTCCAACGCCACTGACTGTTTACTGTTTATTCTGATCTGAACCGTTCATACTGAAAGTGAAACATATATTATCCATGTGTGTTTATTACTTAAAGGTGCACTCTGTAATTTTACAGTCGAGGCTTTTCTACACGGGGATGTTACTGCTTTGCCTGGAGTTTTCCACAGTGTGGCATTAAAGTTATCCATCTTACACTGAATCATTTCACATGTTTTGTTTAGCTAAAAAAAAAGCAAAAATGGATAGACAGATGTAATGCAGGACTGTGAAACACTGTGAAAGCAAAGCAACAGCATCTCCATGGAAACAAGCAGGCAGCAGACCCTCACGAGAAAGTTACAGAATGCACCTTTACGTGACATGAAAAGCAATGTAATGTCTAAAATGTAAAACCATTCCACATTCATATCTTCATTAAAAAGTTAGTAAAGTTTAGTGCTTTCCAGAGACTCGGCGTGGTCATGTGAACGCGCCCCAGGTCGGACAGAGCGGCGGTTCAGAGGGCACAGTGGTCAGTATGAGACGGATTACACAAAACAAGCGCTCCCCTGTTTACGCTCTGACCCGGGCCCGCGGCGTCATGTGTGCGACATTACCTCTGTCACTCAATCAACTCATCCTCATCCAACTGAATCAGATCACCGGACTCCGCCGACAAGTTACAAACGCCTAACGATGTGAGAGAACCCACGGGACGAGGGAACGCACCAAAATCAACAATCAACTTGACCTGCAGCAGAGAGTAGGGCGTTCATTAAAGGGCCGGATGACACTGTTTTCTGATCTAGGGAAGTTGTAACTGACCGAACAAAGTATTACATAAACATATATTACACACATTTTTTACAAACTACTTTATTCAAATACTAAATATTCCCGAATCCCGTAGATCTTGTGTGTGAACAAAATGAAAGGAGATAACAGAGAGCTTCAGTGTTAGTTTGAGTTTTGGTCTTTGTCTCCAGTGAGTTGATAACGGTGCCAAGGGGGGCGCCGAGGGCCAAAGAGGTCACACGAACAATCGTTTAATTACAGAAGAAGAGGAGTCCTGCTCACAGCGTCGGGTGTTTGTGGAGCAGGCTCTGGAGCGACTGCAACGAGTCATGTGACCAGAGCAAATGTGAAACAACTCAGAGTTTTAGTAATAATTTATGTTTCTACAAATGATAAGTATATCTAAACTGAACCATCTCCATCCAACCTGAACATTTAAATATCTCCAACGAGCACAGCCTGAAACATCTAAACATCTCCATCAAGCACAACCTGAAACATCGTTCATAGACACACATTCAACATCGAGGAAGTGTCACAGCGATAGAAGCTGATCCAATAACGAATAAACCCCAAAACCTTCAAGTTGGTGAACAAGCGCTCTACCTCCTGAGCCACTGTCGCCATGACGCACATGAGAAATGAAATCAGACGCTCTAATGGAAGTGTTGTGTACGTTTGACGCCTCACATCTGCAGTTTTATGGTTTACACATGGATCAAAAGTGCAGCGTTATAGAATTAGGCGGCCATTTTGTCTGTAGAGCGCCGACGCCTCCGACACAGACCGGACACCGCGGCGACTTCGCTCAAACGTCTCTTTTCAAAACGTCCGCTCATCCTCCGCGCTATGTCCTGTATCAGACTGAGTTAAAGCTGCACTATGTAACTTTCCCGGTGCTTGCTCTCTCCACAGATCTGACCTGTAGCTTGGCCTGTAACCGTGAACATATACAGTTTAATGTTTAATGCCATGCCGTGGAACTTTTCGAGGCAAAACAGCAGCATCTCCATGGAGACGAGCGGGTAGAAAAGTTATCTGACCGATGTGATCAGAGGTATAATACTCCCTACAGCGGCGTGTTCACCTCTCTGGTTCTCTCTCTCATTATTTAAAGATGCATTACGTGAATTTCACTGTCTCCATGGAGATGTTAGCATATTCCAAAATACGGCATTAAACTAATCTTGCTTCTTTTTTTTTTTTTTGTCTTTTTTGGGAAATATTTGATTGCTAAACAAACAATTCCAAATGAAATTCCTGATGTCTGACGGAGCGGCGTTCCACAGACGTGACCTCGGTCCTCGCCGGAGGCACCTGCTCGTCTCCATGGAGATAAACGCTGAGTGTCAAAGTGTGGAACATTCCAGGAAAAGACAAGCACACGGCAGAACCTTTTCAGACTGTAGATGTGATGATGTCATACTCCCAGATGGAGGCAGCAGGTCACGTTTTATTTTACCATGAAATATCCAAAAGTTAAACGCACAAATGTTGGACCTGGTGTCGTATTTTAGTGTCCAGACCCAAAAACTCGCCGTGTTACAAACAGAAACTTGTATTTTCGCCGTATCTTAGCGTTCTGGTGTAAAGAAACATCCCTACATTTCTTTTTTTTGTTTATTTTCTGGACACAACAGCTACTGTCGGTCGTAACAAACGGCAAAACAAGAGCAAGTACTACATAACAACAAAACAAAAACAAAAAAGAAAGAAATATACATCAACTTACAACAAAAACGCAGCCTTACATGATGCTAACATGACGCTAACACGATGCTAACACGATGCTAACGCTGGTTCACTGAAGAAACATTCACAAAGCGGGAGGATTGTTGGGAATATTCCGCACGTTTTCGCTGAATAAACTCAAGCGTCTTATCGGCGTGATCGGGGGTAATGTCCTTAAGTGACGCCTTCATTTATTTGTCACACTTCCTCGTCTTTCCAGGTGACTTTCGTTTATCTCTTTACCTCCGTCTGTCTCCGTCTTTCTTTTCATCCTGTTAAACATTTTTCCGTCGTGTCTCTTTTGGTTTGTTCACTGCTCTGTGTTGGATCTGTTCACTCTCTCCTGCTCTTTGTACGAGCACAAACCCTACACCACAGAGCTAATCCTACCAGCGCACACTCTGACAATGAGAGCGCCACTGCCACCTACTGTAGTGGAGGTGCAATTACACTTACAACACACTTACATTTACAACAACAAAATAAACAGCTACAAGAACAAGAAAAGGTCTCAGCTCTGAGCTAAACTCTAAATATCAGCTCATTACGATGTTCATTTTCGCCGTTTCCGTCTGTGTTAAATATTATCGGTCTGTCGAGCGTTTGCGTCTCCGGTTAAACCTTGAGAAAAAGCCGTTTTATCTGAGCGTAAAGAGGCAGGAAGGCGTGACCCTGGGTGTTTCTCCGAGTCTTATCTTCAGGGGGAAATAAAGGCGATAGTTGTGGAATCCAGAGGACACCGTGGACACCGCGTCTGTGGTGTGACATCTACACAACTCAGCCACGACCAGCGCGACCTCCGACACGCAAGTTTAAAGTGGAAATATGACGCGAAATCGACTTATTAGAACGTTTATCCGCGTTACGTTTTTTTTTTCTTTCTCATTTACTGACTTGAAGTGGTGTTTTGAGCTGTATCCCGCTGTGTTCAAGACGCAACTGCTTCGATCAACCCACGTTATTACCTCCACCAGGACACGCCCACTGTGACACGCCCACTGTGACACGCCCACTGTGACACGCCCACTGCGACACGCCCACTGCCACATCCGCACTTCCTTCTCCAGTTTCAATTTCCTTAATCGGTGATACTCGTAAGATTCGGCAGCGTCGCGTCGTCATTTTAGTACAAATTAAATAAAAATCTGCTACGCGCTAACGTGATACGCGTCTGTCCACAGGGGGCGCCAGCTGTTCCACGTCTCTTTGTCGTGATGACGTTTACGGCGACGTCAGCTCCCGTTGGACACCACAGTTTTCTAACGCGGAACTCTGCAGATTTGTGTCTTTTATGAAGTCGTTTTAGATGAATATTGTGATTTAAAATGTGTAAATTATAACAGAATGATCCACAGGCCTCATAAATTAAAACTACAGACCAGACACGAGGTCAGTACGTCTTTTTTACAGCTAAATCGAGGAAAAAACAAGAACGAGATTTCGAGTAATAAAATGTCGCAATACAAAATGACTAAAAGATGAGGATCAGGGTTAACGCTGGTGAGTTATGGCTCTTGGGAAGCTGCAGCGCCGAAACGCAGAGCTGCACTGACAGCTACAAGAGTAAATCAAGTACACGGAAAATACTGAGGCCAAGAGTACGATTTGAAGAGCACTTTTATAAATGACGCTGAAGTCTTGTCTCGTCTCGTTATCACGGAAACAGCGTGTCGTCCAACCGCTATGACAAGACGCGCCGTGCGACTTTCCCGCTCGTCTTTATGGAAATATTTGAGCTTTTTCTGGATTGTTCCGCAGTATGGCATTAAATCTGTCATGGGTTTGTGCAATCGTAGGTGTTTTTTCATTGCTAAGAAGAACTTCATAGGTGAGTTTACGCTGAGCTCGTGTAAAAAAGTGTCTGAGTGAGTTAAAAATATAACTTTTAACAAGAAATGGTTGCAATTTTCTGCCTCGCCAGTAGGTGTCACTGTAGTGTACGGGTAATGCAGTCACTCGAAGTCGCACACGTGACGTCATCAAAGCGCGACAGCCAAGAGCCTCACTGAGAAACTGACAGAAAAAGGTGCGAATAAGAAGTAAAATGTTATTATAAATGGGTTTTTGAGCACAGAAATAAACTTTAACACTGATAAATGATTCTGTAATGAGCGACGTATTTTAAGATTATTGTTCATTTAATTTGTAGAACCAAAGATTGACTCAGACTGACTCAGACTGACTCAGATTGACTCAGACGGACTCATATTGACTCAGACTGACTCAGATTGACTCAGACTGACTCAGATTGACTCAGACTGACTCATATTGACTCAGACGGACTCATATTGACTCAGACTGACTCAGATTGACTCAGACTGACTCAGATTGACTCAGACTGACTCATATTGACTCAGACGGACTCATATTGACTCAGACTGACTCAGACTGACTCAGACTGACTCAGATTGACTCAGACGGACTCAGATTGACTCAGACTGACTCAGACTGACTCAGATTGACTCAGACTGACTCATATTGACTCAGACTGACTCATATTGACTCAGACTGACTCATATTGACTCAGACTGACTCAGATTGACTCAGACTGACTCAGACTGACTCAGATTGACTCAGACTGACTCATATTGACTCAGACTGACTCATATTGACTCAGACTGACTCATATTGACTCAGATTGACTCATATTGACTCAGACTGACTCAGATTGACTCATCCTGTGAAAAGTGTAACGGCTCACGTGAGGGAAACACTGGCCTGTGTGACAGAGTGAGGGTTTAGAATGTTTAAACATATATTATTATTTTGTGATGGATCTTATACTTTTGTGGTTAATTCAGAGAAGAGACAGCTCTGTCCAGGGTCCGTCCGTGCACTGGGTTGTTGTGGTCAGTCTGTCCGCCATTTTGAAGTGACCTGAAGTTCACTGTTAAGCAATTTAATTCCATGTAAACTAAGTGGTGTTTGCTCTCTGTTTTGTTAAAGGATAAGTCCACTACTGTTGTCTTTAGTCTTTTAACTTTGATTATTACTATTTTATTTTTTGAAAGAGAAACTTTTGATTATTACAAAGAGACTGTGTGCGTTATGAATTCTGAAAGTGTCAAAGTCGATGCTGTTCTCCTGCTGGGGACAGTCGGGAAATAAAAAGATCCACTTTATTTTTTGCAGTTGCTGGTGTCTGGTCTTTTCATTTTACACCGGGCCACATATATATATATATATATATATATATATATATATATATATATATTTGGAATTCCGATCGCGAGTATCATAGCAACCAAAGAGCCAATCAGGAGCGAGTCTGTTGAAGGTAACGCCCCTTCCCGCCCACACCGCTGGTTTAGCAGGGAGCGGACGCTTAGTAACGCTGTCAATCAAACCTGTTGCTAACGCTAGGGGAGTGAGTGGGGGTTAGCTATGCCCCTTTACATGAACAGTCTGTGGCTTTGGACAAAATCGTACTGCTAACTGTAAGAAAGGTTTGAATAAGGCCCCGGAGAGATTGCTAAATTACTCAAACATGCATGGACGACATCTAAATCCTCTTCAGACATGCTTTGAATGAGGGAACAATGTTATAACATGATAGAAAGCCTAAAAAAAGTAAACTTTGTCTTAAAAACTGGGGATATCAAGTAGCATTGTTAGCTCTGATTCATTTTGTTGTTTCTTTTCCTCCCTCATGACGATGCTACACTTCCCAGAAGCCTCTGTTTACACACAGGAGTCTCTCTTACAGACTTCAAACCCTCTTCTATGTCATGGTCCACTCTGTCGCTCATTAAGACATTCCTCCTCGTGTGGGATGTCCCGCTCTGTCTCCACGGTGATGGCTTCAGATAAGAGCCAGTCCCTTGGATGTTGTCCACTGTAAAAACTAAAGAGCTTGTTTAGCTAAGTTACAATGACGTATGAAATCCTGCGGTTTTCCAGATATTGTCCAAAGCAAAACGATATTTTAATTCTGTCCAACCTAAGGTGTGAACTGTCGCCTGAATCACACCTTAGGGTAAACTGAACATTTTAATTCTGTCTAATCTAGGGTGTGAACTGTCGCCTGAAGCACATTTTAGGTTAAACAGAATCAAAAATAAATTACAGGCCTTACTTATTTACAAATACTCCTTAATGTAAACAACTAGGGTGTGTTAGTTTCAGTGAAGTTAGCTCCTCCCATCATAAAGTGACCAAATTGACTAAACTCAGCCCCTCCTTGAATCCAGATCATTAAAGATGGACTATGTAACTTTTCTGGTGAGTCTGTGTCTTGCTCGTCTCCATGGAGAGGTTGTTGCTTCGTCTGGAATGTTCCGCATCACGGCATTAAATGTGTCCATCTTGCGTTTGTTAAATTTTATTGTAAACTGGAACTTTGGTGGCGTCTCTTGGTGGTCTTCAGGGAGATGGACAAGTTTAATGCCATACTCTGGAAGATTTCAGGCAATGCGATAATACTACCATGGAGACAAGCAGGTGCGTACCCTCCAGCAGAAAGTTACATAGTGCGTCTTTAATGTTG
Source organism: Periophthalmus magnuspinnatus (assembly GCF_009829125.3). NCBI lineage: Eukaryota > Metazoa > Chordata > Actinopteri > Gobiiformes > Gobiidae > Periophthalmus > Periophthalmus magnuspinnatus. Next base: position 1,178,926 of record NC_047134.1, on the reverse strand, counting down.
ATTTGACTAATCTCTTTTTCAATATACTGGATATATTTTGGAACAAGACGGATTTTGTTATAGTATGTGTATAATTCTCCGCTTCATTTAAAAAATATTAAATTAAAATAAACCAAAACAAAGAAGTATGAATACTGTCACTGGAGTAAAACAGAGGATCAGACAGAACGTGGATCGTTTTATTATACACAGGAAATATTTAAACCAGTCAGGATTTAACAAGTCAAATCTGGTAAAGTTGATATTTGCCCAAACTGATAAAACAAAGATTTAGTCAGTTAGCGTCTAGTCCTGGTTTAGTCCTGGTTTAGACCTGGTTTAGTCCTGGTTTAGTCCTGGTCTAATCCTGGTTTAGTCCTGGTTTACTCCTGGTTTAGTCCTGGTTTAGTCCTGGTTTAGTCCCGGTCTTGTCCTGGTTTGGTCCTGGTCTAGTCCTGGTTTAGTCCCAGTTTTGACGTGTGTGTCAGATCCAGTTGTAGTGTTCAGTCCAGTGTCAATCGTCTGAGATGAAGCGTTCCTCTGGGGGCGTCCTCTGGGGGCGTCCTCTGGGGGCGTCCTCTGGGGGCGTCCTCTGGGGGCGTCCTCTGGGGGCGTCTCAGATGAAGCGCTCCTCTGGGGGCACAGAGTCTGAAGGGGGGGCTGCTCGGGTGAGAGAGGAGTGTTTATTCGTTCCTCTCTGTGAGCTTGTGTTTGACAGAGTCTGGATAACGGATGAACACTCTGGATTGGTTTGGTTTAAACTTTGAAACGTTCAGTTCAAAGAAGTTTCATCACATCATTTTTAAAGTGCACCATAAGTGACAAAGCTGAATGACGTAACTTCTTGCTTAGTCCAGAATATTCCACAGTATGGCATTAAACATATACATTTAATCCTCTTTACTCTATGGAATGAAGCAGGAAATGCAACAAGAAGTTACAGTTACAGCTCAGATCTGTGGAGACGTCACCTTGAATGTATGTTTTTCAAGGTAACTGAACATGTCCAAGATCGATAGGTTTAATGCCATACTGTGGAACATTGCAAGCAAAGCAAAGATCTCCATGGATACAGGTGCAGCTTTAAATTTTTTTTTTATTTGAGGAGCGTTTGTTGAACACTACACTTCAGACATGATTTTATATTTTCAAATTTGTGGTCTTGTCTTTGGAAGTCTGTGCACTTTTAAAGCCCCGCTGTGTAACATTTCTGATCTTTCATACTTTGTGTAAATTCGCCGAGGACACCACTTTTTCCTCACACTTGATTAAAATGAGTAAAGGTCTGAGCAGACTTGAGCCTTCTCTCCACACGTCTGCTCTCGTCGCACTTTGTCTGTTGAAAAGAACAGTTTTGGGGGAGGGGTCTTTGGGGTCACGTTGTTAATTGCGTGTTGACAGTGTTCCCTGTGTCCTGTCCTCAGCCCGAGCGCCTGAGGGACTGCGGGGGGACTGTGGGGGATTCTGGAGGACCATCGGGAACTCTGAGGGACTCTGGGGGACTGTGAGGGATTCTGGGGGACTATGGAGGACGGTGAGGGACTGTGGGGGATTGCGAGGGACTTTGGGGGACTCTGGAGGACCATCAGGGACTCTGGGGGACTCTTGGGGACGGTGAGGGACTGTGGGGGGCTGTGAGGGACTGTGGGGTACTCTGTGGGACTATGGGAGACTCTGCATGACTCTGGAGGACTTTGGAGGACACTGGGGGACTTTGGAGGACTCTGAGGTACTCTGGTGAACTCTGGGGGACACTGGGGGACTCTGGAGGACTTTGGAGGACTCTGGGGGACTCTGGAGGACTCTAGGGGACTCTGGGGGACTTTGGAGGACTCTGGGGGACTCTGGAGGACTCTAGGGGACTCTGGGGGACTCTAGAGGACTCTGGGGGACTCTAGAGGACTCTGGGGGACTCAGGCAGGTTTGAAATGCCCGGGACCTCTTCGAGCGCTGTGTAAATTGAGGATCTTTCAGCTTGTTTGACTTTAGAGGATGTTTGGAGGTGACTGATGTCGTCCGGACTAAACCCTCTCTGAAAGACGGAGTCCACAGACGCGCTAATGGAGCCGATCCATCAGAGCCGTGTTTGAAATGTCCCACAATGCTTTTCTCTTGTTTTGACTGGGGACTGGACGAGGGTCTTGTTTTATGCTAAACTTTGAGCTTTTAGACATGTAAAAAAAAAGATGTTTCCTTTTCAAAAACATGACTGGAATGTTTGAGTAATCCTGCAGAATCAAAGCATCTCCTGCTAATCACACGTCTTACTTTTGCCAGCAGAGGGCGCAAGAACTGTCTGAGGATTCCCCGTGAAGTGAAACCAGGGGTGAGTCGTCCTGGAAACAACTTAAAGGTACAGTACCTGCCTGGAATGTTCCACAGTATGGCATAATGCAATACCGTGGAACAAAACAGGCAAAGAAATTACATCTCCATGGAGACAAGCAAGAAGTGTACGCTCCACCTGAAAAGTTACACAGTGCATCTTTAGGGCATTTTGTGTTGTTTTAACGTCTGGTCAAATGTAGAGGACAGATTTACTGACGCAACATTAAAGTACAGGAACACACTTTATACACTTTTCTCACACATTTTCTCACATTTCTCTCTCGTTTAAACTCTCTCAAAGTTCAAACCTTCGTAGGCGTCTTTGTCGGTGCAGAACGTTTCATCGACATTGTGGGTTTTGTCGGGGAGAAAACAAATTGCAAACGTACAGCACTTCAGAGTCACACTGAGATCCAACGTTTATGTAAATTTGTCTGAACACATTCTGTACTGGACAGGAGACACGGCACGGAGGAGACTGATGGACAATGGTCTACAGTCCAACAGCCAATCAGGACGCACGACACAATGGTCTACAGTCCAACAGCCAATCAGGACGCACGACACAATGGTCAGACACAACTTATATAGTTTTTTGAGACTGTTTTAGTATCAAAATAAACCCGCTAAAAGGTTGTAAGGGCTGGGCAGGTGCGCGGTTGGGGGGCAGGACAGTCGTCGGACGTACCTGGCTGTTGAGTCTCATCTCGTGGCGTGTTTCTGTGTGGACTCTGCGCACCTGACAGGACGACAGGTGCGTTGGAGCTGAGGCGCTAGGTTTTTAAGATTCAAGTTTTTTTTTTATTAGTGCAATGTTTCGATCCCTCTGACTTTCTTCAACTAATCATGAGCTCGGACAGTTCACTTAAACGTCCGGCCGTGTTTAGACGCAGAGGCTCGGGTGAAACAAGAAATGACAACTCCTCGATTATTATGGCAACAAAACTGGGTTCAACCACTGAAGAGGCCTATCCTGTATCCTGTAAACAGCGAAAAGCCCACACACAGCCTGCTCCAAAGCCTAAAAACACTCTCCATTATGTCACTGCGAAGATTCAGTCTGCAGCTGTCCTCTGCTCTTCAGCCCTATCTCGCAATCAGCACCTCTTTACACTCCCAGGTACACAAGGACAGTCAGGAATACACCCGGACACCAGAACTCTTCCCAAGGTCCTGGACAAAAAGCCCCCCGCGGAATACAAGCAGTAGATGAAAAGAGGAGTAGATAGAGGAGATACACAGGGAGCAGCTGGTGTTTAAATCAAAGACGCCTTCACCGTAGCAGAAAAGGGAGGTGTGAGATAGAGGAGGTGCGGGGGGGACGTTACAAAAAGAGCCGGAGTGAGAGCGGGAGAGAAAGAGGAGGCGCGGTGACGGCAGCTGGTTTTCAAATCAAGTGTCCAATCCAAACGGGAGGCATCAGAGCGAGAGAAAGAGGAGATACAGGGAGCAGCTGGTGTTCAAATCAAACGCGCCCTCAGAACAGTACAAGGACATCTGCGGAACACGTCAGCGCAGCCCCGGCCGACGCACGAGGCCCGGGGTCAACTGTGGGAACGCTCGGACGCTCGTGACTTCAACATCTTGATATTTTGGGTCTGAAACAATAATCAGATCATAATTTTGCAGTTCGTAAAAATGTGTTAAAACGTCTTAGTATCGATCGGATTGAGTCTTATTTGGCTCCTCCCGCTCGTCTCCATGGAAATGTCGTTCCTTTTTCTAAAATCTTCCACAGTGCGACATAAAACATATCTACGTTCATGCAGAATGTTCCACAGTCTGTTTTTAGCTTTGTATTTCCACGGAATCATGCAGCGGATTTTCCATCTAGAGGAAGTTACACACTATCACTTTATCCCAGCCAACAAACGACGCGCTCTCCAAGAAACCCAACGGATCCTCCCCGCAGGGAAAACCCGCCGGAACCAGGTCACCTCACGCCGCGGCCGCACGCCAAACAAACAACTACACCTGCGAACGAACGCTACCAAAACAAACGAACGCAACAAACTTCAGCGCACACAGATTAACAAATGCGTCCAAAAACACTGAGAGCTTCGACGAGCCCCTGATCTAAATAAAGTCAACAAATGTATTCACTTAAAGCCAGAGGGGTGGATGTGTGTAAAGGTCCTGGGTGTGCGACTATGTGACTATGTAAGAGCAGGATGAGCACGAGCTTTTAAAGGTGCAGTGCGTCGGACCTTTGACGCACCACCCAACTCCACCTGCACAAAATAATAACACGCAGCAGTACATCTAAGGACAGGGCCGCGACAATAATATTCTAGCCATAGTCTGTTTATATAAATGGACATAGCTAACCTGCTAGCCGCTGAGTTCCAAACAGGAAGTGATCATGGGTGCACTTCTGGCTCAACTGACTCTGGCTCCAATTCATTTTCTATTGATAAACTGTGTCCCCAGTCATCTTGGTCTTAAATGTTCATATGAACCCGCTCTACCCAATCCCAGTGTTCATTTTTTTAAGTTTTTATTTATTTTTATTTAATTTATTTATTTTTTGTTATTTTGAATTTATTTTTTTATATATTCATTTTTTTAAGTTATTTTAAAAAAATTTATAATGTATTTATTTTGAGTTTATTTATTATTTTTTTGTTATTTTGAGATTTTTTAAAATTTAATTTTTATTATTATTATTTTTTTGTTACTTTGAGCTTATTTTTTTGTTATTTTGAGTTTGTTTTTTTGAAAAACTGCTCTACATGGTATTTTTTTTTTTTTTTTAAGTTATTTGGAATTTATTTAGATTTTTTTTGATTGAAATGAATTTTATTTATTTGTTTTTTTTTGTCATTTTGAGTTTAATTATTTTTAGTTATTTTATTTATTTTTTATATTATTATTATTATTATTATTATTATTATTATTATTATTATTATTATTTGTTATTTTGACTTTATTTTGAGTTTATTTAGTTTTTTGTATTTTAAGTTTGTTTTTTGAGAACTGTCTCCTCTCTCTGTCTCTGCTGTCAGCCTCATTTTGGTCTTAAATGTTCGTATTAACCCTCTACATGATCCTGGGGTTTTTATTTCACTATTTTTATCCGTAAATAAATATATGAACATTAATAACAGACACGCTCCTGTCTAACCCTGTGTGGGTGTGAGGGGGCGTTACCTTCAAGAACCTGCCTCTGGATTGGCTCTGGCATTTTAGACAATATCAAATAATGAATAATAATAATGATACTGAATTGAACAGTTCCAGAAAATCCACTTAAAGATGCCTGTGACTAACACTTGAACACGGGCGGTGTAGTGTTTCCACGGCGCAGACGGAGCGTTTCAGTGTTGATGCAGATAAATGAAACCCTCCTCCCTGTTCTCTCTGAAGGCTTTTCCTCCGCAGATACAAACAGGACCTTGAATGCAGCTGTTTTCACCGCAGACAAATGTGTGCTTCACTCTGGAATCTCAGGGCTACAGCTCGGACCAGCAGATAACGCGCTAAGTCCACGAGCGCGCCGGCCACATCCATCACGGGCAAATCAAAATTTCAGTCTGAAGGTCGAGAAGCCGAAAGCGGCGTTTGAATAAGACTTAACGAATATTATTACACGAGGTGAAGTACAAAGTAGTGGTCCGAGGAAGTACTCAAGTAAAGTTAGTAAAAAGACACAAAAATGAGACAAAAGTAAGACTAAAGTACTGCTACACTGAAGTATGGTGTCTGAAAAGTACTCCAAGAAGGACAATGTCTGTACAACGTTACTCGAGTAAATGTACCTGAGTATCGTCTACACGTCCATGTCCTTTATTGTTTTACATGTTCTGAAAGGCAGGGGGGTCCTGTATGAGTGTCTTTGATCATATTTAGTCAAATGTGTTTAAAATGTGAACCTTTAACAGAATCGAGTCAAAAGCAGAGTGAAGTGTGTTGCCCAAGGGTACAACACATCACACATCAATATAAAGACTTGGACTGGTCCTGGTTTAGTCCTGGTTTAGTCCTGGTTTACTCCAGGTTTAGTCCTGATTTAGTCCTGGTCTAGTCCTGGTTTAGTCCTGGTTTGATCCTGGTATAGTCCTGGTTTAGTCCTGGTTTAGTCCTGGTTCAGTCCTGGCTTAGTTCTTGTTTAGTCCTGGTTTAGTCCTGCTTTAGTCCTGGTTCAGTCCTGGTTTAGTCCTGGTTTAGTCCAGGTTTAGTCCTGATTTAGTCCTGCTTTAGTCCTGGTTTAGTCCTGGTCTAGTCCTGGTTTAGTCCTGGTTTAGTCCCAGTTTAGTCCTGGTTTAGTCCCAGTTTAGTCCTGGTTTAGTCCTGATTTAGTCCTGGTTTATTCCTGGTCTAGTCCTGGTTTAGTCCTGGTTTGGTCCTGATTTAGTCCTGGTCTAGTCCTGGTCTAGTCCTGGTTTAGTCCTGGTTTGGTCCTGATTTAGTCCTGGTTTAGTCCTGGTTCAGTTCTGATTTAGTCCTGGTTCAGTTCTGATTTAGTCCTGGTTCAGTCCTGGTTCAGTTCTGATTTAGTCCTGGTTCAGTCCTGGTTTATTCCTGTTTTAGTCCTGGTTTAGTCCTGGTTCAGTTCTGATTTAGTCCTGGTTCAGTTCTGATTTAGTCCTGGTTCAGTCCTGGTTCAGTTCTGTTTTAGTCCTGGTTCAGTCCTGGTTCAGTTCTGATTTAGTCCTGGTTCAGTCCTGGTTTAGTCCTGGTTTATTCCTGTTTTAGTCCTGGTTTAGTCCTGGTTCAGTTCTGATTTAGTCCTGGTTCAGTCCTGGTTCAGTTCTGATTTAGTCCTGGTTTAGTCCTGGTTTAGTCCTGGTTTGATCCTGGTATAGTCCTGGTTTAGTCCTGGTTTAGTCCTGGTTCAGTCCTGGTTTAGTCCTGGTTTAGTCCAGGTTTAGTCCTGATTTAGTCCTGCTTTAGTCCTGGTTTAGTCCTGGTTTAGTCCTGGTTTAGTCCTGGTTCAGTCCTGGTTTAGTCCTGGTTTAGTCCAGGTTTAGTCCTGATTTAGTCCTGCTTTAGTCCTGGTTTAGTCCTGGTCTAGTCCTGGTTTAGTCCTGGTTTAGTCCCAGTTTAGTCCTGGTTTAGTCCCAGTTTAGTCCTGGTTTAGTCCTGATTTAGTCCTGGTTTATTCCTGGTCTAGTCCTGGTCTAGTCCTGGTTTAGTCCTGGTTTGGTCCTGATTTAGTCCTGGTCTAGTCCTGGTCTAGTCCTGGTTTAGTCCTGGTTTGGTCCTGATTTAGTCCTGGTTTAGTCCTGGTTCAGTTCTGATTTAGTCCTGGTTCAGTTCTGATTTAGTCCTGGTTCAGTCCTGGTTTATTCCTGTTTTAGTCCTGGTTTAGTCCTGGTTCAGTTCTGATTTAGTCCTGGTTCAGTTCTGATTTAGTCCTGGTTCAGTCCTGGTTCAGTTCTGTTTTAGTCCTGGTTCAGTCCTGGTTCAGTTCTGATTTAGTCCTGGTTCAGTCCTGGTTTAGTCCTGGTTTATTCCTGTTTTAGTCCTGGTTTAGTCCTGGTTCAGTTCTGATTTAGTCCTGGTTCAGTCCTGGTTCAGTTCTGATTTAGTCCTGGTTCAGTCCTGGTTTATTCCTGTTTTAGTCCTGGTTTAGTCCTGGTTCAGTTCTGATTTAGTCCTGGTTCAGTTCTGATTTAGTCCTGGTTCAGTCCTGGTTCAGTTCTGATTTAGTCCTGGTTCAGTCCTGGTTTAGTCCTGGTTTGATCCTGGTATAGTCCTGGTTTAGTCCTGGTTTAGTCCTGGTTCAGTCCTGGCTTAGTTCTTGTTTAGTCCTGGTTTAGTCCTGCTTTAGTCCTGGTTCAGTCCTGGTTTAGTCCTGGTTTAGTCCAGGTTTAGTCCTGATTTAGTCCTGCTTTAGTCCTGGTTTAGTCCTGGTCTAGTCCTGGTTTAGTCCTGGTTTAGTCCCAGTTTAGTCCTGGTTTAGTCCCAGTTTAGTCCTGGTTTAGTCCTGATTTAGTCCTGGTTTATTCCTGGTCTAGTCCTGGTCTAGTCCTGGTTTAGTCCTGGTTTGGTCCTGATTTAGTCCTGGTCTAGTCCTGGTCTAGTCCTGGTTTAGTCCTGGTTTGGTCCTGATTTAGTCCTGGTTTAGTCCTGGTTCAGTTCTGATTTAGTCCTGGTTCAGTTCTGATTTAGTCCTGGTTCAGTCCTGGTTCAGTTCTGATTTAGTCCTGGTTCAGTCCTGGTTTATTCCTGTTTTAGTCCTGGTTTAGTCCTGGTTCAGTTCTGATTTAGTCCTGGTTCAGTTCTGATTTAGTCCTGGTTCAGTCCTGGTTCAGTTCTGTTTTAGTCCTGGTTCAGTCCTGGTTCAGTTCTGATTTAGTCCTGGTTCAGTCCTGGTTTAGTCCTGGTTTATTCCTGTTTTAGTCCTGGTTTAGTCCTGGTTCAGTTCTGATTTAGTCCTTGTTTTCTGTCCTGTGAATGTGACTTTTTTAGTATCGATTCCTCCTAAACGAGTCTTCGATTCCCTCTTTAGTATCGATTGGTCCGATTCTCGATCCTTTTGACGGCTCTTGACTCACACTGTCGTCCCTCACATGTGTCAAACTCATGGGTCAGATATTTTTAACCCTGTCGTAGGTTCTATTCCGGGGCTGTCAGGTGATGCATTGTTCCGTGGCGGGGCATCTGAGCTAAAATCAGACTCATATAAACCGTCGACAATGGACACACGGAGCCACAGACGCTGAAATACCCCCGCAGGAGTCATGGTCAGAACAGGGTCACATGGGCAGGTTCTCTGGAAGGTTCTGGACCTGTGAGACTCATTAGAGCGGACAAAAGTATCGGGAATCAGATACTAATCGATACTAAGACACACTCACAGAAAAGGACCACGACACAAGAAGAAAACAAAGTACTGCCATTTAATACGGAAAATCACGTCGTATTGTCTAAATAAATATTGTTTTTTTTTAAATTATCATTGGAATCAGTATCAAGTATTGACTGTCGAGTATCGGGTCTATTCTCTGGTATCAAAATCGAGTTTGAAATTGTAGTATCGTGACCCCAGGCACTGGTTCAGGCTGAGACCTCCTGTGATTCTGTTTTAGTTTAGTTCTGTAGAGGCTGTTATGTGTTAGTTTAGTCTGGTTTGGTGCTAAAGTCGTACTATGTAACTTTTTAACCTAAAAACAGACTAAAATGAATTAGAAAAGCAGAAATTTAGTCCTAGATTAGTTCTGGTTCAGTTCCTATTCTGTCGTTGTTTAATCCCAGTTCAGTCCCGGTTCAGTCCCGGTTTAGTCCCAGTTTAGTCCCTGTTCAGTCCCGGTTTAGTCCCGGTTCAGTCCCGGTTCAGTCCCGGTTCAGTCCCTGTTTAGTCCCGGTTTAGTCCCGGTTCAGTCCCGGTTCAGTCCCGGTTCAGTCCCTGTTTAGTTCCGGTTTAGTCCCGGTTCAGTCCCGGTTCAGTCCCGGTTCAGTCCCGGTTCAGTCCCGGTTTAGTCCCGGTTTAGTCCCTGTTCAGTCCCGGTTCAGTCCCAGTTTAGTCCCTGTTCAGTCCCGGTTTAGTCCCGGTTTAGTGCCAGTTTAGTCCCTGTTCAGTCCCGGTTTAGTCCCGGTTTAGTCCCAGTTTAGTCCCTGTTCAGTCCCGGTTTAGTCCCGGTTTAGTGCCAGTTTAGTCCCTGTTCAGTCCCGGTTTAGTCCCGGTTTAGTCCCGGTTCAGTCCCTGTTTAGTCCCTGTTTAGTCCCTGTTTAGTCCCTGTTTAGTCCCGGTTCAGTCCCGGTTCAGTCGTGGTTCAGTCCCTGTTCAGTCCCGGTTCAGTAGCGGTTCAGTCCCGGTTCAGTCCCGGTTCAGTCCCGGTTTAGTCCCTGTTTAGTCCCGGTTCAGTCCCGGTTCAGTCCCGGTTCAGTCCCGGTTTAGTCCCTGTTTAGTCCCTGTTTAGTCCCGGTTTAGTCCCGGTTCAGTCCCGGTTCAGTCCCGGTTCAGTCCCTGTTTAGTTCCGGTTTAGTCCCGGTTCAGTCCCGGTTCAGTCCCGGTTCAGTCCCGGTTCAGTCCCGGTTCAGTCCCGGTTTAGTCCCGGTTTAGTCCCTGTTCAGTCCCGGTTCAGTCCCAGTTTAGTCCCTGTTCAGTCCCGGTTTAGTCCCGGTTTAGTGCCAGTTTAGTCCCTGTTCAGTCCCGGTTTAGTCCCGGTTTAGTCCCGGTTCAGTCCCTGTTTAGTCCCTGTTTAGTCCCTGTTTAGTCCCTGTTCAGTCCCGGTTCAGTCGTGGTTCAGTCCCTGTTCAGTCCCGGTTCAGTCCCGGTTCAGTCCCGGTTCAGTCCCGGTTCAGTCCCGGTTCAGTCCCTGTTTAGTCCCGGTTTAGTCCCGGTTCAGTCCCGGTTCAGTCCCGGTTTAGTCCCTGTTTAGTCCCTGTTTAGTCCCGGTTTAGTCCCGGTTCAGTCCCGGTTCAGTCCCGGTTTAGTCCCTGTTTAGTCCCTGTTTAGTCCCGGTTTAGTCCCGGTTTAGTCCCGGTTCAGTCCCTGTTCAGTCCCGGTTTAGTCCCGGTTCAGTCCCGGTTTAGTCCCTGTTCAGTCCCTGTTCAGTCCCGGTTTAGTCCCGGTTCAGTCCCGGTTTAGTCCCGGTTTAGTCCTCTTTTGTGCAGACACATTAAAAGTATAAACACATTCACTTTAATCCCGGGTTAAGGTGCAGTAGATATGATAATCCAAACTTTGTTCTATTTAAAATAAACAGCAGGAGACAGGCCAGCTGCTCAGGACGTCTCCTCGGGACGTCTCCTCGGGACGTCTCCTCGGGACGTCTCCTCCGGCCTGTTCGCGTCCTGCCACATGAAAAATAGTTCCTTCAAATATACACGGCCCAAAAGGAATAATAAACAGGACGAGTTTAGCACATGTGCTCCAGCAGTGAGGAGCGTGTGGGCCACTACGGGAGAGTGTGGGCCACTACGGGAGCGTGTGGGCCACTACGGGAGAGTGTGGGCCACTACGGGAGAGTGTGGGCCACTACGGGAGAGTGTGGGCCACTACGGGAGAGTGTGGGCCACTACGGGAGCGTGTGGGCCACTACGGGAGAGTGTGGGCCACTACGGGAGAGTGTGGGCCACTACGGGAGAGTGTGGGCCACTACGGGAGCGTGTGGGCCACTACGGGAGAGTGTGGGCCACTAAGGGAGAGTGTGGGCCACTACGGGAGCGAGTGGGCCACTACGGGAGAGTGTGGGCCACTACGGGAGCGAGTGGGCCACTACGGGAGCGAGTGGGCCACTACGGGAGCGTGTGGCCCACAGTGATGACATGTGAAAATGTGTTTTGACCCACTGAGGCCACCGTACAACAAAGTCAAACTAAAGATAATGTTCCAGTGTGTTATCGACAGTGCGGCCTCTACATCTTTTGGGTTTTTCCTGACGCCATATTGAGGACTTTTTACCCTTTACATTAAAAAGTCCATATTAAGCTTTTTTTTTTGTTCTTCTCTCAAATGAAAACCCTCTGTTCCACCTTGTGATGTCATGAGCTGACACACTGCTGTTGATAAATGGTCCAAACTGATCCAAAACTGAAGCCAAATCTTTGATAAAACACGAGGCACAGACTCTGTGTTTATAAACTGATCTTTTTCTTTTGTTCATTACAGAATCAGTCGAACAAACAGATTCTGATAAACTTTGATTTATCTCTAATATTTGACACAGAGGAGCTGATAATGACACAGTCTGAAAGAACCATGACCCAGAGCACAGAGACAAGCTGCATGTCCCAGAGACACGACACAGAGACATCACAGAGACAACAGAGAGACGCGACACAGAGACACGACACAGAGACATCACAGAGACAACACAGAGACAGGACACAGAGACAGGACAGAGAGACACACGTCACAGACACGCGACACAGAGACACACATCACAGAGACACGACACAGAGACAGGACAGAGACAACACAGAGACAGGACACACGTCACAGAGAAATGACACAGAGACACTGTGGCGTCACTGTGATGCGTAGTCCTGGTTCAGTCCTGGTTCAGTCCTGGTTTAGTCCTGGTTTAGTCCTTGTTTAGTCCTGGTTTAGTCCTTGTTTAGTCCTGGTTTAGTCCTGGTTTAGACCTAGTTTAGTCCTGGTTTGGTCCTGGTTTAGTCCTGGTTTAGTCCTGGTTTAGTCCTGTTTTAGTCCTGGTTCAGTCCTGGTTTAGTCCTGGTTTAGTCCTGGTTTGGTCCTGGTTTACTCCTGGTTTAGACCTAGTTTAGTCCTTGTTTAGTCCTGGTTTAGTCCTGGTTTGGTCCTGGTTTAGTCCTGGTTTAGTCCTGGTTTAGTCCTGTTTTAGTCCTGGTTCAGTCCTGGTTTAGTCCTGGTTTAGTCCTTGTTTAGTCCTGGTTTAGTCCTGGTTTGGTCCTGGTTTACTCCTGGTTTAGACCTAGTTTAGTCCTTGTTTAGTCCTGGTTTAGTCCTGGTTTAGTCCTGGTTTAGTCCTGGTTTAGTCCTGGTTTATTCATTTCTGTGAATGTGACTTTTTCAGTATCGATACTTGTTCAAATGAGTCTCTAGTCTCGATATTATCCTTAGTATCTGATCTATCGATACTACACTAACATAATAAAGTGAAGTACTTTCCCTGACAGTGTTTTGTAACTCGACCTCAGCGTCTCCAGAACTTCACTCGTGGCATTTTTTCCAACATTATGACACAAAATGGACCACATCAGCACCAGTAGTTTCACATCTGGAGAGAAACGTCACGTTAAAAGCAGGTGTGAACAGAGCAGCTCTGGTTTATGATCAGATATGGACTCAAAACATAGGAATGAGCTGTCAGATTACACCAGATGCCCGTTCTCGTGGCTCATTTTTCATAAGCTTCATGTGTGTTTATTTGCACTGTTCTGCTCTGGGCCGTCTCTGTCGTCTCACACGCTAAAGTCTCACTTCACACACGCTCAGACGGAGAGACGGGGCTATAAAAGAATGTTTTCAGGTTAAAAGCTAATCTGCTAGCATAAAATGTATATATAAATGGACAGAGCTAACCTGCTAGCATAAACTGTATATATAAATGGACAGAGTTAACCTGCTAGCATAGACTGTTTATATAAATGGACAGAGCTAACCTGCTAGCATAGACTGTATATATAAATGGACAGAGCTAACCTGCTAGCATAAACTGTATATATAAATGGACAGAGCTAACCTGCTAGCATAGACTGTTTATATAAATGGACAGAGCTAACCTGCTAGCATAGACTGTATATATAAATGGACAGAGCTAACCTGCTAGCATAGACTGTTTATATAAATGGACAGAGCTAACCTGCTAGCATAGACTGTATATATAAATGGACAGAGCTAACCTGCTAGCATAAACTGTACATATAAATGGACAGAGCTAACCTGTTAGCATAAACTGTATATATGACCCATTACACTGTGTGCTCACTTTTTGGCTAACGCTAACACAAACTACATGTGTAACTGTGGTTCTATGAATCCCAGATGAGCTGAAGTCACTGCATGTTCTCCACATGTGTCAAAGGAACAGTGAGTGAAATCAGGACAGAACAGACACTGGAGTGTATCGAATATGTGTGTGTGTGTGTGGGGGTGTGTGTGTGTGTGTGTGTATATGGGTGTGTGTGTGTAGGGGTGTGTGTGTGTGTTTATACCTATTAATGTCATTCAATACTTTCACGTTAATCTACAATATAATACAGTCTATGAAATAATAATTATCTCCCCCCTCTCTCTCCCTCTCCCCTCTTTTCTCCCCCTCCTCTCTTTTCTCTCTCCCCTCTTTTCTCCCCCTCCTCTCTTTTCTCTCTCCTCTCTTTTCTCCCCCTCCTCTCTCTCTCTCTCCTCTCTTTTATCCCCCTCCTCTCTCCCCCTCCTCTCTCCCCCCCTCCCCTCTCTCTCCCCCTCCTCTCCCGGAGCAGTAGAATATTCCGGTGGTGTTCCGGGCGGAGCTCTTAATCCGTGTGCCGTGGTCTCACCTGCGTCTGTCCGTCATCCTATTGTCCCTGAACGCACCGCGCCTCCTAAACGCCTCATAAGGTTAAACGTCCCTCTGCTCAGACTGTTCTAGATCCACATCTGAACTGCTCTTCTGTGTTTGTCGGAGTTTAACCTGAGCTGGAGGTCACAGGTCACAGGTCACAGGTCAGAGGTCAGAGGTCAGAGGTCAGGACTCTCCGGTGGATTCTCTGTGGAACTGTCAGATTCAGATTATGGTTCATATCTCTGTAAAAACTGGGCCGATTCACATGAAACAAAAACCGGCACGAAGCTCAACGTCTTCTCTTTCAGTGTAAATAACAAAAGTCTTCAGAACGTGGTGCCGTTACTCGAGACGGGATCGTTTTCAGTTGAAACGCCGATTAAAACTGCAAATTTGTGGAGCCGATCCCAAGCAAATAAAGTTCAACATCATGATAACAACTTTTTATATATTTATACTTTGTTATCAGTGAAAACAACTACGATCTAACGAAAAACATTATGGATAAACAGCATCAAGAAGTCTCACAATTCTGGGCCCCCTAAGACCCTGGGGCCCCGGACAACAGACCCTTTTGCCCCTCCCCTGTCAACGCCCCTGTAGTTAAGTTTTTTTTTTTTTTTTTAACTTTCTGGGGATATGTCTCTTTAAATACAGTTCTTATCGAGTGAAAACGCTCTGGTCGTGGTAAAAGTTTGTAAAAGTTTGTGGGAGGTGCGTCCTGAAGCGTCCCGTTCACACCGGCCCGTATCTGAGCCGTCCACTTGGGCCGCTTCCACTGTTTAGATAAAGCCGTCCTTGTGCGAAGACAACACCGCCGTCTGAAACCCGAGGGGACCGCGCAGGTGTTCAGTGACGCACGGGAGCGGGGACGGAAGGGCATCTGACGCGAATCCTGCCAGCGACCGCCAAATGACAAAACATATCCGAGTTCGGCGTGCGTGACCTTCGCCGCGGGAACGCCATCGACCACGCGGAGCTGGTCTGGGCAATGAGCTCCGCTGAGTAAATACTTCAAGTGCAGTTGAGTTTCTCAGGCCAGGAATCTTCCACAGTACGGCATTAAACTTTATCTCCATGGAGACGAGCAGGTGGCACAACCGGGCGAAGTTACGGGCCAGATCTGTGGAGAGGTCAGCGTTTGTAGTAAGAATGAATGTTGTTTGTTTGGCAGCGCAAACAAATGACATTGAATAAACGCAGGATTCTAATGAAATGCCGTACTATGGAACATTATAGACCGGGTAATACAATCACCATGGAGAAACGTGGGCAGAAAAGCTACATAATGCACCTTTAAACTCGTACAACTCTTTGATCTCCAACACCAAAAGAGGAAATAATCAAGACTTGATCTTAAAGCTGCAATTTACTGTTTCCATGGCGATCTTATTATTTGACCGGAATATTCCACAGACTTATCTGTCACCATGGAAACCAGGACATGACAGCAACAGGTCAGATCTGTGGAGAGTCAGTGTTTTGTTTACGGAGACTAAACTAGATAAGCCTAATGCCATTCCAGACAGAGCAATAACATCTCCATAGAGACGGTGTGAGTCATTTGCCGGATTTGCGTCAGTCATGCTAGCCGTTAGCTTAACTTAATGTTCATTATTTTTGTTGCCAGAAACAGTTAAAAGTGTCACGTCAAACCGTTTATTTTATTTACGCTCAGTCCAGTTCATGAAGAAAGTTCCAGAACATTTATTTTCAGAAAAATCACAAAATTCTTTAAATATTACACTAAAATCAGCCCCGATGTTTCTCGTGTTTAGCTTTGAACACGAACGCTGGGCTTATATTTAAATAAAAATAAACATATTTAAAGAATAATTAAAAATTACGTTTATCGTGATAAAAAGGCTCGATTTTATATAATAGTGATAATCGCCAACGAAGATAATCACGTTATATCACGACAAAGTGCAGAAAAAAACTACTTATCCACAGGGGAGTCGACGGGGGGACAAAGGGGTCTGTTGTCCGGGGCCCCAGGGTCTTAGGGGGCCCAGAACTGGAGCTTCTTCCTATTCATTTGTATTAGAGGGGCCCGTGTGACACTTCTTGCCCCGGGCCCCCAAACCTCCGTCAACGGCCCTGCTCATCCAGAACATTCTCTGTTAAAGTTTTAATTTTTTATATCCACAACAACTTTGATCGTTATGGTGATATAATTTCAACATCGTCCCACGCCTCGCTCGCAGTTTTAGCGGCGAATTTAGAGTTCCATGTTTGGAATTCGGACCGCCAGTGTCATAGCAACCAAAGAGCCAATCCAGAGTGAGGCTGGTTTAGCAGGGAGTGGGCGCTTAGCAACGCTGTCAATCAAACCTGTCGCTAACGCTAACAGGAGCGACCTCGGGGAAAGAAGGACCTGATTTGTCTGTTTTTAATGTTCAGATTTTAATTTACAGACACAATAGTGAAATAAAAACGTTGGTAACGCGGCGGCTAGCAGGTTAGCTACGTCCATTATATATACAGTCTACGTAAAAGTTTTAACTGTTAGCTCAAAGTTCACAAAGTCAAATCGCTGTTTTAATTTGTCCAAACTGTTGAAATGTGCAGCGTTTGAGAAAAACGTCCCCGCGTCCAGCTCTTTACCGTTTATAAAAGCGTCCAAACTGTGAGTGAGTGAGTGTGTCTCGGTCACACAGAGGCAGGAGAGTGAAAAACGATACGCTCATGTTTATTTCCACCAAGGACAATGAAACGTTAGCTAGCGCCGCGGCTAACTCCGGTGAAGGCTACGGCCGCGCGGACCAGCGTGATTTACACCACGCTCCCCCAACAGCACGCCACGAGGTTTAAGACTTCAACATCTGTGACGGAGAGAGCAGACGGAGGGAGAGAAAGAGAGAGGGCAGACGGAGGGAGAGAAAGAGAGAGGGGGAGAGAGAGAGAAAGAGGGAGAGAGAAAGAGAAGGACAAGGAGAGAAAGAGAGACCAGCCCTACGAGATATTTAAGACTTCAACATCTGTGAAGGAGAGAGCAGAGAGAGAGAGAGAGAGAGACAAAGAGAGAGGGCAGACGGAGAGAGAGAAAGAGGGGGAGAGAGAGAGAGAAAGAGAAGGACAAGGAGAGAAAGAGAGACCAGCCCCCACGAGATTTTTAAGACTCCAACATCTGTGAAGGAGAGAGCAGAAAGAGAGAGAGAAAGAAAGATGAAGAGAGGGAGAGAGAGAGGAGAGAGAAAGAGGGAGAGAGAGAAAGAGAAAGAGGGAGAGAGAGACAGAAAGAGAAAGCGAGACCAGTCCCCACACACTTTTCAAGATGAACATCTGTGTGATGGAGCTGGCAGACACTGGAGAGAGAGAACGCAAGAGAGAGGGAGAGAGGGAGAGAGGGAGAGGTTAGACGAAGAGAGAAGGACAAGACGAGAAAGAGGAACAGAGGGAGAAGGCAGACACTGGAGAGAGAAAGAAAGAGGGGGAGAGAAAAAGAGGGAGAGGGCAGATATTAGGGAGAGAAAAAAAGAGGGGGAGAAAAGCGAGGGAGAGAGAGAGGGCAGACGCTGGAGAGAGAGGGACAAAGAGAGAGAGAGAGAGAGAGGGAGAGATGAGACGCTGGAGAGAGGGACAAAAAGAGAAAGAGGGAGAGAGGAGACGCTGGAGAGAGGGACACAAAGAGGGAGGGCAGGCAGAAAGAGAGGGACAAAGAGAAAGAGGGAGAGATGGAGAGGGAAGACGCTGGCCTTGGATTAGGACGCGAACGATTAGAACGAGGGAGGGAAAGAGAGAGGGGGAGAGAGAGAAAAAAAGAGGGACAGAGAGAAAGAGAGGGACAAAGAGAAAGAGAGAAAGAGTGGGAGGGACAGACTGAAAGGAGAGAGAGGGGGAGAGGAGAAAGGGAGAGACAGAAAGAGGGGGCAGAGGGAGAGAGAGAGCAGCACACGGCGACTCAGTAGAAGCTAGCCTCTGATGCGTTGGCGTGGCTAGCTAGCTCGCGCGTGACTAACGTTATTTGAGAGGGGCTCGTTTATAACAGCACAAATCAGCTCACCTGTCGAACATCCAGCTTCTTTATAGTGAAATAAAACTCAGATTAAAGTCTAACAGAGCGTCAGACACAGCAGTGCCCACAGTTAGCATCAACCCCAGGGACTGTCCATGACGTCAGCTGCAAAGTATCAACTGAAGCACGGGGCAAAACACACCAAATAAAGACCTCTGTGCCTCATCGTGTCGACCCGGCGCAAAACAGCCGCCACAGCACGGTGAGCTCGCCCCAGCGCAGACGTGGCTGAGCACTAAGTAGTGACAGATAATGCAGTTTGAACTTGTCTATGAGGAAACAAAAAGTGGAATATAAACCTTCACCACGATGAGTTTACAAGCACTTTCATAAACTCCAGAGGCCAGAGCGGAGTTTCACTGTGACGGACAGCGAAAACTAGCATGCTAACCACGCACTTCCCTGATTCTCGGACGATAAAACGCTTTAAAAAATCAGCTGCAGACAGAGCGGCGTGGACTTATTCTGATCTCACGAGCCGCTTATGCAATAAACCTGCGTCGGGACAAGACGCAATTTGCTCGAAAACATGGGAACAAATCGGGAGCGACGTTTTTAAATATCTCTGGCACAAACACAAGCTCCTCGCGGCGCAGTTTAAAATATGCTAAGTGATCAGAACGTCGCGCCAAAACGTCTCCAATCAAGTCTAGTCAGGTAAAAAAACAACACTAAAGCGAGACGAACCAGGTCGAAATCAAGACTGGAATCGAGCCAGGACTAAACACGGACTTAAAGGAGATGTGTCACGCAAAATGTACCGTTTAGATGTTTTAAGCATTTTGTATTTGTTTCCCGCTTTAACTTATATTTACAGTGATCCGTGTACGTCTGCGTCATCTGTTCTCTTCTGCAGTCATGACGTCACTGCTCTGAAAATGCCCATAGCCCCCCATACACACATGACGTTTATTCTGTGTTAAAGCAGGGGCCCCTTAGTGCGAGGGCGGAGGGCAGGGGTCAACCGGAGAGGCAGGTTTAGCTGCTCTCCACCCAAAACAGAACCCACAAACACCACCCTCAAGCACCAAAACCCCCGAGAAGTAACGACGGCGTATCTCTGTGTATCTGACCCAAACTGCACTCACAGCACTACACCTGCAGGGGGCGCAAAAACAACACGACGAGAACTTAAAGGGCCCGTATTACTCACACCTGGAGTTGTGTTTTGTTTCATTCTCACATGTTTAACACACAAACTCTGCAGATTTAGGCTGAGCTCTTCTCTCAAACTGAAAACACTCTGTTCCACCTTGTGATGTCATCGTGTGGTGATACAGGAAGTGCTCCACTGTGTTTTTAAACTCCACACACCTTCATTTATAGAATCATTTGGATCATTTCAGGAATTCAGGAATTGCCACTTATCGCGACTGAAGTAAAGGTAAAAGTAGGAGGAGTTAACTTGAAAACTACCACTTCATGACATCACAAGGTGGAACGTCGCATTTTGAGCTTTGTAAATGTTACAGATTAATAATAAAGTGTGACTCAAACATGTGTGAATGAAACAAAACACCACTCCAGGTCTGTTTTTGAGGAGTTAACGACGTTCTAACATGACTCACGGCTCACAAAAGTCACTTTGGCGTAATATTGGACATTTTGAGCCAAACGAGCCGTAACCGCAGGAGGAGCCTAAACCTGAGGCACGTTCACGGGACCAGGAGTCATTTACCCCCAGTGAAAAATGAATATTGAGAGTGAAGGAATGAACATACTGCCAGTGATGATGCATCTGTAGCTCATTTTTTATTTTACTATTATTATTATTATTATTTTATATTAAAGATATAAGAGAATGAACGGGATGCGAGTGAGGATCCACACTTTTGAGCCAATTATCAAACCACCATTTTTTGGAGAAAAGATGAAGCAGATCAGACCCACTTTCTGTACAGAGAATACATCACTGTGTCCACAAGAGGGAGCAGTGAGCCCGTTTAAATAAGGCTAAAAACTAAAACTGCCACGAAGACTTTGCTTTACAGAGGGTCATTACATGTGAAAGTTTGGCACAGAAAAGAGAGTGCATGAAAAAAAAAAAAAACCCACACACACCCAAGCACTTCCTGGAGGAGCAGACCACCTCATGACATCATCAGGTGGAATGCAGCGTTTTTAGAAGTGCAGGAATACTCCAACAAACATGAAGGAAAGAAAACACTGCACTGACAACAGTATGGACTGTGATTAATACGAGTGAGTTTGTATAGCATGGACTTTTAATAGAGTTAATAATAATAATTTAACTCTACATCAACTTGGATTTAAATATTGATATTTTCTCATTTTTTTTTACAGCTCTAGTTTCAGTGGTGGATGAAGTACTCAGTTATGTTACAGATACTTAAGTAAAAGTAAAAGTATCACATGAAGAAAT
Organism: Periophthalmus magnuspinnatus; assembly: GCF_009829125.3. NCBI lineage: Eukaryota > Metazoa > Chordata > Actinopteri > Gobiiformes > Gobiidae > Periophthalmus > Periophthalmus magnuspinnatus. The sequence continues at coordinate 1,158,303 of NC_047134.1, read as the reverse complement.
GAAGTAGATTTTTTCACGTGATACTTGAGTCATATAAAGCTTCAAATGTGGTGATTTTGATTCAGATTTGAGCTGAATTGCTTTTTATTTATTTTCTGTTTTTTATTTGTACATTTTTGTTGGTCAAATTCTGACTGTGTTAAAAATAACCCTTCAGTCTTTTCAGCAACTCTCACAAAAGAATAAAAATACTTTTACTTTTCAGTCTTTCAGAAAGTTCAGAAAGTGCAGATACTGCTCCCAAATGTACTCAAGTAAAAGTAAAAAGTACACACTGTAAAATGCACAGATACATGTTTTTACTCAAGTACAGTCCGTCAGTACTTTTATTTATTATTGTGTTATAAAAAGAGACGGAACAGAAGCTCCTGTCGTTTAGAGCAGTGAACGTGACAGAGGTGTGTAACAACGCACAACTCACAACAAATATGGACACAACAACAACCAGCAACTTTAAACAACACCAAAACAACAACCAGCAACTTTAAACAACACCAAAACAAAAACCAGGAACTTTAAACAACACCAAAACAACAACCAGCAACTTTAAACAACACCAAAACAAAAACCAGGAACTTTAAACAACACAAAAACAACAACCAGGAACTTTAAACAACACCACAACAACAACCAGAGCTTTACACAACATCACCACAACAACAACAACACGAAGCTGTAAAGAACATCACAACAACAACCAGGAGCTTTAAACAACACCACAACAACAACCAAGAACTTTAAACAACACCACAACAACAACGAGGAACTTTAAACAACACCAAATCAACAACCAGGAACTTTAAACACCACCACAACAACAACAACCAGGAACTTTAAACAACAACCAGGAACTTTAAACAACACCAAATCAACAACCAGGAACTTTAAACACCACCACAACAACAACAACCAGGAACTTTAAACAACAACCAGGAACTTTAAACAACACCAAAACAACAACCAGGAACTTTAAACAACACCACAACAACAACGAGGAACTTTAAACAGCACCAAAACAACAACCAGCAACTTTAAACAACACCAAATCAACAACCAGGAACTTTAAACACCACCACAACAACAACAACCAGGAACTTTAAACAACAACCAGGAACTTTAAACAACACCAAAACAACAACCAGGAACTTTAAACAACACCACAACAACAACGAGGAACTTTAAACAACACCAAAACAACAACCAGGAACTTTAAACACCACCACAACAACAACCAGGAACTTTAAACAACACCAAAACAACAACCAGGAACTTTAAACACCACCACAACAACAACCAGGAACTTTAAACAACACCAAAACAACAACCAGCAACTTTAAACAACACCAAAACAACAACCAGGAACTTTAAACAACACCACAACAACAACCAGAGCTTTACACAACATCACCACAACAACAACAACAACAACAACAACAACAACACGAAGCTGTAAAGAACATCACAACAACAACCAGGAGCTTTAAACAACACCATAACAACAACCAAGAACTTTAGACAACATCAAAACAACAACCAGGAACTTTAAACACCACAACAACATAAATCAGGAACATTAAACAACAACACCACAACAACAACAACCAGTTGCTTTAAACAACACCACAAAAACAACCAGCAGCTTTAAACAACAACACACCAACAACAACCAGGGACTTTAAACAACACCACAACAACAACCATCAACTTTAAACAACACCAAATCAACAACAACAATAACCAGGAACTTTAAACAACAACAACACAACAACAACAACCAGGAACTTTAAACAGCACCAAATCAACAACAACAATAACCAGGAACTTTAAACAACAACAATAACCAGGAACTTTAAACAACAACACAAAAACAACCAGAGCTTTACACAACATCACCACAACAACAACAACACGAAGCTGTAAAGAACATCACAACAACAACCAGGAGCTTTAAACAACACCACAACAACAACCAAGAACTTTAAACAACACCACAACAACAACCAAGAACTTTAGACAACATCAAAACAACAACCTGGAACTTTAAACACCACAACAACATAAATCAGGAACATTAAACAACACCACCACAACAACAACAACCAGTTGCTTTAAACAACACCACAAAAACAACCAGCAGCTTTAAACAACAACACACCAACAACAACCAGGGACTTTAAACAACACCAAATCAACAACAACAATAACCAGGAACTTTAAACAACAACAATAACCAGGAACTTTAAACAACACCACAACAACAACAATGAGGAACTTTAAACAACAACACCAGAACAACGAGGAACTTTAAACAACACCAAAACAACAACCAGGAACTTTAAACAACAACAACCAGGAACTTTAAACAACAACAACAACAACCAGGAACTTTAAACAACACCACAACAACAACCAGGAACTTTAAACAACAACAACCAGGAACTTTAAACAACACCACAACAACAACCAGGAACTTTAAACAACAACAACAACAACAACCAGGAACTTTAAACAACAACAACCAGGAACTTTAAACAACAACAACAACAACAACCAGGAACTTTAAACAACACCACAACAACAACAACCAGGAACTTTAAACAACAACAACAACCAGGAACTTTAAACAACAACAACAACAACAACCAGGAACTTTAAACAACACCACAACAACAACAACCAGGAACTTTAAACAACAACAACAACCAGGAACTTTAAACAACAACAACAACAACAACAACAACCAGAAACTGTAAACACCACCTGAACGAGTTTGGATTCGACCAGGAGCCTAATAATCAAACAGATGATGGTCACAAATCCTAAAACTTCCCATTTTCCATCAGAAAAGAACAAATTCTTCAGAAAAAATAAACCCCAGGTCTTGATACACTGCAAAAACATAAAAATGTCTGGAATTCTATTGTGTTTCTTTTGTGTTTCACTTTGTAACTCATACCGTTTTGTTCGGCTGCAGAGGGTTTGACTTCAGGATCTTCAGGACGTTTCTTTCCTGCAGGTGCTCGACTTATTTAACACTAAACATGTTTTTTCTTTTTTTTTTTTTCACTTTTGGCTTCTATAAACATCTTAAATTTGAAGAAGTAATATTTTTCCCTGTGTTTTTTGGACGTTTTTTCCACATTTATCTCCCATTTCACAAAAAGTCCTTCCAAAACTATTTCTCTGTAGTTGAAAAAATCTCAGCCTTCTGGACCACTTCATTTATTTGTTTATATTATTTTTTGTCTATATAAATTTTAATTGGAAGAAACAATAATTTTCTATCCATGTATGTATATTTGTCTTGTAAACTTGATCTTTTGTCATTATTTTTTTTTTTTAATGCTATTTTAACAGCTTCCTTTTAAATTCTGTTTAAATCTAACATTTGAAGAAACAACACAAAAGGTTTTTCTTGTATTTTTTGAACAACTCTACCCATTTTGTTCATTTTTGTCACATTTACAAAACGTACTTGTAAAACTCTTCAGGTGAAGTTGAAAAAAATCGTATGTAGACTTTAATTTTGTCTAGTTAACTTTTTATTTTGGCAGCTACTTTTTGCTTCTATAAAAGTCTTAAAATAAAGAAACAACACTTTTTGAATAACTCTACCCACGTCCTGGCATTTTTCCCATTTTCCCGACACTTCCGTACAAAACCATCCCACTGTTGTTTGAAAAATCCCATCGTCTCCTGAACCAATCCATCAGTTTAGCCTCATTACATTCATGGCTGTTACAAAAACTATACTTCATTGTTTCTATATAAATCTCAAACTGAACAAATAGAACTTTTAAATAACTTTTCCACAGATGTATATTTTTTATCCTATTTCTTCAAACTTCCCAAACAAACCTATTCCACCGCAGACAACTCTAATATTTATGTACATTTCCCTAAACTTCCATACAAAACTCTTCCACTAAAACATCCCGGTGACTTGTGGACTACTTTGTTTTCCTAGTTTTGTCTTGTTAACTTTTTATTTTGACATGTTCTTTTTGCTTCTATTTACATCTCAAATTGAACAAACGATACTTTTGAAGAGCTTTCCCATCTATGCACATTTTTATCCCATTTTCCCAACACTTCAACACAAAACCATTCCACTCTACTTTGAAAAATCTCATGGACTTGTGGACTACTTCATACTACTTCACTTCAGTTTTGTCTACTTTTTGCTTTTATATAGATTTCAAAATAAAGAAATAACACTTTTTTTGATCATTTTTATGACTTTTTGATATAAATTTCACACCAAAAAAATCATGCTTTTTGAATATTTTACGTTTTGTTTTTTTATTTCCTCACAAAACTATTCTACTGCAGTAAAAAAAAATTAAAAAAAATGCCACTGACTTGTCAACTTCTGATTTTAGAATTACTTTAACTCTTAAATTAAAGAAATAATACTCTTTTTGGTACTTTTTTGGACAACTCTAACACTTCCATGCAAAACTTTTCCACTAAAAATCTCATTGACTTGTGGATCACTTCATGAGTTTGGTCTCATTTTGCACACTTGTATATTGTCTTTTGTATTGCACTTTCTATATGTATTTTATTTTATTTATTTTTTTAAGGACTACAGATGGAAATGAGCATTTAGCTAAATCTGGTGCAGCCATCTTTTTAATGTATCTGCACACTGTCCTTCAAATAAATAAATAAATAAATAAATAAATAAATAAATAAATAAATAAATAAATAAATAAATAAATAAATAAATAAATAAATAAATAAATAAATAAATAAATAAATAAATAAATAAATAAATAAATAAATAAACTTATTTTTTGACATGTTCTTTTTGCTTCTATATAAATCTCAAAATAAAGAAATAACACGTTTGAATAACTCATGTTCACATATTTACGTTTTTCACCCATTTCACAAACACTATTCTACTGTAGTTTTTAAAAAAAAAAAAGCCACTGTCTTGTCAACTTTTTATTTTAGAATTACTTTAACTCTTAAATTAAAGAAACAAAGGTAATTAATTTTTTTATTTATGTATCTAAACTCTCTTCTAAAATCTCATTGACTTGTGGATCGCTCCATTAGTTTTGTGTATTTAAGTTACTATTTTGACATGTTCTTTTTGCTTCTATATAAATCTCTTTATAAAAACTTTTGAATAACCTGTAAACATGTTCACATCTTTACATTTCATTAGTTTTATCTCATTACATTTGTAGATTCATATTTGCATTGATATAAATCCCAAACTGAACAAACACTTTTGAATGACTTTTCCACATTTTTATCCCATTTCTTCAACGTCCAGACAAAAATATTCCACTGCAGATAAAGTAAATCCAAACGACTGGTCAACTTATTATTTCAGTATTACTTCAGTTAAAGAAACAATCCTCTTTTTTGGAAAACTCTAACTCGTATGCACATTTCCCTAAACTTTCATGCTAAACTTTTCCACAAATAATTCCATAGACTTCATTTTCTCTCATTAATTTATTATTTTGACATGTTCTTTTTGCTTCCATATACTACAATATACTATCAAATACCTCAAAAATACTATACGATCAAATACCTCAAATATACTATACTAGCAAATACCTCAAATATACTATACGATCAAATACCTCAAATATACTATACTATCAAATACCTCAAATATACTATACTATCAAATACCTCAAATATACTATACTATCAAATACCTCAAATATACTATACTATCAAATACCTCAAATATACTAGACTATCAAATACCTCAAATATACTATACTATCAAATACTTTTTGAAAATACAGCTTTGTCCTTCTGTTTAACTCTTAAATAAAAGAAACAAAACCTTTTTTCTTGTACTTTTTTAATAGCTTTACTTATCTTTGTAAAAACCTCAATTTCTCCCAAACTTCCTTACAAAACGTTTCCAAAGTACTTTAAAAATTCCCACGGACTTTTCGACTACTTTAATGATATCTTATCATATTATTTTGTCCTTCTGTTAAATTATGAAATTTAGATTAAAGAAACAATACTACTTTTTCCCTGTAATTTTTAATAGCCTTACATATCTTTCTAAATACCTCCATTTCCCAAAAATTCCAAGCAAAATTATTCCACTGTGGTTTCAAAATTCCCATTCCCATCGACTACTTCAGTATTATCTCGACAGCTTTGTCATGTTTCTTGTACTCTTTAAGAGCCTTACATATCTTTGTAAATATCTCCTATTTTCCAAAACTTCCTTACAAAACAATTCCAAAGCAGCTTAAAAATTCCCATTGACTTGTCGACTACTTCCGTATTACCTTTACATCTTCGTCCTTCTGATTAACGCTTAAATTAAAGAAACAAAACTTTTGTTCTTGTACTTTTTAATAGCCTTACATATCTTTGTAAATATTCCTATTTCCCAAAAATTCCATGCAAAACTATTCCAAAGCAGTTTAAAAATTCCCACTGACTTGTCGGCTACTTTAATTATATTTTGACAGCTTTGTCCTTCTGTTTAACTCTTAAATTAAAGAAACAATACCTTTTTTATTGTTCTTTTTTGATAGCCTCACATAACTTTGTAAATATTTGTATTTCCCAAAAATTCCATGCAAAACTATTCCACTGTAGTTTAAAAATTCCCATTGACTTGTCGATTTCTTCAGTATTACTTTGACAGCTTTGTCCTTCTCTTTAAGTCATAAAATAAACAAATCTTTTTTTTTTTCTTGTACTTTTTTAACAGTCTTACATATCTTTGTAAATATGTCCATTTCCCAAAAATTCCATGCAAAACTTTTCCGCTATAATTGGAAAAAATCCCGTTGCCTTACCATGTGTCTGCAGCGAGAAGAGCCCCAGCAGAAGCAGAGGTCTGATTCCCCGCTCTCCTGCCATGGTCCTGCCTCCTCCTGCTCCTCCGAGTCTCCAAATAAGTCCAGCTACGTCCAGCTACGTCCACTCCGATGTCCAGTGTCCTACGTCCAGGCTCCCGGGGGTAAAACCTGGATAGCTCCGGTAGGAAGGGTGAAATCTGCCCGAGGAAAAACACAAGGAGCAAGTCCCTCTGCGGAGGTCTGCTCAGGTCTGCAGCTCTCCATGTAGTGTGACAGAGGCAGTCCAGCTGGGACAGAGGGAGGAGAAAGAGGAGAGGAGGAGAGAGAGGAGGAGGAGGAGGAGGGGGAGGGATCAGGGGGAAAGGGGCGGGGCCAGGGGAGAGGGAGACAGAAAGAGAGCGAGAGAGGATATTAAAAACAAGCACACGGATCTAAAGGATTCAAGAGCACTTTCCACAGAAGCTTCAACAAACTTTAACATTATTGAGCTAAAAACAGAAAAATATTAGACCTGAGTCGCATTTAAAATCGATTAAACCAGCGAATCTGCAAATACCCCCTCTTTAATACCCCAGAGGAGTAAATACCTCCTCTTTAATACCCCAGAGGAGTAAATACCTCCTCTTTAATACCCCAGAGGAGTAAATACCTTCTCTTTAATACCCTAGAGGAGTAAATACCTCCTCTTTAATACCCCAGAGGAGTAAATACCTTCTCTTTAATACACTGCAGAAGTAAATACCTCCTCTTTAATACAACATAGAAGTAAATACCTCCTCTTTAATACCCCACAGAAGTAAATACCTCCTCTTTAATACCCCACAGAAGTAAATAGCTCCTCTTTAATACAACATAGAAGTAAATACCTCCTCTTTAATACCCCACAGAAGTAAATACATCCTCTTTAATACCCCAGAGAAGTAAATACCCCCTCTTTAATACCCCATACAAGTAAATACCTCCTCTTTAATACACTGCAGAAGTAAATACCTCCTCTTTAATACCCCACAGAAGTAAATACCTCCTCTTTAATACCCCATAAAAGTAAATACCTCCTCTTTAATACCCCACAGAAGTAAATACCTCCTCTTTAATACCCCATACAAGTAAATACCTCCTCTTTAATACACTGCAGAAGTAAATACCTCCTCTTTAATACCCCACAGAAGTAAATACCTCCTCTTTAATACCCCATAAAAGTAAATACCTCCTCTTTCATACCCCACAGAAGTAAATACCTCCTCTTTAATACCCCATAAAAGTAAATACCTCCTCTTTAATACCCCAGAGGAGTAAATACCTCCTCTTTAATACACTGCAGAAGTAAATACCTCCTCTTTAATACAACATAGAAGTAAATACCTCCTCTTTAATACCCCACAGAAGTAAATACCTCCTCTTTAATACCCCACAGAAGTAAATAGCTCCTCTTTAATACAACATAGAAGTAAATACCTCCTCTTTAATACCCCACAGAAGTAAATACATCCTCTTTAATACCCCAGAGAAGTAAATACCCCCTCTTTAATACCCCATACAAGTAAATACCTCCTCTTTAATACACTGCAGAAGTAAATACCTCCTCTTTAATACCCCACAGAAGTAAATACCTCCTCTTTAATACCCCATAAAAGTAAATACCTCCTCTTTAATACCCCACAGAAGTAAATACCTCCTCTTTAATACCCCATACAAGTAAATACCTCCTCTTTAATACACTGCAGAAGTAAATACCTCCTCTTTAATACCCCACAGAAGTAAATACCTCCTCTTTAATACCCCATAAAAGTAAATACCTCCTCTTTCATACCCCACAGAAGTAAATACCTCCTCTTTAATACCCCACAGAAGTAAATACCTCCTCTTTAATACCCCACAGAAGTAAATACCTCCTCTTTAATACCCCACAGAAGTAAATACCTCCTCTTTAATGCCCCACAGAAGTAAATACCTCCTCTTTAATACCCCACAGAAGTAAATACCTTCTCTTTAATACCCCACAGAAGTAAATACCTCCTCTTTAATACCCCATAGAAGTAAATACCTCCTCTTTAATACCCCATAAAAGTAAATACCTCCTCTTTCATACCCCACAGAAGTAAATACCTCCTCTTTAATACCCCACAGAAGTAAATACCTCCTCTTTAATACCCCACAGAAGTAAATACCTCCTCTTTAATACCCCACAGAAGTAAATACCTCCTCTTTAATGCCCCACAGAAGTAAATACCTCCTCTTTAATACCCCACAGAAGTAAATACCTTCTCTTTAATACCCCACAGAAGTAAATACCTCCTCTTTAATACCCCATAGAAGTAAATACCTCCTCTTTAATACCCCGTAGAAGTAAATACCTCCTCTTTAATACCCCACAGAAGTAAATACCTCCTCTTTAATACCCCGTAGAAGTAAATACCTCCTCTTTAATGCCCCACAGAAGTAAATACCTCCTCTTTAATACCCCACAGAAGTAAATACCTCCTCTTTAATACCCCGCAGAAGTAAATATCTTCTCTTTAATACCCCGCAGAAGTAAATACCTCCTCTTTAATACCCCACAGAAGTAAATACCTCCTCTTTAATACCCCACAGAAGTAAATACCTCCTCTTTAATACCCCACAGAAGTAAATATCACTAAAAATGAAACAAAATAAAAATGCTGTGATCTCATTAAAAATTGAACTTGCATAGACTTCTGAAACATAGAGGAGCACTTACAGGAGGGGAGGCACCACCTTATGACATCATCAGGTGATACAAAATGTTTTGTTTTAGCTTTTGAGAAGTAAATGGATGTGGATGTTTATTCTGCAGGTTAAACTTCTGATGAGGAAACACGACTCTGTGACTCAAACCAGAACACTCAGATGACTCCATGTTTTAATCAGTTCCGCCTCGTTTTATTACTCATTTTGGAAAGTCGTTGGTTAAATCTTCCTCCGCTTTAATGCTGCAGTGTGTAACTTTTCTGGTGGAGAGTTTGCTACTTGCTTGTGTCCATGGAGATGTCTGGATTGTTCCTTGTTGTAGAATTAATCTTAGAGTCCTCACGACGAGAATAAAAACACCTGGAATGAAACTGATGTAAGACAGACACAGCGGAACATTTCAGGCATCGCCATGGAGACAAGCAAGCAGCAGAACGTCCTTCCATCTAAAATCACTTAATAAAAGAAACAAGTCCACTGAGTTCCGCAGTAGAAAACTGTGGTGTCCAATGGGAGCTGACGTCACTGTAAACGTCATCACAACAAAGAGGCGAGTAGCTGTCGGCGCCCCCTACAGTTTTGTTTTCATATGCACCAGAATTTCCAAGCAGAATCCTACGAGTATCTCCACTGAAGAAAGAGTGAAGTAAGTACAGAAAAGTGTCAGACGGGGTTGATTGTGAAAATGGCGTTTTGAAAGACGACGCACGAAACGCTCCAAAAACAACAACAGACGATAAACGACAAGAAACTAGACCAGGTGAAAAGCTCTGATTTTGCAGAACACGTGTGATTTAAGAACATTATTCAGAGTGAGGCCCATGTCCAGCTCATCTTTGAATTAGTTTAGCACTTTTTCAAGCAGCTTTCTGTATTTAAACAAAAACATTTGACAGTATATTTGCCTTTTTACTGGGGATTTGTCAAAAATAGAGACACCTGGAACATGTCTTTTATATAAATGGGACAAATCACTGGTTTTGTGTAAATCTGCTGTGACAGAGGACACAGGGCCTGGTACTGTGCTACTACTACTACTACTGATACTACTACTGATACTACTACTCCATACATGTGAATGAGAAAAAGGAAATACCTGTATAAGCCTTTAGCATAGTCCAGACTCTATAGAAAACACATGTGGAGACAGAGCTGAGCTGCTGCGGCGCTAATGAAAAAATGGCCTCAGAAAATCTAATAAAGCGTTTCCTCCTGCACTTTGCTTTTAGCACCGAACCTCCCCCTGCACAGTAATGCACACATGCTAACACGCGCATGCTAACACGCGCATGCTAACACGCGCATGCTAACACGCGCATGCTAACACGCGCATGCTAACACGCGCATGCTAACACGCGCATGCTAACACGCGCATACTAACACGCATATGCTAACACACATGCTAACACGCACATGCTAACACGCATATGCTAACACACATGCTAACACGCACATGCTAACATAAACATGCTAACACGCACATGCTAACACACATGCTAACACACACATGCTAACACACACATGCTAACACACACATGCTAACACGCACATGCTAACACACATGCTAACACACGCATGCTAACATGCACATGCTAACACACATGCTAACATGCACATGCTAACACACGGGCTAACATGCACATGCTAACACACACATTCTAACACGCACATACTAACATGCACATGCTAACACACGATAACATGCTAACGCGCACATGCTAGCACACATGGTAACAAACATGCTAAGAAACATGGTAATACACACACATGCTAACACACACATTCTAACACAACACACCTTTTTCAATCTTCTTCTTGGAATGTTCCACAGTATTGCATTAAACATATCCATTTTCCATGTATTCCATAACACCACCTGTGTGTATTATGTTGTACAGTTTAATGCCCTACTGTGGAACATTCCAGTGATATCTCCATGGGAAAAGCAGGTGGCAGACCCTCTATCAGTAATGTTATAAATGCTACACAGTACATCTTTAAATGCTCTATAATAATCGTTTGAACCTGGTGATATTCCGCTGTGTGTGTCTCCACAGAGGGGACATTTTGTGTCCCTCTGATGGAGACATTCCTGTTCACACTCGTCCATGTTGTTCGTTAGCGGAGGACAAAAGGCGACGCGGCCCCTCTCTCTTTCCAATCAAAGAAAAATCACTCGGAAAGTAAACATTCCTGCCCCCGGAGCGCCCCTCCCCCACCTGTTCCCGGCACACGGCTGGGAAAATAACTGTTTCACACCATTCCCTCCACCGCAGCAGCAGAACAAGCAGCCTCCTCAGACAATCTCCTCTTCAACAAACTAAAGTCACTCAGATCTGCACCATCACTAAACCCCAACACTGAGGAACATTAAAGAGGAGGTATTTACTCCTGTGGGGTATTAAAGAGGAGGTATTTACTTCTATGGGGTATTAAAGAGGAGGTATTTACTCCTGTGGGGTATTAAAGAGGAGGTATTTACTTCTGTGGGGTATTAAAGAGGAGGTATTTACTCCTGTGGGGTATTAAAGAGGAGGTATTTACTTCTGTGGGGTATTAAAGAGGAGGTATTTACTTCTGTGGGGTATTAAAGAGGAGGTATTTACTTCTGTGGGGTATTAAAGAGGAGGTATTTACTTCTGTGGGGTATTAAAGAGGAGGTATTTACTTCTGTGGGGTATTAAAGAGGAGGTATTTACTTCTGTGGGGTATTAAAGAGGAGGTATTTACTTTTATGGAATATTTTACTTTTGAAATTTTCCAAAAAAGTATTAAGACATTTTGTAAGTTTCACTTTCATTTTTGACGCACTTCTCTTCACTCTCTGCACTAAGCCCCTCCCCCTTCAGAGCGTCATCACTACATAAACCAGTGTGTATCCCACTAATGAAACCACTGCACATCGCGTCAGGTTTGTGAAGTCGTAGTTTATTGTTTCGTGCGTTTGTAGATTTATTGACAACTGTGAGATGAGAGAAAGCTCCATAAAGTCCATTAAGCATAAAACCTTTTCTTTAACAAACATCCCCTCTTTTCCCGCTCCCTCCCCCCTCCTCTCTCCTCCTCCTCCCCCTCTCCTCTTCCTCCCCCTCTCCTCCTCCTCTCCTCCTCCCCCTCTCCTCTTCCTCCTCCTCCCTTTCTCCAGTGAACCACAATGTCATCTCAAGCATGTCGAGCGGCGGGGGGTCTTTTAGCGCACACTGACAGCGTTTGCCCCCAATCCTCCGGGGCCGTGCACCTCCGCATGGGACCCGCATTCACCCGCCCAGCTCCAGCGCCCCCTGCAGGCCCCCCCCCCCCACACGCGCCGCATTATCCCGCCCTGAGCCCTCACGCTGGGGCCGTGATGAATGGGGCAAACTGTCAGCAGCACCGCGGAGCCTCCACCGGGACAAAGGCGGGATCAGAGCGGAGGACAGTGGTCGCAGCGCCCGGTGGGACAAATGCATTTCTCAGAGTGTGTGTGTGTGTGTGTGTGGGTGTGTGTGTGTGAGGGGGGGGGTTGAGCTTTTAAGAGGCACAAAAATGGTGCTGAGGTTGTTTTAAAGAAGATAAATTGTGCTTGAGCCTGGTATTTACTCATAATCTGACACTCCTGGATTATTTCATTATAATCTGGACTAGCATCTTGAGAACGGGATTAACAGTCGCTCAAATCGCTCCAAAAACAACTTTAAGACGCTAAATGAGAAGAAAACAACTGTTACATGTCTAAAAGCTCTGAAAAGTCTGGTTCAAAGATTAAAGAGGGTTGTTTCTTCGAGCTTTGTTTTTATTTTGACACAGTGAAATGTTCGTGATCTTTAATCTCTGGATGTTGAGAAAAGGTCAAACGGGCGAAGTGTCACACAGCAGCACACACTCCAGACCAGATCACACCGGCCGGACCTGGGAGTTTGTTCCAAAATGATGTCAGCTCCATATCTGCAGCAGAGGTCAGGGGTCAGGGGTCAAGGCGGAGGAAGCACATGGTTAGCAGGGTTAGCGGCGTTAGCGGAGTTAGCTGTAGCCGCTGACGTTAGCCCCGTGCTGTCAGGAGCCCGGATTCTCGGAGCCGCTCTTCCTCTGACGTGACCTCTGACCTCTGCTCACTCACTCCTGCTGACGCCTCCACAGAGTCTGGATTTAGACGGCGCTATGTTTAGATTTAGACATTTACATCACATCCATACCACAATAATCCATATAACAATAATCCATATAACAATAATCCATATAACAATAATCCATATAACAATAATCCATACCACAATAATCCATATAACAATAATCCATATAACAATAATCCATACCACAATAATCCATACAACAATAATCCATATAACAATAATCCATATAACAATAATCCATATAACAATAATCCATACCACAATAATCCATACCACAATAATCCATACAACAATAATCCATATAACAATAATCCATATAACAATAATCCATACCACAATAATCCATACCACAATAATCCATACCACAATAATCCATATAACAATAATCCATACCACAATAATCCATACCACAATAATCCATACCACAATAATCCATATAACAATAATCCCTTTAACAACAATCTCTATAACAATAATCCCAACAATAATCCATACCACAATAATCCCTATAAATAATCTCTATAACAATAATCCCAATAATAATCCATACAACAATAATCCATATAACAATAATCCATATAACAATAATCCCTACGACAATAATCTCTATAACAATAATCCCAATAACAATAATCCCAATAATAATCCCTATAACAGTAATCCATATAAATAATCCCTGTAACATTCATGTGCAAAAACGTGCCATAATCTCTTAGATGTGGTTTAAGTCAAAACCCTGAGGACACCTGTCACACCCCTGAGGACACCTGTCAGACTCTCGAGGACACCTGTAGGAGCAGTGAAAACACCTGTCAGACCCCTGAGGACACCTGTCACAGCCCTGAGGACACCTGTCTCAGCCCTGAGGACACCTGTCACAGCCCTGAGGACACCTGTCTCACCCCTGAGGACACCTGTCACAGCCCTGTCACCTGTCAGAGCAGTGTGACCTAGTGTCTTGGTCACGACTGGAGGATTTGTCCCATGTGTCCTGGCTCCCGCTGGAACACGTCTCAGCCACTGATGGACCAGAGACAGGACCAATCACAGAGCAGCGCTGAGGTGTGGGTGGAGCCAAAGGTGACGCGCCCGTGTGAACCAAAACAAATGAAAACAAAACAAACTCCCAGCCTAATTTAAGGACCAACGTGCAGAAGGTCAGAGCTTCTGTGGAGGGGAGATGTCTGAAGTTTGTTTTTTTCAGTTTCTTCTGCTGTTGTGACGCTTTGACCAATCAGGGTGAAGCATTAGTTCAAACGTCCTGACACATTTTTATCGTGTGTCCGTCAGAGCGTCACACACATCGCTCTGGAGTCGCGTTCAGAAACCAGAGAGGAAACACATCCAGACACGAGAGAAACAAACAGAACGACCCGGGAGTTGAACCAGCGCCTCGTGGGCGTGAGGCGACGTGCTCTCCACACCGTCGACCGCCGCACGCCGCGGTGTGAATGGCGTTTTCTTGGTGTGACGGAGCACAGAGGAGTCATGATTCCACCCCCCCAGAGCGGCGCGTGTTTACTCAGCCTTACATTCCTCAAATACATAAGCACAGAGCTGCCTCCACGCGCACGCAGACACGGTAAAGCTATATTAGGTAACATTACTGAGAGTTGATGTTTTAATCTTAATCTGAAGACTTTTTTCAACCGGTTTACGGCAAAGAGCACGTACGAGACGAAGTAACTCAAATAACTGCACTCGAAATGAATTTAATTTGAGCTACTGTCGGTCAACCAGTCAGGTTCATATAAATGCACTCTCTTTCCACTGCAGAGTCTCCACTGCAGCAGCAAAACCTCCAGCCTCCTCAGACTCTCCATCTCGTCTTTAATCCTCCTGTCTCTTCTCTCTGATCATTTAGAACAGCAGCGTTTCAAGCTTTACGTCTCGAGGTTTGACGGATAAATCCCAACTTCTATTTTTTTTTTTTTTTTTTTGTGAAAAGCAGGAATTAAAATAAAAAAATAAATAAAAAAAAAATAAAAAAAATAAAAAATAAATAAATAAAAATTAAAACATAACAAATAAAAAATAAAAAATAAATAAATAAAAATAAATAAATAAATGTCTTTCTATATTGATTTCCTGAACCTAAACAAACCAAATGAAATATTGGTCATTTTATTAAAACAAAAACAGAAAAGTCTCTAAAGTCTCCTGTCTGTTTTTACTAACTGTGGCTGTGGATCTCTCCATTAAAACTCCCCAGCTGATCACTGACTCTTCTGTTTTTGTGCTCTTTAGCAGGACACTGAATGACATGAGACATATTGATTGATCGATTGTAAATGATCTGTCGGGGCCTTTTCAGACTGAACTGACTCCAGCTGGTTTAACGGCCCCGGGGTCACGGGCCCCGTGCAGCTCCGTGTCTGTATTTGGAGCGTGGCGGCGGCGGCGGCAGATCCCGCTCCATTTTAGGCTCTGACAGCTCCGTGGCACAGCGGCACGTCTGCTAATCCTCCAGCGGCTCTTTAAACTAACAACACTTTAACATAATCTGCCCCGAGTCTGGACAATCACTGCAGGACGACCCACCGCTGTATGTACACAGAAAGAACGAGGAGGAGGAGGAGGAGGAGGAGGAGGAGGGAGGAGGAGGAGGAGAGAGGAGGAGGAGGAGGAGGGAGGAGGAGGGAGGAGGAGGAGGAGGAGGAGGAGGAGGGAGGAGGAGGGAGGAGGAGCAGGAGGGAGGAGGAGGAGGAGAGAGGAGGAGGGAGGAGGAGGAGGAGGGAGGAGGAGGAGAGAGGAGGAGGGAGGAGGAGAGAGGAGGAGGAGGGAGGAGGAGAGAGGAGGAGGAGGAGGAGGAGGAGGAGAGAGGAGGAGGGAGGAGGAGGGAGGAGGAGGGGGGAGGAGGAGGGAGGAGGGAGGAGGAGGGAGGAGAAGGAGGGAGGAGGAGGGGGAGGAGGAGGGAGGAGGAGGAGGAGGAAGGAGGAGGAGCAGGGAGGAGGGAGGAGGAGGAGGGAGGAGGAGGAGGAGGAGGAGGAGGAGGAGGAGGAGGAAGGAGGAGGAGGAGGAGGAGGAGGAGGAGGAGGGAGGAGGAGGAGAGAGGAGGAGGAGGAGAGAGGAGGAGGGAGGAGGAGGAAGGAGGAGGGAGGAGGGAGGAGGAGGAGGAGGAGGGAGGAGGAGGAGGAGGAGGAGGAGGAGGGAGGAGGAGGAGGAGAGAGGAGGAGGGAGGAGGAGGAGGAGGAGGGAGGAGGAGGGGGAGGAGGGGGGAGGAGGAGGGGGGAGGAGGGGGGGGGAGGAGGAGGGAGGAGGCGGGGGGAGGGGGGGGGAGGGAGGAGGAGGAGGAGGAGGGAGGAGGAGGAGGAGGAGGAGAATACAAGAGAGGAGGGAGGAGGAGGAGGAGAGAGGAGGAGGGAGGAGGAGGAGGAGGGAGGAGGAGGAGAGAGGAGGAGGGAGGAGGAGAGAGGAGGAGGAGGGAGGAGGAGAGAGGAGGAGGAGGAGGAGGAGGAGAGAGGAGGAGGGAGGAGGAGGGGGGAGGAGGAGGGAGGAGGGAGGAGGAGGGAGGAGAAGGAGGGAGGAGGAGGGGGGAGGAGGAGGAGGAGAGAGGAGGAGGTGGACAAGAGGAGGAGGAGGAGGAGAGAGGAGGAGAGAGTAGGAGGAGAGTGGAGGAGAGAGGAGGAGGAGGGAGGAGGAGGAGAGAGGAGGAGGAGGAGGAGGAGAGAGGAGGAGGGAGGAGGAGGGGGGAGGAGGAGGGAGGAGGGAGGAGGAGAAGGAGGGAGGAGGAGCAGGGAGAAGGAGGGAGGAGCAGAGAGGAGCAGGGAGGAGGAGCAGGGAGGAGGAGCAGGGAGGAGGAGGAGGAGGGAGGAGCAGGGAGGAGGAGGGAGGAGGAGGAGGGAGGAGCAGGGAGGAGGAGGAGGAGGGAGGAGCAGGGAGAAGGAGGTAGGAGCAGAGAGGAGCAGGGAGGAGGAGCAGGGAGGAGGAGCAGGGAGGAGGAGGAGGAGGGAGGAGGAGGGAGGAGCAGGGAGGAGGAGGGAGGAGGAGGAGGGAGGAGCAGGGAGGAGGAGGTGCAGAGAGGAGGAGTGAGGAGGAGGAGGGAGGAGGAGCAGGGAGGAGGGAGGAGGAGCAGGGAGGAGGAGAGAGGAGCAGACAGGAGGAGAAGAGAGGAGCAGGGAGGAGCAGACAGGAGGAGCAGAGGGGAACATGGAAGAGCAAGGAGGAGGAGGAGGGAGGAGCAGACAGAAGCAGGCAGGAGGAGCCAGGAGCAGGGAGGAGCATTTTCGGTTTAAAACTACTGGATTTCAGAACTTTCTGAACTTTCTTCTTTCTTATTGGACAATCGTCATGACAACCAAAACACCAAACTCTACCACAGATGAACAGATGGACGTCGTGTTTGTGCGACTCAATAAATCAACATTACAGCTGTATCAGTACAAACTGTGTTTAATTTGAACATCTTCACACGTTTGTTTTTTTAGTTTGACTCTGTAAACCTAAATGTGCAGGTTTGTGCGTTAAACATGTGAGAATAAAACAAAACACAACTCCAGGAAACGACGTCAGAACAGAGACAGATTTATAAAACAGAGTCAAATGTGAACTTTAAGACTCAATTTTGAAACTGTGAAAGGAGGAAGCAGCTCTGCGACATGTTCTTCACGCTCACACACACTTTAACACTTTGTATCCACACACAGACGGAGAAGTGAAACAGGACAACCCCCCTCGGACACGCGGCCAATCACAGCTCTGGCTTTTTGTTACACATTTACGATCAGTGTTTTGTTTATGAGAAGAAAAAAAGTTTGATAACGCAGCTTTAATCCGGGAAACGGTAACACAACACCGGTTTGAAAAAGAAAAAAAAAGCCACAAAATCCCTCCCGTCTTCTGTGTGGACGCAGCCGACCACAGCGCCAATTTGTTCCTTATTGACCTTTGACCTTTTGGAGATAATCTGGACTCAGAATCCCGTTTGAGGGTCAAGCGTGAAGTCCGTTTCCAAACCGCTCTCCGTGCCGCTGAAGTCCATTTTGAACACAGCACCTGACGCGTTTAAAGGTGAAGCGTCTTGCTCGTGGGCGTAAAAGGCAAGTCAGCGGTGGTCAGAGCTGGGGTTTGGACCGGTGACCTCCTGGTTTGTGGGCTGTAGAGCAGAGGGTCAGTGTTTAAACTTAACAGAGTCTTAATGAAACACTGCAGCACATACTTTTTTGGACATATACTTGAACTTTTTGAACCAACTGGCTAATATTTTTTGAAGTAACAGTACTTTTACGCGAGAGTACGTGCTACTTTCACCTCTGTGAGTAAGTTGAGTGTTGTATTTTGTTTTATTTTAGACAAAAATAACCAATTTAAAACAAACTAAACAGCCACTTCATAAGAAAATGAACTGACACCGAGAGAGAGCAGCTCAGGACCACAGTCTGCTGTTCATCTCTTTATTCCAGGTCGTGTTTTACGGGTTTACGTTGGTTTGGAAAAGGGTTCACTGGGATCGTCGGAGTGTCCGGCGACTGTGGCTCAGCGGGTAGAGCGTTGCATAAACATGTGACCAGTTTAACGTCGACCAAACTTGTGCTAATCGACTCATTTTAATCCAATTATAAGGATTTAAGTTTAATCTGCCTTTATATGAAAACGTTGCTTCACGTAGTTGCGCTGCATAAATAGTCGTTTTTGGATGAACGCCCCCTGCTGGTGTTGTCTTGTTAGCACAGTTTGAGTCAGATACATGGATGTGCGGGATAGTTTTAAGAGCTTCTGCCACACCCCGTTTTTAGTCGACCAAAACGATCGATTTTGTCCAACAACGATTAGTTATTTGAGGACAGACCTGGAGCGCTGACTCACTGAACTCAGACGGGAGTTATTCCAGTTACGTCTTAAATCACTTTTGTACCTTTAGCTGAGAGTAAACACGAGGCGCAGACGAGCTGAAGCCGTTTACTTTGCCTCGTGTGATTATTATGCAACGGGCGTTTTTGACTTTAACCAAAAACAGGTTTTCGTTCTGATCCAAAGCAGATTTTTTTACTTTGACCCGATGGACGTTTTACTTGGACCAAATGCAGTAAGACGAAACAGGAGAATAAAGTAACAAGAGGTTTTATTGTTCAGAAGATTACGCAGGGAACGGACGCTGAAGTAACCAGAGTACTGCAGTATATGTACACAAAACAAATGAAATGTTAAAGTACTGGACAGTAACGTGTGTTTATCCTCTTCGATAACAGCGTCTATTGTGACATTTCAATAAAAACAAGGCGCCGTACTTCAGATATGTTTAAAGTGACCGGTCTGCAGGAGGGACGAGGGGACGAGGGGACGGGGGGACGGGGACAGTGTCCACTCACCCCCAGGTCCACACCAGGTTTGACCCTTTGGCTCCTATTCTGGTCTGGAGCCTGAGTGGCCCTGGACTCACGTGGGGGTCTTTTATTAGCTCTGGTCAGGTGGTCCTCAGCCGACCCTTGACACGATACTAAAGATTTATCGATCATTTTGTCCAGCTCCATATCGAAAAATAAACTGAAACTGGACAAAACGTCGTAGGAGTGAAGACGTTTGGACGAGCGGTTTGGACGAGCGGCCAAACGTCTTCACTCCTACGACCAGAAAAGATTCATTTCTGTTCTGTCAGTGTGACGTTTTCAGTATCGATGCTTGTTCAAATGAGTATCTTGTTTCGATACTAGCTTAAGAGTCGATTAATATCTGATTTTCGATACTTTTGCCAACCCTGACGACAATAAAACATTTTGATTTCATCGCTGGACAATGTACAGTCGATGTGCTCTTGATTTTTGCGTCGTGAGGGATTGTCAGAATGTAGAAAAAAAACTATAATCGGAAAGGGATTTTTCGTGAAATGTTCCACAGTATGGCATTTGAACAGACTGTCCCTCGCTGTCGCCGCGGTCACCTCCAAACCTCACACTCCTAACGATCCGTCCTCCTGACAGACGTGCGAACTCCGGCTGAACCCTGCGACGTCTCCCGTTCGCGTTCACGCTCGTGTTACGCTATTTTTGTGAAAACACCTCGTGATGTCATCGTGTGGTGATACAGGAAGTGCTCCGCTGCGTTTTTAAACTCCACACACCTTCATTTATAGAATCATTTGGATCGTTTCAGACCTGGAATTGCCACTTATTTCGACTGAACTAAAGGTAAAAGGAGCTAACTTTAGAAACAAAACAAAAAAACTACCACTTCATGACATCACGAGGTGCAATCGATCTATATTTTCAGTTTGATTTATTTATTTTTAATGGGTTTAAATATTCAGTTTAACAAAAATAACCACATTTCTCCTCCAAAGTCTGAAGTCTCCACCTGCTTCTTCTGACTTTGATCGGCTGTAGACCCAAGTTCATCATCAATAATTACACACGACTCAATCTTAATCTTGATCAAATTCGATTTAAATGTTAAAGTACAGGTTAGTTTCCTCGTAAGGAGATGTGTCCTTTTACATTTGACCCATTTTTTGCGTAGTACGTCCTCTTTAAACGACAGCTCCTCTCGATGAAACCGCTTTATCTGGAGTGAGTTTTATTTACAGCGCTGCAAACACAGTCGACCCTCCGAGCCTTTTCACGTCCCTCTGTCTGACCCCGCCACACCCGCCCCGGGGCAGACACGGCCTCATTCACATTCTGGAGAAATGAGCGCGTTTGGACGACGGCCCCGGGTTCGTTCTGGAGCGTACGGTCCACACTAAACTCATCAGCCGCAGTGTTTTTAAGACGTTTCAGTGAGGGTTGGAATAACTCTAAGTCAAAGTTTAGTGAACGTTAATCTTTTTTTTTCGGCTGTTAATGACATACTGTGGGACATTGTAAAGTGATAACATCTCCATGGAGACGAGCTGGCGGACCCTCCTCCAGATAACTGTTTTTGTATAGTTTATTTCGGTAAATCCTGGCCCGCGGATGGAATCTAGCCATTTAGCTCTAATCTGCTGCGGAACATCTGCTTTTTGTAAGTCTCTGTACATTGTCCTTTCAAATAAAGACTAAACTAAACAGAAATGTTCCACAGTGCGGCTTTAATATAGGCCTATATCCAGACGGACAGTAGAACAGACACATATAAACGCTACATAAAAAGACACATGAGCTTTTTTTTTTCTCACTGTCTGACATGAAATCAGACTAAACTTTTCTGTTTTAGGTCAGTTAGGATTTACAAAATTATTTTTATTTGCTAAATGCCAGAATAATGCCAGAATTATTATTTTAATTTTTTTTTTTTTTTTGAGACAGATTTCTATAGCTTTTTTCAGAGTCAAACGTTTACATACATTATATAAAAAGACACATGTTTTGTTTTTTTTTCCTTACCGTCTGACATGAAATCAGACTAAACTGTTTCTGTTTTAGGTCCATTAGGATTAACAAAATTATTTTTATTTGCTAAATGCGAAAATAATGACAGAATTTTTTTATTTTATATTTTTTTGAGACAGATTTGTATAGCTTTTTTCATAGTCAGACGTTTACATACATTACATAAAAAGACACACTTTTTTTTTTCCCCTTACTGTCTGACATGAAATCAGACTAAACTGTTTCTGTTTTAGGTCAGTTAGGATTTACAACATTATTTTTATTTGCTAAATGCCAGAATAATGCCAGAATTATTATTTAATTTTTTTTTTTTTTAGACAGATTTGTATAGCTTTTTTCATAGTCAAACGTTTACATACATTATATAAAAAGACACATGTTTTGTTTTTTTTTTCCTTACCGTCTGACATGAAATCAGGCTAAACTTTTCTGTTTTAGGTCCATTAGGATTAACAAAATTACTTCTATTTGCTAAATGCCAAAATAATGACAGAATAATTTTTTTTAAAGACAATTTTCCATGAGTTTCTTCAAAGTCAGAAGTTTACATACACTATATAAAAAGCCATATGTGCTTTTTTTTACTCACTGTCTGACATGAAATCAGACTAAACTTTTCCTGTTTTAGGTCAACTAGGATTATCAAAATTATTTCTATTTGCTAAATGCCAGAATAATGACAGAAGAAATTTTAAAGACAAATTTCTGTATCTTTTTTCAGAGTCGTAAGTTTACCATAAGATTGCTCTGCGTTTAAACACTTAGTCTGTGGAAGATTCTGATAAGAGCATGTAAACTACTGGTTTCAACTGTACATTAAATAAATAAATGAATTAATATGTAAATAAACATTCAAGTCATTTGAACATGTGAGGTACAAGAAACAGTATCACATGGATGTCTATGGTTTAATCAATAGCAAAAAGAATAAAGTCAAATCTGTCACTGGACGAAAAGCTGTAAGAGTGAAGAAGTTTGGCTGCTCGTCCAAGACACTTCTTCAGTTCTGGTCAGATTACTGCTGGACACTGCCTTATTGGACACTGCTCTAGTGTTCTCTTTGTTTCCTTTGTTTGCTTTGGGTCTGATGGTGGAGGTATAGATGGGTCTTTCCTTGATCATTTTAAACCATTTTTTCTTTTCTCTGTTTAAGATCTGTACGTCACTGTCTGCAGAGGAGTGGAGTCTTTGAGATGGAGATGTACTACTACACAAAAAAAAAAAATATATGCAACGTGTATAAACTACTGCGTACAGAAACACTGAGGGTTACTGTTCATTCTGTCATTTATGGCACAATAAGTGAACACACTCATTCTCCACAAACTGATTTTCCGTTGCCTGGGGTCCAGAGCACACACTTCTCCAACACTTTGCGAAAATGCGGGTCCGGTCACATTTTGTCTGTTTTCAAATGAGCGTGATTGACAGGTGGATTAGCCAATCAGGGACAGGCACGGATCTGGTTCGTCCTTATCGGGAATAATAATAAAGGAGAAAAAATACCACTGGGGCTGGAAAACATGGAGGATTTCTGTAGAATCGATGAGCGAAACACTAAAGTCTGTTCATCTGAGGCGAGAGAAAACTGATTTTATTTGTAAATGATGCGTGACCAATGAGCTCCTTCGTTTCTCATGTGTCACAGAAATAACGAATCTGATTGGACGATCACGTTTGACCAGAACAGAGGAACCAGACAACGCTAGATTTGACGAGATTTTCTGATCGCTCAAGCCTCAACTGATTAATCAAACACGAATCCATCAAAACACAACTCTGCGTAAGACAGCGATGACAAAACACTGTTATAACATGATAAAAAACTCATAAACGTCGCTTTAACGTTACGTCTGACACATTTGTGCGTTCGCTCTGATGAGGCTGAAGGTTGAACAGTTCCTCACTTGTTTCCGAGCAGAAGTCTGGACACAATCCAAATGGGCAGAGCTGGAGTGTTTAGCCCCAAACAGAAGAGTCCGACTGGGGGCGCTGGCTCCGGGGCGCGGGCTCTGACCTCCACACCTGCAGCTCCACTGGCCCGCGCAATTTACCCATGGGCCACTGCTCCGACGAACCGAGCGTTTACCCGTCAACATCAACCCACGACCTGCTCTAGAGCGCTCTGTCCCACACGGTTACGTCTGCGTTTAAACCTGGATCTGGTCAAGATTTAACGTGACATTTGCGGTGGACGGTACGCCGCCCGCTCGTCCACGTGGAGGTTATTGCGTCGTCTGGAATGTTCCGCAGTACGACATTTAACGTATATGTTCATGGAGACGAGCCAGTGACAGCACCACGGCATGTTATGAAACAAAAGAACTTTAATAATGCTCCATCGAAGCAAACACTTAGCAAACCTCATCAGAAAAGTTACATGATACATCTTTAATGCTGCTGTAGTTCCACTTTAAGCTGAATTCAGGCGAAGTGTCAACCATGTTTTGTTTTTTGTTTCTGTTTCAGTCCAGATGTTATGACCTCCACATGACCTCCACATGACCTCCACATGACCTCCACACCTGCACCTCCACATGACCTCCACATGACCTCCACATGACCTCCACACCTGCACCTCCACATGACCTCCACATGACCTCCACATGACCTCCACACCTGCACCTCCACATGACCTCCACATGACCTCCACATGACCTCCACACCTGCACCTCCACATGACCTCCACATGACCTCCACATGACCTCCACACCTGCACCTCCACACCTGCACCTCCACATGACCTCCACACCTGCACCTCCACATGACCTCCACACCTGCACCTCCACATGACCTCCACACCTGCACCTCCACATGGCCCCGTGATGTCCCCGTTCTTCCTCCACTCCCATGACCCACAAAGCACCCGGCCCCTACCCCATTTCAGCTCACTGTCCTCTGCGTCCTCTGTGGTCTCTGTGGTCTCTGCATCCTCTGTGGTCTCTGCGTCCTCTGTGGTCTCTGCATCCTCTGTGGTCTCTGCATCCTCTGTGGTTTCTCTGTCCTCTGTGGTCTCTGCGTCCTCTGTGTCCTCTGTGTTTCTGCAGTCTCTTGAAAGGGCTCGTTGTGGGAGAGGTCATGCTTCAGCTGACCTGCTTCACACGACTAAACCAGGACCAAACCAGGACCAAACCAGGACCAAACCAGGACCAAACCAGGACCAAACCAGGACCAAACCAGGACTAAACCAGGACCAAACCAGGACCAAACCAGGACTAAACCAGGACTAAACCAGGACTAAACCAGGACCAAACCAGGACTAAACCAGGACTAAACCAGGACCAAGCCAGGACTAAACCAGGACTAAACCAGGACTAAACCAGGACAAAACCAGGACCAAACCAGGACCAAACCAGGACTAAACCAGGACTAACTGGGCCAATTTAAAAGTCTTCTTCAGGACCAAAGTGAACACATCTTCAGTTGAAATAAACATCATCATTTCCACAAAACATTCCCTTGTGTGTGCTGTGTCGTAGACAGACAGATATACACCGATATCTCACGCCGATATTTGCACTTTTTTGTGGATTGACTATCGGCCTTGAATCTCCAACATCGACCGATATTTTGTTTTGCTCGACCACAGGTTTACTGCCATGGAAAAATGATCAAAATATCTGTGGTATTGGAGTTTATCGCTGTGTCACAAAATAATCGGTATCGGGAGTGGGAATCCAGTATCGGCCTCTTTTATCGGCCTCTTTTATCGGCCTCTTTTATCGGCCTCTTTTATCGGCCTCTTTACTGTGTCTGTCGCACACATTGGAGCTGTGGGGCCGAGCGCGGCGGTTTGACGGTGAGTGGACCGGACAGGAGGGCGCGCGGGGGGGGAGGAGGCGGGCGAGGGGGGGGTCCCGAGAGCGTGGGGAGTTCATGCCCCCGCCAAGGCCTTTCGCACCGCGCAGACAAAAGCATTACAGTGAGAACACATACAACACAAAACCCGACACACAACTCACAAGAGGCATCACAACACAGAGGCGCCACCTGTCTCCTCTTCAGCGCCTAATGAGCGAGGCCGAGCGAGGGCCGGGCGAGGGGCAAACGAGGGGCAATTAGTGCGAGAGAGAGAGAGGGAGAGAGAGAGAGAGGACAAACTGTGACATCATCAAAAAAAACCACTGACACATGAACAATTAGACGAGAAGAAAACAGTTACACTTCACACCTGCAACTGAGAAATACAGGTTTAATATGAACACGAGGAAAAAACAGATTTAAAGATCTAATAAAGCTTCAAAAAAATACAGATTTTTTATTTTATTTTTATATATTTGTATGTTTTTGTTTTGCTCAAATTATGTTAAAAATAAACCCTCAGATTTTAGTTTTTTGGTTCAAAAATACAGTGGAGTAAAAGTACAGATACTGCTCTGAAATGTAGTAAAAATATCCACTTTAAAATGTACTTAAGTAAAAATACAGGTACCTAAAATATGTACTTAAGTATAGTACAGATACTACAGCAAAAATAAATAAATATAAATAAATAAATAAATGAATACATAAATGAGTATATATATATATATATATATATATATATATATATATATATATATATAAATAATCACCTAAGTAAAACTATTAAAGTACCTGTTTAAAAAATAACTTAAAGAGTCAAAAAATATATATATTTTAAGATCTAATAAAGCTTCAAATGTAGAGACTTTCATGCAGATTTTTTTTTTTTTTTTTTTTGTGTTTTGTTTTTATTTTGCTCAAATTAAAAATAAATCCTCAGACTTTTCAGCAGGTCTCACACAATAATGAGAAATACTTTTATTTTTCACAAATACCTAAAATGTGTACTAAAAAGTGTACTTAAGTATAGTACTTTCCTACTTTTACTTCGTTGCGTTCCACCCCTGATCGTCTGTGTTTGACCTTTTCCTTCACGCTGGGGGAACTTGTCCAAGTGCAGTGTCCAAAAACCCATTTTTACAGGGTCAAAGGTTAAAGGTGACTGTATTTGTGTGGGTACATTTGTTTTGCAGTGAAATATTTTCAGGAACCTGTGGTTGGTCCAAGCGCTCATGGCTCTGTTTTGATTTTTATCAAAAAAGGTGAGAGAGACAAACAGAAAAACTGTCGGCTAATGCTAATGCTCATGCTAATGCTCATGCTAGGTAGCTTGTGACTGTGTTGTTTGAGAGGGACTTGTCTAACAGCACAGATCAGCTCACCTGGTGCACTCAGCTCTTTATGATCAGGTTGTGTTCAAACACAAATTAAAGTCTAACAGAGCCTCAGACAGAGCAGTGCCCACAGTTAGCATCACACCTCCAATGTTGATGACATCAGCTGCAACGTTAAAAACAGCTCAATATTACGTAAAAAGATGATTAAAAATGATCAAAAAAAAGATAAAAAAGATACCATTTTGGGACTAAAAGCCTCGGACAGATGGTCAGTCGAGGCCTGAGGTCAGACACGCCCCACGAGGTCTGAGGTCAGACACGCCCCACGAGGCCTGAGGTCAGACACGCCCCCACGAGGCCTGAGGTCAGACACGCCCCCACGAGGCCTGAGGTCAGACACGCCCCCACGAGGCCTGAGGTCAGACACGCCCCACGAGGCCTGAGGTCAGACACGCCCCCATGAGGCTGATGTGACAAAACTGCTCAAAATACCTGTCCCCCCGCCCCCTTCCTCTGACCTTTGACCCCTCACACCTAAATGTGGAGCCAAAAGTGCGACTCTGCTCACACTGACACGACTTCACACGTGCAGAGAAACATCGGCCGACACTGACGTTCTGAAGAGCCAGAAGAGGAGCCAGAAGAGGAGCCAGAAGAGGAGCCAGAAGAGGAGCCAGAAGAGGAGGAAGAAGAGGAGCCAGAAGAGGAGGAAGAAGAGGAGGAAGAAGAGGAGCCAGAAGAGGAGGAAGAAGAGGAGCCAGAAGAGGAGCCAGAAGAGGAGCCAGAAGAGGAGCCAGAGCCAGAAGAGGAGCCAGAAGAGGAGCCAGAAGAGGAACCCGAAGAGGAGGAAGAAGAGGAGCCAGAGCCAGAAGAGGAGCAAGAAGAGGAGGAAGAAGAGGAGCCAGAGCCAGAAGAGGAGGAAAAAGAGGAGCCAGAAGAGGAGCCAGAAGAGGAGGAAGAAGAGGAGCCAGAGCCAGAAGAGGAGGACGAAGAGGAGGAAAAAGAGGAGCCAGAAGAGGAGTCCTAGGAGTCCTACTTAAACGTGAGTGTTTCTCTACAGGTGAGTCTCACGCGCCGAGTCGGCTCTGTGGAAGAGAACGAGGAAATGAAAACCTTCAAAACTGCTTCAGCTCATGGAGAATAAACACCAGGATTAAAAGATAAACCTTTAAAGTTTTTGAAAGAAACAAACGTGAACAAGAAGAAAAGAAGAAACAAGCTCAGGACATGTGTTTTGTAGGGACGTGTGTTTTGTGGGGACGTGTGTTTTGTGGGGGACGTGTGTTTTGTGGGGACGTGTTTTTTTATTTTTGTCACATTTATCTGTGAAAATAAAACCTACATTATTCTGGTCCGTGGTGTAAAAAGGTTGTGGACTCCTGCTTTACACCACAGCGTTTTGTGTCGTGTTGTGTTAGCGAGGTTCACACACACACACACAGACAGGCCCGCTCTGTGTGTGTGTGTCCCATCCGAGGGGCAGGTGTGGGGGTCAGGGGAAGGGTCGCGGCCTCGGTCCACTTCCCAAATATAGAGGAGGGTCTGTGGGGTGAGGGGGGTGAGGGGCTTTTATGTGGTGCAGAGGGGACATACCTGACACACACACACACACACACACACACACACACAGCGTTCACACGGACCGGACCATATCACAGTCCTGACACACACACACAGATTTAACAAGTGAAAACATCAACACTATCACAACACAACGAGTTTATGTGTGTTGACTTTACAAAGTACTTTATACTGTGATATTTAACTTTACTTCAATACATTAGAGAGCAGGATCTGTACTTTCTACTCCACTACTTTAAAAAGTACTTTTTATATGGTTTGAGGGGGGATTTTTACCATAAAAAATAAGAAAAAAAAGATAAATACACAAAACTCTAAAATAAATACACTAAAATAAAATAAATACAAAAAATTCTAAAATAAATACACTAAAATGAAATAAATATACTAAAATAAAATAAATACATAAAAATCATAAAATACACAAAATTCTAAAATAAATACACTAAAATAAAATAAATACAAAAAAATCATAAAATAAATACACAAAATTCTAAAATAAATACACTAAAATAAAATAAATACAAACAAATCATAAAATAAATACACAAAATTCTAAAATAAATACACAAAATTCATAAAATTACTGCACAAAATTCTAAAATAAATACACAAAAACCATAAAAAAGTTAACAAACTGATTTGTTTTGTTTTTGTGACCAATATCATTTTTATTCAATATCACAAATGAACACGTGAAAAACTGAAATACTCTTTTTTTCTTAACGTACATCTTTAAACAGTTACTTCAATACTTTTAAACATATTTGTACATGATACTTTTACTTTTACTTTCACACTGGAGTACTTCACGCACCTCAAATCGAGATATGAACAGTAATAACAGACAGATCAGGCGTCTTCTTTCCAGTTTTATTAACCGATGGCGTCTGTAGTCACTGATTTTGCCCGTCCGCAGCAGCAGAACCCTCATCCTCCTTCATCCCCTCCTCTTCCTCTCCACCCTCGGCCTTGTGGGTACATATTGTCCCTCTCTGCTGAACGCTCGTCTGAACGGTCCTTTCAGTGTGGCCTTTCAGCGGGTAACAGAGCCGCCTTCTCCGGCTGAAACACGAGAGCTCCGACGTGACCCCTCGCCGCGACCTTTGACCCCGAGACCGCGGCACTGACACGTACCGGCATGCCTCTTTACATGTGTGTTAGCATGTGTGTGTTAGCATGTGTGTGTTAGCACGTGCTGTTCCCTCAAAAACAGACCTGGAGTTGTGTTTTGTTTCATTCACACATGTTTGAGTCACTTTATTATTAGTCTGTCACATCTACAAAGGTCAAAATGCGACGTTCCACCTTGTGATGTCATCAAGAGGTAGTTTTCAAATTAACATCTGCTCCTTTTACCTTTAGTTCAGTAGATTGTCAATTCCAGGTCTGAAATGATCCAAATGATTCTCGTGAAGGTGTGTGGAGTTTAAAAACACAGTGGAGCACTTCCTGTATCACCACATGATGACATCACAAGGTGGAACAGAGTGTTTTGAGCTTTGGAGATGTAGACAGACTGATAATGATGAGTTAAACACAACTCCAGGTCTGTTTTTGAGGAGGAAACATCATTAGAACATGATTTAAAGCTCATAGGAGTCACTTTTGTGGGACACAGGACCTTTAAGAGCTCGGATAATGGTGTTATTGTGATATTTTTGTGTACTTTTTGTATATTTGTGTGGTATACTGTGTAACCCTGATATAGAAAGTGTGTATATGTGTGTGTATATGTGTGTGTTTATGTGTGTATGTGTGTGTCTGTTGTTTGTAGCTGAAAGTACATTCCTCATTAGCTTAAATGCTATAATTGAGTCCACATGCTGCTGTCATATGTCACACAGCTCCCCCGAGCACACTGACCTCCCTAAAGCGCCGGACACACCAGCGTCTGTGTCTCTGACCACAGTGTCTGTGTTTCTGACCACACTGTCCGTGTTTCTGACCACAGCGTCTGTGTTTCTGACCACACTGTCCGTATCTCTGACCACAGCGTCTGTGTCTGACCACAGCGTCCGTGTCTCTGACCACAGCTTCTGTGTTTCTGACCACAGCGTCCGTGTCTCTGACCACAGCTTCTGTGTTTCTGACCACAGCGTCTGTGTTTCTGACCACACTGTCCGTATCTCTGACCACAGCGTCTGTGTCTGACCACAGCGTCTGTGTCTGACCACAGCTTCTGTGTTTCTGACCACACTGTCCGTGTTTCTGACCACAGCGTCTGTGTTTCTGACCACACTGTCCGTATCTCTGACCACAGCGTCTGTGTTTCTGACCACACTGTCCGTGTTTCTGACCACAGCGTCTGTGTTTCTGACCACAGCGTCTGTGTCTGACCACAGCGTCCGTGTCTCTGACCACAGCGTCTGTGTTTCTGACCACACTGTCCGTGTCTCTGACCACAGCGTCTGTGTTTCTGACCACACTGTCCGTGTCTCTGACCACAGCGTCTGTGTCTCTGACCACAGCGTCTGTGTTTCTGACCGTGCTGTCGCTCTCTTCTCTCTGATGAAGTGATTTCTCGTCTCTTCTCATTTCAGGTTATTTGAGGTTTTGTGTTGGTGACTGTAGGTCAGAGGTCAGAGGTCAGAGGTCAGAGGCAGTTCATTCCAAACACTCATTCATAAAACTCCACCTTGTGACGGAGAAACTCCAGCGCAGAGATTAGATTACGACGTTTAAGCTCATATTTTATCAGACGTTAGAGTTTGTTCCAGTTTGTTCCAGTTTGTTCCAGTTTGTTCCAGTTTGTTCCAGTTTGTTCCAGTTTGTTTCAGAGACGAGCAGGTGATGGACAGAGACGTTTTTATTCTGTTAACCACCATTTTATTGAAAAAGCACAAAAACTAAACTTGATCTAGTGACTGTCTTCATACAGACAGATAAGTTTAATGTCATAGTGTGGAACCTTCCAGCCAAAGCAATAAGATCTCCATAGAGACAAGCACCCTCTATTCAAAAGGTTACATAGTGCGCCTTTACATTTCAAATTCAATTGATGTAAAATATTTATGTTGTCCAGGTGACAAACCCTTTTATAACTCGACCTCTGTCTCTGTAATATTACTGTTTGTGAATTTAAAAACACAGTGGAGCACTTCCTGTATCACATGATGACATCACAAGGTGGAACAGAGGGTTTTCAGTTTGAGAGAAGAACTCAGCCTAAATCTGCAGGTTTGTGTGTTAAACATGTGAGAATGAAACAAAACACAACTCCAGGTCTGTGTGTGACGAGGAAACGACAGAACAGATCAGAGAAGAGAGGAATATGGACCTTTAAAATTACAACAATAATAATAATAATAACAATAATAATAATAATAATAATAATAATAATAATAATAATAATAATAATAATAATAATCATTAATTAAAATAGTAATTGCAATTAAAATAATTAAATTAATAATAAAAACATGTATGAAAAATAAAATAATGTAAATTAAAATTATCATTAAATAAAAATATATAATAAAAATAAAATAATGTAAATTAAAATTATCATTAAATAAAAATATATAATAAAAAATAAAATAATGTAAATTAAAATAATAATTGAAATTAAAATAATAAGCAAAAATAAATAATAGTAAATAACAAAACTATTAAAAATAAAATAATAATAAAAAAATAAAATAATTATAATTTAAGTAATTAAATTGAAAATCATAATTAAACATCAAATAATAATTAAAAATAAAATATTTATAATTAAAATAATAATTTGAACTAAAATCAAAATTAAAACAGGGTATGTATTTCCATCCATTTTGCTCCCCCCATGTGTCTGTTGAAGCCTCTGATGGGGAGGAGAGCTCATGGGTGGTTCCTTGGGTGGTTCCTTGTGTGGTCCCCTCCACGGTTCCTTGCATGGTTCCTTCCACGGTTCCTTGTGTGGTTCCTTGTGCGATTCCTTGTGTGGTCCCTTTCGTGGTTCCTTGCCTGGTTCCTTGCGTGGTTCCTTCCGCGGTTCCTTGCGTGGCTCCTTGGGTGGTTCCTTGTGTCGTCCCTTCCATGGTTCCTTGTGTGGTTCCTTCCGCGGTTCCTTCCGTGGTTCCTTGTGTGGTCCCTTCCGCGGTTCCTTGCGTGGTCCCTTCCGTGGTTCCTTGGATGGTTCCTTGTGTGGTTCCTTGTGCGATTCCTTGTGTGGTCCCTTTCGTGGTTCCTTGCCTGGTTCCTTGCGTGGTTCCTTCCGCGGTTCCTTGCGTGGCTCCTTGGGTGGTTCCTTGTGTCGTCCCTTCCATGGTTCCTTGTGTGGTTCCTTCCGCGGTTCCTTCCGTGGTTCCTTGGATGGTTCCTTGTGTGGTTCCTTGCGTGGTTCCTTGTGTCGTCCCTTCCGTGGTTCCTTGTGTGGTTCCTTCCGTGGTTCCTTGCGTGGTCCCTTCTGTGCTTCCTTGTGTGGTCCCTTCCGCAGTTCCTTGCGTGGTTCCTTCCGCGGTTCCTTGCGTGGCTCCTTGGGTGGTTCCTTGTGTCATCCCTTCCGTGGTTCCTTGTGTGGTTCCTTCCGTGGTTCCTTGTGTGGTCCCTTCCGCGGTTCCTTGCGTGGTTCCTTGTGTCGTCCCTTCCGTGGTTCCTTGTGTGGTTCCTTCCGCGGTTCCTTCCGTGGTTCCTTGCGTGGTCCCTTCTGTGCTTCCTTGTGTGGTCCCTTCCGCAGTTCCTTGCGTGGTTCCTTCCGCGGTTCCTTGCGTGGCTCCTTGGGTGGTTCCTTGTGTCGTCCCTTCCGTGGTTCCTTGTGTGGTTCCTTCCGCGGTTCCTTCCGTGGTTCCTTGTGTGGTCCCTTCCGCGGTTCCTTGCGTGGTCCCTTCCGTGGTTCCTTGGATGGTTCCTTGTGTGGTTCCTTGCGTGGTTCCTTGTGTCGTCCCTTCCGTGGTTCCTTGTGTGGTTCCTTCCGCGGTTCCTTCCGTGGTTCCTTGCGTGGTCCCTTCTGTGCTTCCTTGTGTGGTCCCTTCCGCAGTTCCTTGCGTGGTCCCTTCCGCGGTTCCTTCCGTGGTTCCTTGTGTGGTTCCTTCCGTGGTTCCTTGGGTGTCAGGTGGACAGAGCGTCCTTGAATGCACCGCGCACACAAACGCTCCATGGTCGTGTAACAATGTGGCTCTTGTTTGGGCGCAGATCTCATTTGATGGGAGATAAAAGTATATGAGGCAGTGTAGCACAACAAGATCATGTCCAGATGTTTATCGGCGACACGGGCGATAGGCCGGGGTCAGCGCGGTCAGGGGAAAACACTCACGCTCCACCGTTTGATTATGTCATAACGTCAGAGGGAGGGCGGGGCTTGTGTAACTCAACCAAATGGCACAACCTCTGAAACTCTACTGTGGAAAAAACACTTTAGTTATTTATCCTTTTTATTTAAACTTTGTGCCAGTTTTTTTGTTTTAAGTGGATAAACCCAAAAATGAACCAAGAACCAACAACAAATGTACAATCTGACAGTTAAAAGGCAAAATGACTCCGTAGACGCCATTTTGAGGACTTTCCGTTGATCAGTACATATGTAAATTAGTTTTTAATTGTTTGTTGTCATTGCTATGTAGCAGTTGAAGTGTCTTGCTCAAGGGCAGAAGAGAAAGGCTGGAAGCAGGAATCAAACCTCCCAAATCGACAAAGAGCAAGTGGTAAAGGCGTCAAACTGGAGGCACTTTAGTGTCTTATTGAAACACACGGGGAAAGCAGAACAAGTTCACTCAAATCTGTCTGTGAAGTTCAAACTTATACGTCTCTTTCCTGATGTCGTTAGGAGCTGGAAGAGATGCTAACAGCAACTAGCATGCTAACAGCAAATAGCATGCTAACAGCAAATAGCATGCTAACAGCAAATAGCATGCTGACAGTGCACTTCTTGCTCCACAGAGTCAAACACTTCAGACTCTGATGCCACATGGGGACACACACATCCACTTTAACCTCAGTGTTTTTCTGTTTTGATTTGGTCCTTTGAAAACGCCCCTCCTCCCTCACATCCATCACTCTGTTCTTCTCCCCCTCTCCCTCCTCTCTCTCTTCTTCTCCCTCTTCTTTTCCTCTCCCTCTTCTTCTCCTCCTCTTTCCCTCTTCTTCTCTCCCTCTTCTTCTCTTCTACTCCTCTTCTCCTCCTCTCCCTTTTCTTCTCCTCCTCTTATCCTCCTCTCTCCCTCTTCTTCTCCTCCTCTTCTCCTCCTCCTCTTCTCCTCCTCCTCTTCTCCTCCTCCTCTTCTCCTCCTCTCTCCCTCTTCTTCTCCTCCTCTTCTCTTCTCCTCTCCCTCTTCTCCTCCTCTTATCCTCCTCTCTCCCTCTTCTTCTCCTCCTCTTCTCCTCCTTTCCCTCTTCTCCTCCTCTCCCTCTTCTTCTCCTCTTCTCTTCTCCTCTCCCTCTTCTCTTCTTCTCCTCCTCTCCCTCTTCTCCTCCTCCTCTTCTCCTCCTCGCCCTCTTCTTCTCCTCCTCTTCTCCTTTCCCTCTTCTTCTCCTCTCCCTCTTCCTCTCCTCCTCTCCCTCTTCTCCTCCTCCTCTTCTCCTCCTCTCTCCCTCTTCTTCTCCTCCTCTTCTCTTCTCCTCCTCCTCTTCTCCTCCTCCTCTTCTCCTCCTCTCTCCCTCTTCTTCTCCTCCTCTTCTCTTCTCCTCTCCCTCTTCTCCTCTTCTTCTTCTCCTCCTCTCTCCCTCTTCTCCTCTTCTTCTCCTCCTCTCCCTCTTCTTCTCCTCCTCTTCTCCCCCTATCTCCTCTCCTCCTCGTCCTCTCCTTCTGTGTGAGTGTGAAACGTGATCCACCTGAAGCAGGAGGACCTTGTTCATGGGCCGCACACAGAGAGGCCCCACAGGTGTCCCCCCCTCCCCCCCGTGACCCCCCCCCCCTCCTCCTTCTCCCCCCCCTTAACCCCTCCTCCTTCTCCCCTCCCCCCTGTGGTCATTCATCAGAGCGACAACAAAACCCAGAGCCTGAGGGAATCCACGGTGCAGCACGTGAATAACACCACCTGAGGAGCGCCCCCAGCAGGACGGAACCTCCTGCTCACAGTGACACAGACTAAAGCTGCACTGGGGAACTTTTCCAGTAGAGGGTGCGCCACCTGCTTGTCTCCACGACGACATGACATTAAAGGAGAACTACACTCTAAATCTACTTTTCTTAAACTGCACATGTGGTGTTTGAATAATTCCGTCAGCTGGTCCTAGTTTATTTTGGCACTTTCAAGTACTACGTGACATCACACAGCACTGGCCTGATCACAGCGAGGCGTTTCAGAGGCGTTTTCGGAGTTTGAAGCGTGGACACCTGTTAGACCAATCACATTGTTGCGTATAACCTACAGACTCCTCCCCTCTCTTTTCGTTAGTCCTCCAGGCTCCGCCCAGTTTAACAGCTGTGGGCGGAGCTTAGGCGTTTAGTCGCACTTTAAACATATATCTCCATGGAGACAAGCGGGCGAGATCATCAAAACAAGCACGCACGTTTATCGTTTATGTACACGAATAAACGAGGAAAAATGCAGGAAAAAGTCTCAAACTAAAGCAGCAACATCTCCATGGCGACAAACAGGCGCAGATACGAGTCAGGTCTGTGGAGAGTGTTTTCACAAGCAATGTAATAATGAGTGAAATGTTCCCCAGCAGAGGATTAAAATAAAGCCACAGTTTTGTCTGTCAGGCGTGTTCTCAGCGCTGCCCTCTGTTTGACCTGTGAGGTTTTTACCCATGCGGCTTTGCACCTGATCTGACTCGTCACAGAACATGACTGCGGCGCTGTCTCCGGGTGACTGTGGTCTGAGCGGATCACACGCCGACTTCCTCCCAACACTTTCTCTGAACTGTGTCTTCAAAGTTTATCTCAAAAGTCTCAAAATAAAATGACGCTCTGGAATGATTTATAAAAGCTACTGTTAGCAAAGCCAGTTAGCGGAGGCGTTTTGAGCCAATCACAGTCTGTTACTTTTGCCTGTCAACCAATCAGCTCTCAGAACAGTCAAATGAACTGTATGTCCTATATTTCCTTCTCATTTGAGCGTCATGACCTTCGCTCAGGGATTTACGAATCAAACACTTTAAATCTGATCCTTCACATTAGCCTCTGTGCATTAGCATTGTAACCCAGCTAACGCTAGCTGTCACTGTTACATCGGCTCTTTTCACTGCTAACAGGAGCAGCTCTTTTTCATTTCCGCTTGGTAAAAGTACCTCTCATGGCCTTAGCCTTGTCTTCACCGCAGCAGCAGGACCATCAGCCTCTCCAGCCTCTCCAGAATCATTCACAGTTGTTTCTCTGTGTCATGGATTTTTTACAGCTCAAACTAATCGGCCCTGGAGAGATTAATAAAGTCTGAACGTGTCTTTGGGTGAAACTTGTGAACGTAAAAAGACTTTCTACAGCACGTGTGTCAAAGTCAAGGCCTGGGGGCCAAATGGGGACCGCCATTTCATTTTATGTGGCCGCGAGAAGGTAAATTAAAAGACATGAGTGTCATTTTAAAATAAGTCTGTGCTGCTTTAATGTTTGCATCAATCATAAACTAAGGAGATTTTCCAACAAGTGGAACTGAGAAATATTTACAAATAATGATCCAAAATGTTCAGGAAGAGGAAAAGTTTCAAGAAAGGTGAAGGTGAAAACAAGTTTGTAAATCAAAGACATGACATTTGGTTACATTTAGTGACATTTATTTTGCTTTGTCACATTTGGCCCATTTTTGTGACGTGGCCTCAGTGAAAATGAGTTGGACGCTCCTGGTCTACACTCTGAGCTCTGTGTAAATATCTGGGACATTTCTGTTTGAGGTGAGGGTCACGTGACCCGACAGCCGCAGAGAAACTGAAGCTAAAAAAAACCCCAAACATGGACAGAGGCCCAAAGGCACGTGGGCACAACCTGGAGTTGAACCCACAGCTCAGAGGACGGGTGTCAGAGGAAACCTTAACAGAAGAATGAACGGGTCAAGGTTTAACAAAAGTCACATTGTTTGATGGAGATTGAATCAAAAATTTGTTTTCTTTTCATTTCAAATACTTTTTTTTTTTCTTTTTTTTGGACAAAACTGAGAAAACACAACAGATTATCACTTTGTATTGTAGAAAATGATTTATATTGTATTTATTATAGATATGTGAACCCTTCAGGTATGACCCAAAGTCAGATGAAAAGTAAAATAACTCTTGAATAAGTCCAGAGCAGTGGGTGGAGATAGGGGGTAAGTGAAATCTGACTTTTTCACTCGAGCACTGCAGGACTGAACTGAAACATGAATCACCAAAACACGACTTTGAGAGTCTAACGACGAGGAAAACCTGAATAATGTGTCTCAACTTGAATCATTATCGTGACAGAATCTTTAATCGCAGTTATTTGGTGTATCGTCGTAATCGTGACGCCAAAGTTCAACATGGTCCCTGGCCCGTTTCCCTCCTCCTCTTCTTCATCTTCACGCCACGGCACAGAAGAATAAAACTAATGCTGTAAAACTAAATGACTCAAGTAAAAGTGCGGCTGGGAGAATAAGGTAAAAATGTTTGGGATTGATGACGACGATGATGACGATGATGATGTTTATTTCGAGCATTAATCTAAGATCATTTTTCATAATTGTCCAAGAACATAAAAAAAACAAAAACAAACAAACAAACATGGCCACACTTAGTATCACATAAACACAAGGTCTTTTTCCCGTGTTACGCTGTAAAACACATTTGCAGTTTTCTTCCTGTGCGTCATAAAGTCACACACATCTCATAATATGAAAGAGCTCATGTTGTTCAGGCAGTTCAAAAAAAATTTTACATATTGTATTTTCCAGACTAAACGTCGCTCTGGAGTATAAGTCACATCAGACAAAAAACACATAATAATGAAGAAAAAAGTTGCATTTTTGGGGAAATTTATTTTACAAAATCCAAAACCAAGAACAGACATTTTATCTTTAAAGGAAAGTTATAATAATAATAATAATCATAATCATAATCATAATCATAAAATAGAGAACAGTATTTATTAATTTTTGCAAGATTCTGCTAAAACATAGAGATAAAATTGGACAGGAAGTAGTGACGCTAACAGGAAGTAGTGATGCTAACAGGAAGTAGTGACGCTAACAGGAAGTAGTGACGCTAACAGGAAGTAATGATGCTAAAAGGAAGTAATGATGCTAACAGGAAGTAGTGATGCTAACAGGAAGTAGTGATGCTAAAAGGAAGTAATGATGCTAACAGGAAGTAGTGATGCTAACAGGAAGTAGTGATGCTAACAGGAAGTAATGATGCTAACAGGAAGTAGTGACGCTAAAAGGAAGTAATGATGCTAACAGGAAGTAGTGATGCTAACAGGAAGTAGTGATGTTAACAGACATTTTATCTTTAGAGTCAAGTTATAATAATAATAATAATAAAATGTAGAACAACAGGCTGAATATCAGTACATCACGCTAACGTAACACATTTATATTTATTCAGCTCCATGAAGCACAGACAGAACTGAACACGTGTCTGGTTTGTTAACGTAAGATATTAACAGTTAATCAGATAAATAAAGCACAAAAAACAACGAGTTTACTCTGGATCTCACTCCAAATCAATAAATCCACTGAATTCTTCATCGTCGGTGTCACTTCTGAACAAATCCACCCACTCCAGAGGAAGATGAAGCAATAATCAAGATGTGAAATTAAATATTTGAATAATTTCACATTTAAGTCTCATCTGAGTATAAGTCGCACCCTCAACAAACTATGAAAAAAGTGACACTTATAGTCCATAAAATGCGGTAATAATAATAGTAACTTGGTCCAAACCCGAACTAAACCATCTGTGTGTTCAAACGTGGCTGTAACTGCACCGCCTCGTCGCTCCTGTCTAAACTCTCTGTATCACTTTAAACACTCTGTACCACTTTAAACACTCTGTATCACTTTAAACACTCTATCACTTTAAACACTCTGTATGTATCACTTTAAACACTCCGTATCACTTTAAACACTCTGTATCACTTTAAACACTCTATCACTTTAAACACTCTGTATGTATCACTTTAAACACTCCGTATCACTTTAAACACTCTGTATCACTTTAAACACTCCGTATCACTTTAAACACTCTGTATGTATCACTTTAAACACTCTGTATCACTTTAAACACTCTGTATCACTTTAAACACTCTGCATCACTTTAAACACTCTATCACTTTAAA
Organism: Periophthalmus magnuspinnatus; assembly: GCF_009829125.3. Classification (NCBI taxonomy): domain Eukaryota; kingdom Metazoa; phylum Chordata; class Actinopteri; order Gobiiformes; family Gobiidae; genus Periophthalmus; species Periophthalmus magnuspinnatus. The sequence continues at coordinate 1,118,502 of NC_047134.1, read as the reverse complement.
CACTCTATCACTTTAAACACTCTATCACTTTAAACACTCTGTATCACTTTAAACACTCTATCACTTTAAACACTCTATCACTTTAAACACTCTATCACTTTAAACACTCTGTATGTATCACTTTAAACACTCTGTATCACTTTAAACACTCTGTATCACTTTAAACACTCTATCACTTTAAACACTCTATCACTTTAAACACTCCGTATCACTTTAAACACTCCGTATCACTTTAAACACTCTATCACTTTAAACACTCCGTATCACTTTAAACACTCCGTATCACTTTAAACACTCTGTATCACTTTAAACACTCTGTATCACTTTAAACACTCTATCACTTTAAACACTCTGTATCACTTTAAACACTCTGTATCACTTTAAACACTCTGTATCACTTTAAACACTCCGTATCACTTTAAACACTCTGTATCACTTTAAACACTCTATCACTTTAAACACTCTGTATCACTTTAAACACTCTATCACTTTAAACACTCCGTATCACTTTAAACACTCTGTATCACTTTAAACACTCTATCACTTTAAACACTCCGTATCACTTTAAACACTCTGTATCACTTTAAACACTCCGTATCACTTTAAACACTCCGTATCACTTTAAACACTCTGTATCACTTTAAACACTCTGTATCACTTTAAACACTCTATCACTTTAAACACTCTATCACTTTAAACACTCTGTATCACTTTAAACACTCTGTATCACTTTAAACACTCTGTATCACTTTAAACACTCCGTATCACTTTAAACACTCTGTATGTATCACTTTAAACACTCTGTATCACTTTAAACACTCTGTATCACTTTAAACACTCTGTATCACTTTAAACACTCTGTATCACTTTAAACACTCTGTATCATTAGCCGCACTTGTTACACCACTTTTACTGTCCACATTACAAGCCCTTGAGTGTGTGAGCTCGTTTTATGTGCCCTCGCTCCCTCCTCTCCACGTCCGCACAGACAACGGCCTGTTCTGTCGCCCCGTCCGCCCCGTCGTGCACTGGGGTGTCCCGTTGCACTGCGGGATTTTAGAGCGTGTTTAAGCCCAAACGGGATCGACACAAAGCCGCCGCAGTTACTTTTAGACCTGTGAGTACCTTCTTTATGGATGGGGTGAAGCGTCGGGACAGCTGTGAGGGAGGACGGCCGCGTATGCTAACGTTTAATCGCACAAAGACGACTGGGCGCGATAGAAAACAACACGGTCATCAAAGTCGGTCACTTATCCTCACATTTTTGGTGAGAATATTTATTTATTTATTCTATTTATACAGTATTTTATCTGTAAGTCAACAGCGAACTGGGCCAACTGAGTCGTTTTTTCTGCACATTCTCGTGATATAACGGCGATTATCTTTGTTGGCGATTGTCACGATTATATAAAACGTCGCACGAACAATTATTGTCGACCCTTTTTATCAAGATAAACAATATTATGAAAAGGCAGAGTAAAATAACAGAAGCAGAACACGCCAGAGACAGTCACACGTCAGTCATAACATCGGATCGGCGCATGACAGTGACACATTTGCAGGTTAAACAAATGAAAGTGTTAAAAGCGTGTGCGCTGATCCTGGAAAACACTCTGAGTTTGAAAAAGTCGACAGGTTCTCGTCACTTGCTGCAGCAGAAGTGTAAAGAGGAACGGTGAAAAGCTGCGCGGTTTAACGGAACGACCACATAGTTCTCGGTAAGAAAAATGTAAATTAAAAAAAATCCTTTACCATGAATTGATCTTGTTTTGAGCCCACGTTACTCCTTTGAAGGACCCGCCCCTAATGACTCTGCTCGTTTCTCCACACGCTGTCAGATCGTCAGTTTATCCTCGTGTGGCCTCGTTTTTTTGGACCGGCTGGTCACCTCAGCCTCCGTCCCAGCTCCCAGATCTGAACCTTTGCATTATTTTTTTTTTAAAATAAACCCTGCTCAAATTTTGAGTCCCATGTTTTCATCTTTTGACCCACCAACAACTTCAATAAAAAAAAATTTAAAAAAAATCCTAGACCTCACTGGCTCCATTTGACCCATTTTATTTATTATTATTATTATTATTATTATTATTATTATTATTATTATTATTATTATTAGTAGTAGTAGTAGTAGTAGTAGTAGTAGTAGTAGTAGTAGTAGTATTAATATTCATTTTTTTATTTATTTGTTGATTTATTTATTTATTATGATTAGTTTTAGTATCCATGTAATTATTTATTATTATTATTATTATTATTATTATTATTATTATTATTATTATTATTATGTATTTATTTATTTTAATAGATTTATTTATTTTAACAAATGCTCATGCGTCACGACGGAGCTCTGCACAAACAAACGACACAAACGGCACAAACGCAGAGTCATCTCACCAGTGAAACAAAAGTGAAGAAGAAACAACGTGCAGAGACTCGACGTGTCCACCTGAGACACGTCGAGTCTCCAGCGTGAGGCCAGAGTCTCAGAGTCCAAGAGTCGTGCCACATCCAGTCAGCGCGTCCACCTGAAGTACGAACCAAACTCCATCCTCCTCCTGGACCCTGGGAAAAGAGCCATTCTCCAGTAAACGTGTAGAACATTTCCAGTGTGGAGCTCTTTTGTGTAAAGATGAAGTCAAATGAGAACGTGTAACGCTAATAATCCTCCTCTTCTGTCCAGGTAACTGTGAAAAACCCAAAGTTAACAAATGAAAACACTCTCCAGAGCTGGTCTAAAGAGCCGTGAAGCTAAGTGTGTGTGTGAGTCCACGTGACGATCAGCTGTGGCTCCGGTTCTTTTGCACATTTTTGTTGAGGTATGTCATTGTAAAGTAAAAAAAAAAGAATGAATTAACATATGAAAAGCATTTTAATAATAATATTTCCCATTAACTTAGTCTTAAAAAAATACAGACACTGGAAAAAACAACAACAAACATTCAGGAGCCGGTATCGAAAGGTATCGTTAAAACACCGGTATTGAATAGAACAGAGCGAGAAAATCCATGAGACGGAGGATAAAGGCGTCATTGAAGCGCTGAGGTCGACTGAGGCCAGAGCGTATCTCCTGCAGACATAATGCAGCGTCCCCCGTGCTAAATGCTAACCAGGGATAAACAGGAATGATCCAGACTGACTCAAATATGAGACACGCCGCCTGTGACGACCTGTCTGAGCGTGCGCTAAATCATTATCCACATGAAGTAATTTGACTTTCATTTACAGCCCTGATGCGAGCACTTCTGACAAGTTTAAACACATTATGACAGATCAAGACGTTTCATATCGGTGCGTTTCGTTTTGTCTTAAATCGCTAGATCTGACGTTTTTTTTCAATGTGTCGGAGTAAAATGTCCAGATATTTAGTATAAACGGCTCTGGAGATCAAACTACGTCCGCTCCATTGTCTGCGTCTGATTATAATGTGTCTTATTGTCCGATAGTCAAGATGTGGCCATTAGCATGCTAGTTGTCTCTCCTTTGGTTGTGAAATGCTCTTATAAACTCATCATGGTGAATAAACAGGATGCTCTGAATACATCAGGTAAGTGAGGGATGAGTTTGGACCAGTGCAAACTGTTTGAAATGAGCAAACTGTTTGTCAAGTTGTTTTTTGTTTTTTTTTGGGGTTTTTTTATTCTGAATTGTTTTACTCTTTTTTTCTAAATCTTTTTTTTTCAGATTCGTTTTTTTCCAATTTAATTTTTTTATTCTTTTCTTTTTCTGATTCTTTTCTTATTTTTTTTCCAATTGTTTTATTTTTATTCCTTTGTTTTTTTATTCTTTTTTTCTGAATATTTTATTTTTGTTTCTTTAATTTTTTTCCAGTTCTTTTTAAATATATTTTCAGATGGGGTTTTTTTCCACATTTTTTTCAATTTTTTTTTCAATTTTATTTTCAATTTTTTTTTCAATTTTTTTTCAATTTTTTTTTTTGCAGAATGTCTATTTTGTCATTTATTTTATTTATTTATTTTTGCAGATTTTTTTTTTTGTTAAAAGCAGCACAGGAATGAACAATGAGAGGGAAATCAGATTACTCACGTGATGTTTTTGAATAATCTGATTACTCCAGAAATCAGATCATGATCAGATTTTGGGAGGTCAGTTTCCACAGAGTCTGATGTGAGCGACTCTGACACAAACGATGACAGAAAAGAAACAAAATCCTCCTGTCAACACTTTCCAGAGAACTGTGAGCATGAGAGAGGAGGAGGAGGAGAAGAGGAGGAGAGAAGAGGAGGAGAGAAGGAGAGAAGAGGTGGAGGACGAAAGAGCGGTGGGAGAGAGAGGAGAGAGAAAGAGAAAGGAGAGGGAGTGAAGGAGAGAAGGAGGAGGAGAGAGGAAAGGAGTGGAACACAACAAGAACAGCAACTGTTAAAGCACAAAGAGGAGGAGCCTCACCTCATGACATCACCAGGTGGAACCAAGTGTTTAGATCTGAACAAAAGACGGACTGGAGTTTGGGATCTCTCCTCGTCTACAGTTTAACTCCATCTTTATGCTTTTGGATTTTGGAAGAAGAAGAAGAGTGCGGAGTGCGGAGGCTCACAGACGCACATATAACTCCATCCTCAGACCCAAAGCAAACAAATGAAACAAAGAGAACAATAGAGCGAGCAGTAAGGCCATTAAGGCTGAAACTGTAAACAAAAGCTGTTTCAGTGTGGTTAGCTCCTCCTTCAGACAGATATAAGTCAGTGTCCAGCAGGAATCTGACCAGAACTGAAGAAGAAGAGACTTGGACGAGCAGAGAAACGTCGTCACTCCTACAATGATTTGTCCAGTTACTTACATTTAACTTTAGGCTTTTACTACTCAATTCAGTTTCTTGTCCCTGCCCCTGTCCCTGCTCCTGCCCCTGTCCCTGCTCCTGTCCCTGCCTCTGTCCCTGCCTCTGTCCCTGCTCCTGTCCCTGCCCCTGTCCCTGCCTCTGTCCCTGTCCCTGTCCCTGTCCCTGCCTCTGTCCCTGCCTCTGCCTCTGTCCCTGCCTCTGCCTCTGTCCCTGCCTCTGTCCCTGTCCCTGCTCCTGTCCCTGTCCCTGCCTCTGACGTCAGGTGAAGCTCTGGTCAGTGCTGTGTGTGTGTTTCTATTTGTTTGAGTTTGTTTTGGGTTCTGGGGGTGGGACGGGTGTGAAGTTTAGGGGGTGTTTGGGACATGAGCCAGTGTCCCCCCTGTCCCCCCTCTCCCCCTCTCTACCCCTCTCCCTCTCTCCCTCCGTCTATCCAACCTTAGGATGTGACATATTTCTAACTGTACCTGCAACTGAGACAGATATGGACCAGAGGTGGACCAGAGGTGGACCAGAGGTGGACCAGAGGTGGACCAGAGGTGGACCAGAGGTGGACCAGAGGTGGACCAGAGGTGGGTCAACATGACGTCTTTAAAATAATCGATTAATCCTCGCTCAGATCCGCACAAATCAGTCCAAGCACGACTTCAGATGAGTCAGTGAGAAGGAAACGAGTCCAAAACGGTTCAAAACTCCACAGTTTGGTCCGTTTGATTTAAATAAACGTGATTACGCTAAAGATTAAAGTGTTGTGTGATTTTCGATGTTTTAGACAGAAAACGTGCCGTGGTCTCAGAGTGGTCAGAATAATCAGCCCGGGTGCGTGCGGCTCATACCTGTTGTTCGTATGTTTAACCCCGGTCGCTATGGAAACCGCTGAGCGTCAGCCTACACTTACCTAAAATCATTACGGCCTTTATTTTCCTACATGTTTAATGGCCATAAACCTGTCACGTCCTTTACGTTTTATAGTAGAACAGTCACATGGTTCTGTAGATGTGCAGACGAGAGCGAGTGAGTCACACGCGCCGCTGCCAAGTCCACCACGAGGAAACTGCACTAGAAAAGTTTTACTCTGCGCTTTTCTCCTTTAAACTTCATTTTGTGATGATTCTTTCTGTTTTGATTTGTTGTTTTGTGGTTTTAATCTCTTTCTTATTCTGTAAAACACTTTGAACGACTCTGTGGATCAAAGATATGAATAAACTTAGAAAAGGGTTAAAAGATAAAAAAAAAACAATCCTTTTGCAGTTCCACCGCAGCAGCATAACCATGACCCCCCTCACCCTGCCCATCTCCTCCTCTTCACCACCAGCGTCTAAACCCTGTTCCCTCTGTCACTCTGCTGACAGCGCCACCTGCCAGTGTCACTGTGACGGCGCGGCTGTTTATTCACAAACATTAACATCCTCATTAAAGACGCACTGTGGAGCTTTTCACGTGTACTGTCTGTCACCTGCTCGTCTCCATGGAGACAGCACCACTGTGCCTGGATTTGTTTTACAGTACAGCTTTAAATATATCTGTCTCGAGGACGAGGTACAGGTCAGATCTATGGAGAGGTCTGTGTGTGTGTGTGTGTGTGTGTGTGTGTGGGTGTGGGGGGGAGGTGTGTATGTGTGTGTGTGAACATGTCTGTTGGGGTGTGTGTGTATAAATGTGTGTGTGTGAGTGTGTGTCTCTGCGTGTGTGTGACTGCTTGTGTGTAGGGGTGTGTCGGTGTGGATGTATGTATGTGTGTGTGTGTATGTGACTGTGTCTGTGTAGGGGTGTAGGGGTGTGTGTGTGTGTGTGTCGGGGTGTGTGTGTGTGTGTGTATAAGGGTGTATGTGTGTGTTCTTCATGTAAACCTCTTTGTGCGTCTTAAAAGTGTCAAAGTTGTACAGAGGTGTGAGTGTTTTGAGTGTTTTGACCGTAACGACCTCCCCAGAGAAGTTCCACAGTGCGTCTTTAAATATTCTACCCTCTGGATGTGAGAATGACACAAATCTGTTTTTGGACCGCGCGGCCCACCTGCCGGGCCGTGCGGTCAGGCTCTCGTGGGAGTGGGCCGGTGGGTGGTCGGTCCAGACGATGGCTCTGTGTCTGTGAACAGAGTGGGATTGTGCGGAGGGAGGAGGAGGAGCGGGGGACGAGGAGGTGGAGGAGCGGGGGAGGAGGAGGTGGAGGAGCGGGGGCGCGGCGTGTGTGGTAAACGAGTGTCACCGTGACGAAGGTCCGCTCCAAACCCGCCCAAACCGGCCCAAACCTCACCTCTGTGTTTGCTCAGTAAATATGTCTGTCCAATAATGTGAATGTAACACACAGAGGAGCAGGAACAAGGAGCAGCTCACACCTCCTACAGACGCACCTCCTACGGACGCACCTCCTACGGGTCAGAACCACGCCTCACCAACACTGGACCGGGTCAGGACCAGAACCAGGACTAAACCAGGACTTTAAACCAAACCAAAGTCTACATCCGGATTCAGCTGAGATGAAAGTCAGAGCGCTATGCTAATGCTGCTAAAGGCTAATCTCCCAGTGAGGCAGGACGGGTCAAATGCAGAGGACAAGAGTCCATCCAGGGACGAGACACTTTCTTTGGGACCTTGTTTCATTCACACGTTTGAATAAATCTCCAAAGCTCAAAACGCTCTGTTCCATCTTGTGATGTCATGAAGTGGCAGTTTTCAAGTAAAAAAACAAAACTCAACTCCAGGTGAAACAACATTAAAACAAAGATCAGGAAATAACGAAATACAGGGCCAAACTAAAACCTCAACAAAAGAGAAGAGAAGCTCGAAACTAAAGACTGAAGCACCATTATTAGCATTAGCCTGTTACACACGGCGTTAAGCAGAAGAAGCAGAAGAAGCAGAAGAAGCAGAAGAAGTAGAAGAAGCAGAAGAAGCAGAAGCAGCAGAAGAAGAAGAAGAAGCAGAAGAAGCAGAAGAAGCAGAAGCAGCAGAAGAAGAAGCAGAAGCAGCAGAAGAAGAAGCAGAAGAAGTAGAAGAAGCAGAAGAAGCAGAAGCAGCAGAAGAAGAAGCAGAAGAAGTAGAAGAAGCAGAAGAAGCAGAAGCAGCAGAAGAAGAAGCAGAAGCAGCAGAAGAAGAAGCAGAAGCAGCAGAAGAAGAAGAAGCAGAAGAAGCAGAAGAAGCAGAAGCAGCAGAAGAAGCAGAAGAAGCAGAAGAAGCAGAAGAAGCAGCAGAAGAAGCAGCCCTGAGCCCGGAACGAGAGTGCACTGGGTCAGAGCGAAGCAAATGTACGTCTTTAAAGCTGCAGTGTGGAACTTTCCTGGTTGGTGTAGAGATTTTATCACTTTGACTTTGGCATGTTCCAGTGTAAGACAAATCATTTTCTCTGTCACCTGCACCAGGCAAGATCACACTCACAGGAAGAACACAAGTTTGTTTTCTTTTCTTTTTTAAAGCTGTGAGCGGGTTCACCTTTCCACAGATCTGATGTTCCACCTTGTTAGTTAGTTAGTTACTTTATTGTCCCCGAGGGGAAATTTGTCTTCACAGTCAAAAACACACAGAGAAAAACGCCATACATACATACATACAATGCCACACAAACACATCACATATATTGGACAAACACAAATGTGAAGTGGTAGTTTTCAGTTAGTTTCCAGCTCCTTTTACCTTTAGTTCAGTAGAAGATAGACAATTACAGGATTCCTGAAATGATCCAAATGATTCTAGTGAAGGTGGAGTTTAAAAACACAGTGGAGCACTTCCTGTATCACCACATGATGACATCACAAGGTGGAACAGAGTGTTTTTAGTTTGAGAGAAGAACTCAGCCTAACAGTGTAATATGGGCCCTTTAAATCTAGAGTGTGGCACATTAATAGCAGCAACATCTCCATGGAGACAAGCCGGTAGCGTACCATCTAGAAAAGTGACATAGTACACCTTTACATGTAAACACTAGCCTCCATTTGCATGTTTGTCTTCTTCGCGCATGTTTCAGCCATAGCTTCTTGTACAGAAATCCCCCAGATTCAAAATGGCTCTTTGAATCGTCACGGTGAATCGCACACTCTGTGATATTTCAAATCCCAGCATTTCCTCCATGAATAAAATCTCCATCTTATTCTGCATGAAAACTGAAATCCTATTATTTAAATCAGACCTGTTGTTGTGTAATCTTTCATTTCTTATTTTCAAGACGCCATTTTGTTGGTGAAACCTCATTTTCAACCTCACTGGTCCACGCCCACTGCTCCTGTTCTTCAGTTTTATTTTCTTATTAGTGACACATGTAGGATTTAGCTGTACAAAAAAATTTAAAAATCTCAATTTGTACAGTGGTCCAGTCTGGTAAAGTGGTCCAGTCTGGTAAAGTGGTCCAGTCTGGTAAAGTGGTCCAGTCTGTTGATTGGTCCCGGCTCTTTGTAAATTTACACCACGTCAAACAACTCACTCAATTGGGCCACATTCCTGTACCTCAAGATTTAGCCACGGCAATCAGGACCAGAGCCCGGGTCGTCTATGGGGCGGGGACCGGAGCCCGGGTCCTCTGCAGGGCAGGAAGGAGCCTGGGGTCACTGGACTCTGGGACAGCGTTTACCACTTCATAGACTGAGTTTACGACCATCACGTTTTTTTAGATGAAATGATCTTATTTTGTGTCGTCTGTCACCTCATTTGAAACACTTCAATATTAATTTCCTGAACATGAAGAACACAGACGTTGAATCACTGACATTTAACACAGAAAACACAGAAAACAGGCAAATCTTCTCCAAAGTCTGAACTCTGCTTCAAACTGAATCTATGGCTTTGACTGACAGGAGGCTCTAGACTCCAGTCCATCACTGACAATTAGAAATGTCTTGATTAAAAATCAATCAATTTCAGGAGTACACTCCAACCACAAACCCCCCTCCCATTTCCCTCTCCATCTTTCACTCTTTCTTTCTCTCTCTTTCTCATAAACGTCTCCAGACTCCAGGAGTCCTGCTCCATCTGAGCCTCATTACAGACCAGCCCCAATGTAGCTTCTGATTTGGGTCATAGCACCTTTACATCTGCACCTTTACACCTTTACATCAGCACATTTACATCTGCACCTTTACACCTTTACATCTGCACCTTTACACCTTTACATCTGCACCTTTACACCTTTACATCTGCACCTTTACATCTGCACCTTTACATCTGCACCTTTACACCTTTACATCTGCACCTTTACATCTTTACATCTGCACCTTTACATCTGTACCTTTACACCTTTACATCTGCACCTTTACACCTTTACATCTGCACCTTTACACCTTTACATCTGCACCTTTACACCTTTACATCTGCACCTTTACACCTTTACATCTGCACCTTTACACCTTCACCTCTGCACCTTTACATCTGCACCTTTACACCTTCACCTCTGCACCTTTACATCTTTACATCTGCACCTTTACACCTTTACATCTGCACCTTTACACCTTTACATCTGCACCTTTACATCTGCACCTTTACACCTTTACATCTGCACCTTTACATCTGCACCTTTACACCTTTACATCTGCACCTTTACACCTTCACCTCTGCACCTTTACATCTGCACCTTTACACCTTTACATCTGCACCTTTACATCTTTACACCTTTACATCTGCACCTTTACACCTTCACCTCTGCACCTTTACATCTGCACCTTTACACCTTTACATCTGCACCTTTACACCTTCACCTCTGCACCTTTACATCTGCACCTTTACACCTTTACATCTGCACCTTTACATCTTTACACCTTTACATCTGCACCTTTACACCTTCACCTCTGCACCTTTACATCTGCACCTTTACACCTTTACATCTGCACCTTTACACCTTCACCTCTGCACCTTTACATCTGCACCTTTACACCTTTACATCTGCACCTTTACACCTTTACATCTGCACCTTTACACATTTACATCTGCACCTTTACACCTTCACCTCTGCACCTTTACATCTGCACCTTTACACCTTTACATCTGCACCTTTACACCTTTACATCTGCACCTTTACACATTTACATCTGCACCTTTACACCTTTACATCTGCACCTTTACACCTTTACATCTGCACCTTTACACCTTCACCTCTGCACCTTTACATCTGCACCTTTACACCTTTACATCTGCACCTTTACACCTTTACATCTGCACCTTTACACCTGCACCTTTACATCTGCACCTTTACACCTTTACACATTTACATCTGCACCTTTACACCTTTACACATTTACATCTGCACCTTTACACCTTTGCATCTGCACCTTTACACCTTTACATCTGCACCTTTACATCTTCACCTCTGCACCTTTACATCTGCACCTTTACACCTTTACATCTGCACCTTTACACCTTTACATCTGCACCTTTACACCTTTACATCTGCACCTTTACACCTTTACATCTGCACCTTTACATCTGCACCTTTACACCTTTACATCTGCACCTTTACACCTTTACATCTGCACCTTTACACCTTTACATCTGCACCTTTACACCTTTACATCTGCACCTTTACACCTTTACATCTGCACCTTTACACCTTTACATCTGCACCTTTACACCTTTACATCTGCACCTTTACATCTGCACCTTTATACCTTTACATCTGCACCTTTACATCTTTACATCTGCACCTTTACATCTTTACATCTGCACCTTTACATCTGCACTTTTACACCTTTGTATCTGTTTATCTTGTTGCCCAGTCCTTAAACTTACAGCATGTATCTCCTGAGTGGGCTCGCATCTCCACAAACGTGACTCTTATTTGACCTGGGAGCAGGGTCTCTATGGAAATGTGGGTTGGAATGTTAGAATGGTTTAAACTTTCTATCTCTACGGAAACGTGCCGCGTCCAGAAGGTTACGTGTCTTTGCAGGACATTGTTATATGGACTTGGCTCAGTTTGCTCTGGTGCACAGTAGCGCTTTAGCTAGCTCCCTGTGTCTCAAAGCTAATCCTCTTATTTACAAAGATAATAATAATATAAAATAAAATAAACCACTGTCCTGAGGTGAAGTGTCCACCTCATTTTTTTAGGCTTCAGTTAGCGTTGACCCCCCTTCCCCCTTCTCTTCTCCCCTCGCTGTACCCCTCCCGTACCCCTCCTCCTTCCTCGTACCCCCCCGTACCCCCCGTACCCCTCCCCTGTGCAGTCAGTCAGTGGAACCGAACAGTCACGGCTGTGTGCACTTGTGTTGAGCTCGGACCGGGAGCCCGCGGCGGTGTGTGTGAGGAGCCTCTGCAGACTTAGGTTTCCTCTCTCTGCGTTATTAGCTTATCTGCGGCTAATGCAGCGCTAACAGGAGGCTAGCTAACAGAGGCCTCTTTAACACAGCTGTCACTGATAAGAGCAGACTACATACACTCTATACTTTTCCATTGTTGAAAACTCACTCAGCTCTGCTCTTCTGTGCGGCTCAGTGGGTAGAGCGCCCATCAACATGAAGGTCAAAAGACACTTCACCCGCCCACGATAGCCATTATGTATTTAACATTTAGAAAGAATGAATGGATGAAATAAATAAATAAATAAATAAATAAATAAATAAATAAATAAATAAATAAATAAATAAATAAATAAATAAATAAATAAATAAATAAATAAATAAATAAATAAATAAATAAATAAATAAATAAATAAATAAATAAATAAATAAATAAATAAATAAATAAATAAATAAATAAATAAATAAATAAATAAATAAATGGAGCTCTTTCCATGACCCGGCCACGGATAAGAGGTAGCACATGGATTGATGGATAGAACAATAAAAACCACAGTAAGATCTCACCTGTAACTCGACTTGGTGACGGCACTTGTTTATCTTAAATGCCATCTTAATGCCATACTGTGGAACATTTCTTTAGTCGTTTAGTCTGTGGTTACTCTGAAACTGTAAATCAGATTTTTATACATTTTTATGAGTTATAAGATTATTAAAATGATCAAAATCGTAAACTCATCTCATTTCTTCGTGCGGTCATGGTCCGTCTCATTACTCTTGTCGGATTGTGCGTTTTACGTGTTTTTGTCTAATCTTAAACGTCCTAAAACCAGACAACGATCGGGTTTTGGCGTGAACGAAGTGTCTGGTCTACTGCTTTATCTGGAGCTTTAGGAGTTTTTGATTTACTGTCTAAATAATAACTTCTGTTCGGTTTGGTTCGGTTTTCCAAAGTATCCAAGACTTCCCTTTAGAATACAAATATCCCCGTTTTCCCCGGCACATTGTTCCCATCGGGTGCTTCCTCTGGAGGGCGTGGCGGCGACAGGAAGCGGCCAGGACACGGTTCAGAGGTGGGACTTGTAAAAACACTGTTCCAGGAGATGATCAGAGTTTAAGGTCTGTGCAAAACCACACCTCACAAATGTGCGCCCAAAATGACCCAATATAAAAACCATTTGTGGAGGTGGGGTCCAGAGGAGGAGGGGGCAGGGGGTGACCTGGGACAAAGAGTGTCCTAAAGAGGAACTATTGTGGAACATCCACTTTTCTCAGATTTTAATTGTGTTTTTTTTATTTTTTATTTAGCCTCTTGAACTTGTGTTTAGAGTGATTCAAGCAGCTTTATTTTTCTTTAAGACGTCATCGCTCCAATCAACAAGGATTTAACCTCCACCAGGACACGCCCACTGTGACACGCCCACTGTGACACGCCCACTGTGACACGCCCACTGTGACACGCCCACTGTGACACGCCCACTGTGATGTACGAACACTTAATCTGTGATAAACACAAGAAAAAAGGCAAATTTGTACAGCACAATTTGGTTTAGCTCTGGTTTAGTCCACGTGTGTATTCTAGTGTATGTGTCTTATACTTCTTCTGATGCAGCTCAACATCATTATAAACATATGTGTGTATGTGTGTGTGTATATGTGTGTGTCGTGTGTGTGTGTGTGTCATATGTGTGTGTGGGGGTGTGTCTGTGTGTGTATAGGTGTGTGTGTGTATGTGTGTGTCATATGTGTGTGTATACATGTGTGTGTATACATGTGTGTATGTGTGTGTGTCATATGTGTGTGTGTGTCATATGTGTGTATCATATGTGTGTATATGTGTGTGTCATATGTGTGTGTGTGTCATATGTGTGTATCATATGTGTGTATATGTGTGTATCATATGTGTGTATATGTGTGTGTCATGTGTGTGTATATGTGTGTGTCATGTGTGTGTATGTGTGCGTCATATGTGTGTATATGTGTGTGTCATATGTGTGTCATGTGTGTGTGTGTCATATGTGTGTATCATATGTGTGTCATATGTGTGTGTCATGTGTGTGTATATGTGTGTGTCATGTGTGTGTATATGTGTGTGTCATATGTGTGTATATGTGTGTGTCATATGTGTGTATATGTGTGTGTATATATGTGTGTGTGTCATATGTGTATATATGTGTGTGTCATGTGTGTGTGTATATATGTGTGTGTGTCATATGTGTGTATATGTGTGTGTCATATGTGTGTGTATATATGTGTGTGTGTCATATGTGTATATATGTGTGTGTCATGTGTGTGTGTGTATGTGTGTCATATGTGTATGTGTGTGTGTGTTATATGAGTGTGTGTGTGTCATGCGTGTGTGTGTGTATGTGTGTATATATGTGTGTGCATATGTGTGTGTATACATGTGTGTATATATATATGTGTGTATATGTGTGTGTGTATATGTGTGTGTCATGTGTGTATATGTGTGTGTCACATGTGTGTATATATATGTGTGTATATGTGTGTGTCACATGTGTGTATATGTGTGTGTGTATATGTGTGTGTCACATGTGTGTATATATATGTGTGTATATATGTGTGTGCATATGTGTGTGTATACATGTGTGTGTATATATATATGTGTGTGTGTGTGTGTGTGTGTATATGTGTGTGTCGTGTGTGTGTATACATGTGGGGGTGCATATGTGTGTGTATACATGTGTGTATATATATATATATGTGTGTGTGTATATGTGTGTGTCATGTGTGTATATGTGTGTGTCACATGTGTGTATATATATGTGTGTGTGTGTGTGTGCGTCTCAGTGCACTCATTCCTCCTCATGTGTTCAGTGTTGTACTCTGCAGCCTACGGGGGCCTGTTAGGGACATCTGGACTGGCTCTGGCCCGGGATGATTTCATTTCTCTCAGTTTCCGATGCGTCTGGCCTCTGTCCGAGCCGGGCGTCTGTAAATCACATAATCCAATCAGCAAACGGCCCGACAGTATCAGCTCGACCATCTATGGACGCATCAGCACGAGCACTTCCTGTGTGAGCGCCGCAGCTGTGGGACGACTGTGGAGACGTGTGTGTGTGAGGAGGGACTACAGAGGAACGAGACACTCTGTTTGTTAAATATTTACTCCTGTCAGTGACCACTGCAACTTCAAGTACTACATGACATCACCCAAGACTGCCCTGATCACAGCCAGGTCTTTCTGATTAGAAACACCTGGCTGCAGGGGCGGAGTTTAGAGGGTGGACAATTCACTCTTCAAAGCCTCCAGTTTAGTCCTGGTTTAGTCCTGGTTTAGTCCTGGTTTAGTCCTGGTTCAGTCCTGATTTAGTCCTGATTTAGTCCTGGTTTGGTCCTGGTTTAGTCCTGGTTTAGTCCTGGTTCAGTCCTGATTTAGTCCTGGTTTAGTCCTGGTTTAGTCCTGGTTTAGTCCTGGTTTAGTCCTGGTTTAGTCCTGGGTTGGTCCTGGTTTAGTTGTAGTTTAGTCCTGGTTTAGTCCTGATTTAGTCCTGGTTTAGTCCTGGTTCAGTCCTGATTTAGTCCTGATTTAGTCCTGTTTTAGTCCTGGTTTGGTCCTGGTTTAGTCCTGGTTTAGTCCTGGTTTAGTCCTGGTTTAGTCCTGGGTTGGTCCTGGTTTAGTTGTAGTTTAGTCCTGGTTTAGTCCTGATTTAGTCCTGGTTTGGTCCTGGTTCAGTCCTGATTTAGTCCTGATTTAGTCCTGTTTTAGTCCTGGTTTGGTCCTGGTTTAGTCCTGGTTTAGTCCTGGTTCAGTTCCGGTTCAGTCACAGTTTTGTCCCAGTTTAGTCCTGCGTTAGTCCTGGTTTAGTCCTGGTTTAGTCCTGGTTTAGTCCTGGTTTGGTCCTGGTTTAGTCCTGGTTTAGTCCTGACAGTGTAAACTGGCTTCAAGTTTTGAGTGACAAAAAATACTAAAATATCACTTAATTTTAATATTTCAAAACCACAATAATCTTCCAATTTAGAAGTACAATAAAATAAATAAAATAAATAAAATACACTTCATTTAAACACTTATATATTATTTTAAACACTTATATATTATTTTCCAGAGCCACTCAGAGCCACAGTGTGAGGACAGAAGAGCCGCAGGTTGTCGACCCCTGCACTGGGGCACTCCTAGAAAAATAACAAACATCTCCATGGAAACGAGCAGGGAAACATAGGTTACGTAGTGCAGCTTTACTCGTCTGCTCAGACTCTACACTGCACAGACTCGTCCTTGTCGATCGCAGACTCTCTGACAGATATGGTTCAGTTTAATAAGTGCCACTATATTTGATCAACAGTCCCTGAAGACTCCCAGAGGCCCCGCTCCTGCCCCAGCGTCACAAAACCTCCATAAATCCTCCCCCTCCTCCTCCTCCTCCTCCTCCTCCTCCTCCTCCTCCTCCTCGTCTGCTCTGGTGTAAATCGCAGTAGCAGACCCGTGTTATTGGATTCCACCTGCATCAGCGGCTGGACCTGGGGACTGTATTCACTTAGCGCGGCGCAGAGTGGGTTAGCACGGATCAGACCCGCTTAACCTGGAATAATGGCCTCGGAAAACACATAGATGGATTTATGTGAGCGGAGGGCGCGGCTCAGAGCTGATACCATCGGACGGTTTCAACACAGCCCTGGAGAGTGTATCGACGAGGAAGACGAGGACGAGACGAAGAGACAAAGAGACAAAGAGTCAAAGAGTCAAAGAGTCAAAGAGTCAAAGAGACAAAGCAAAGTCTGAGTCCAGTGAACATAAACAGTGGAACAAGGTCATGAAGGAAAGTTCTGTCAGGATCTGCACATTTTACAGCAGATGCTTTACTTTTACTTGAGTACATTTGAGAGCAGTACCTGTACTTTCTACTTCTACTACATTTTTGAACATGACTGAAATTAAAAAGTACTTTTCATGTGATTTGAGGTTGTTTTTACCGTGTTCGTGGAAACATCTTGACTCAAGTGTTTGAGTTCAGGCTTCAGCAAAACAAAAATAAAAAATTCACAAGAAAAATTAGCTTTGGGTAATGACCAAAATGACATGATCGCGGATACACGCAGAGGAAAATGGGTTTCCTCCACAGGGTGGCCGGGCGCTCCCTCAGAGATAGAGCTCAGAGTAGAGCCGCTGCTCCTACATGAGGAGCAGCTGAGGCTCAGGATGCTCCTGGACACCTCTTTGGGGAGGTGTTCTGGGCATGTCCCACTGCAAAGTGGCCCCGGGGAAGACCCAGGACACATTGGCAGGACTATGCCTCTCTGGCCTGGGGACACCTTGGGGTCCCACAGGAGGAGCTGGAGGACGTGTCTGGGGTGAGGGAAGTCTGGGAGTCCGTGCTCAGACTGCTGCTGCTGGAGGTCTGTTTGTGATGAGAAAACAACATTTAAACATCAGAAAATAGTGTAATATGAACCTTTAACCTGCAGAGACACAGTGTGTCTCTGTCTCAGTTTATGGACAGGCCTCATGTGAAAGAACCTCGGACTTCACTCCCTGAGCTGCAGAAGCTGCACTAGCACTGAGTCCTGACTGTGACTGTTCAGATCATAGATCATGGCTCATTTAAAATGACTGGATTTCGATGTTGAACTTTTTGTTTTCTTACAGGACAATCGACTTGAACCAGAACACTAAACTATAATATAAACTTGTCCCTCATGTCCGATGTTTTTGTAATTAAGACTACATCAGTGTTACGCTTGTTCTCTGTAAAAACTATATCAGATTTGGACATGTTTAAGTTGTATCTGTAGACGCACACAGGTCACGTTTAAAGAATTTCAACTCAAACTCTCACACTCCTGTCCCGTTCACCTTTA
Organism: Periophthalmus magnuspinnatus; assembly: GCF_009829125.3. Lineage (NCBI taxonomy): Eukaryota > Metazoa > Chordata > Actinopteri > Gobiiformes > Gobiidae > Periophthalmus > Periophthalmus magnuspinnatus. The sequence continues at coordinate 1,100,674 of NC_047134.1, read as the reverse complement.
ACGATTCACCTCTGTAATCTCATCCGTCCTTGTCTATCTTTTTTCTTTTCTTTTCCAGACCTAAAGTCCTATTAATCAGCCCTGTCTCCCTCACAGCCCAGAGCGGTCGTCCGGCGCGGCTCCTCGCAGGCCCCGCCCTCCGCTCGGCTCCCCGCTCCTCAGGCACCTCAAAGGGGAAGGGGCACCGTGCAAATGCGGCCTCTCGCGCTGGAGGGTAGGAGGGCAGGATGGATGAAATGGCTCCAGAGTGGTTCCAGATGTTTGGTCTGGTCTGGTCTGGTCTTAAAGAGGACCCTCATCACTCCGTCATGTGAGGAGCGTGATCACTGCGCTGAGGAATTTGACAAATCAACACAGCCGGGCAAAACGGTGGACGGTTTGGGGGAGGGGGACACGTCTCATGCATTATTTAAAGGTGCGCTACGTGATTTTTCTGGAGAGTTCGCCTGCGACTGCTTGTCTCCGTGGAGATCAGTCAATCGAAATCACAGTTTAATCACACGGAGAAGTCAAATACAACACTAAAAGAAAGTGCAAACTAAAGTCTCAACAGGTGGAGTCAGCAGCTAACATCCCTCAGGACAAAAGTGTCTCTGTGTCCTGTAGCATCGCAGCAGCCTCCAGGGGGAGCCAGGTGAACTCTGGAGATACAACAGAAAAGCCTCACTCTCTGCTCTGTTTCCTTCTGCCGTGTTTGGTGTAGAAAATCCACCGCGTTGTTGTAAAAAGTCTCTAGCCTCTCAGAGCTAGCCGACTAGCATAGCCACCTCCAAGCACGGTCACCATGGATACATAAAAAAATAACCTGCTCAAATCACACAGTCCAATAGTCTCCAAATATGAACTTAAAAATGTAACGTACAAGCATTTCAGCTGGGCAGCCACAAGAGCAGCCAACCACGACCAAGGCAACCACGGAATGACCCTGCATCGTCAGGAATATTCCACAGTACGGCATTTAACTTTACATGCAGGCAATCCGTGGATGCGATCAGATAACACGGCTTTGTAGGTTTAATGCAGCACTGTGGCACATTCACAGCAGAAGTGTTCCCCCGGAGACCAGCAGGGGGCAGAACCTCAGCAAGAATTTGTCAGATGCCTTTAGATACTTTAGTTTTGGTATTTCACATTGTGTAATCAAGTGATTTCACGTTTTTTTTTTTGTTTTTTTTCTTTATATCGTCTTAATTAAAAACATAAAATACTTTAAATTTGAACTTTTGGACCATAAACACCACAGACTTTGAATCGTTTCCATTTAACTGGACCTCGAATCGCCTTGAATGATAAAAAAAATTAAAAACAATGGAGCGTTTTGATCCCCTGATGACGTCATGAGGTGGGGACACGGTTTTTGCAAATACAAGAACAAATAGAAATACAATTTACTAAGAGCTAAAGACACGTTTACGCAGAAAAGCAGAGACAGATGCAGCTTGCGCGGAAAGCCCCTCCGCAGATATGACCTCACCGCCGCCGTCTCTGGGTGTGATTAAACTGCAATAAGTAGCAATCTACTGGGAACCATTATAGAATCATCAACGGGGACGAAACCAATAAACCAATCTGAAAACGAAGCAGGGAGGACCGGAGAAGAAGAGGATCATGGGAGGGGAGCTGAGGAGAGGGACCACTGGAACTACTGAGGTCAGGATGGAAGGAGGGAGGACACGGCGGCCATCTTTGGACTGTACAGTAAGGAAACAGGAAGTAGACGGGCAAAGTTCTGACGCAAAAAGAAGCAGGTTTAGAGAAGGTCTTGGAGGCTCAGAGAGGAAAGTTTTGGGGGAAAATGAAACAAGGAGCAAACGATGGAGGATCTGCAGAAAGAACAGGCAGAACTTAAAGAAACCACGGAGATTTTGCAGGAGAAACTGACCCAAAAAGAAACTCTGTGATCGCACGTTAAAGCAAGCAGAGGTTTATATAGAAATAGAACAAAAAGTCATAGATTTGGGAAAAGAAAATTCAAAACTTGTAGCAAATGTTCTGTTTTTGAAGAAAGAATTGGCTCAACAAAGAAGAGCAGGCACAGATACAGTCTTTGAAGAACGAAACGTAAATTTAAGAACTAAAAACCGGTAAACATTTCTTTCTGAGTGGCCCACATTTGTTGTCTGAGTCAACAAATGTGGGCCAATCAGGACGCACGACACAATGGTCTACAGTCCAACAGCCAATCAGGACGCACGACACAATGGTCTACAGTCCAACAGCCAATCAGGACGCACCATAAAAGAAGTCAGTGAATGCTTCAGTGCAGCACGATAAAAGAATTTGGTTTTGAGGTGATTTTGAAAATGATTTGACTTGGTTTATTCCGCGGTTGTGACGTTTTGACCGATCAGATTCAAATATTCATCATGAAGTTCAGTCTTTTCCCAAACATTTTCCAAACTTCTGATTCTGCACATTTCCTAAATGTGATTACTGTGATCTCCTGCACATCCTGCTAGACGCCTCCTCTCCACCTCCTCTCTACGCTCTGAATCAAAGGACGGAGAGGAGCAGGGGGAGTGAGGGGCCGGAGGGGAGGAGCTACAGGGGGAGGAGCTACAGGGGAGGAGACCGTGAACTGTTAGACTCCTGAATTACAGAGAAGAGGAACCAAAAGAACTCAATCATAAACTCAAGAAGACATCAGAGACAGCCCGAGGGAGAAGAGGAGAGGAGGAGGGAGAAGAGGAGAGAGGAGAGAGGGGGAGAGAAGACGAGGGAGAGAAGAGGAGAGAGGAGAGGAGGAGAGAGGAGGAGGGAGAGAAGAGGAGAGGAGGAGGAGGGAGAGAAGAGAGAGCAGAGAGTGGACGTAGAGGAGGGAGCAGGGGGAGGAGCTGCACAGGTGTGAGAGGGAAATAACAGGTCTGAGAAGTGCAGAGGTCAAAACAAACACAAGATTAAAAGAGCAGAAACAATATCAACAAAAGCCGCAAGCGGCATCGAACGGCCCTGGCGGCTGCTCGTCTCACTCTGACACTCCCTCAGAGGGCAGAGGTCTGTGTTTTATTGCAGCTTTGGCCTGTATTTGTCACTAAACAAAGTGTACACATATTGGGAAGTGCTGATGCACAAAATGCAATAATCTGGGTTTTTGAGGTATCACCATGGCAACACCATGCAAAATACAAACTTGGCCCGATCGACGCGCCCATGGCCCATGGGTGTTTGGGTAGGGCCAAGTTTATACTTCACACATACACTCACTGTTGCAGAAGCATTAAGCCTAAAAATGTTGCACTGAATCACGAGAAACACCTCACCACGCCGAAGACCCGAGGACGCCGTCTGCACCTCGCCACGCCGAAGACCCGAGGACGCCGTCGGGACCGCGCCACGCCGAAGACCCGAGGACGCCGCCGGGACCGCGCCACGTTAAAGACCTGAGGACGCCGTCGGGACCGCGCCACTCTTAAGGTGGAGTGAGTTAGCACAGAGAGTAAAGAGAGAGGAAACTCAGAGCTTAAAAACAAACTGAAACTTATTGAACATGTTAGTAGGTTCAAAACAATAGGAAAGGAAATATGGTGAATATATAAATATGTCATGTGTTACAGTTAATACCTCCTCTTTAATACCCCACAGAAGTAAATACCTCCTCTTTAATACCCCACAGAAGTAAATACCTCCTCTTTAATACCCCACAGAAGTAAATACCTCCTCTTTAATACACCACAGAAGTAAATATCTCCTCTTTAATACCCCACAGAAGTAAATACCTCCTCTTTAATACCCCACAGAAGTAAATACCTCCTCTTTAATACACCACAGAAGTAAATATCTCCTCTTTAATACCCCACAGAAGTAAATACCTCCTCTTTAATACCCCACAGAAGTAAATACCTCCTCTTTAATACCCCATACAAGTAAATACCCACCTTTTCCCACTTGATTTAATTTAATTTTGATGAAAATTCCCAGGGTAATTCCAGGTTTTGTTTCGTCTTGAGTTTTGTGTCAGGACGTTAAACGCGTGAGACCTGACCTGACCCTGAGCTTTTATAAAACATCAATGATCCATCACTTCACATTATCACGGCGTACGACTCGTATCTTAAACCGGCCAATCAGAGACGAGCTGTCAGGTCATGTCACGTCTGCTGCTTCTGCCTCACGGTCAAACGTTAATTATCCAACACAAAACATGAAAACTTTAACTTTGACTAAACACGAGCACAGTGCGTTCATGACATATACTGTACATGAAGCCGGACTGTTACGTCATCACAGTATGTTGTTTGTGTTGTTGTTTTGTTGTTGTTTGTGTTGTTGTTTTGTTGTTGTTTTTGTTTACATCGACACTGCAAAGGCGGGAGTTTAAAGACCCTGTGTTTTTCCCATGGCTGCCTCTGATTAGCTCTGTGCTCTAGCACCAGGTGACCTCATCTTTAGTGTCACTACTTCCTGTCAGCAGCAGGAAGTAGTGTTAGCATCACTACTTCCTGTTAGAATCATTACTTTCTGTTAGCATCACAACTTCCTATTAGCATCACTACTTCCTGTTAGCATCATTAGTTCTGTTAGCATCACTACTTCCTGCTAGCATCACTACTTCCTGTTAGTGTCACTACTTCCTGTTAGCGTCACTACTTCCTGTTAGCGTCACTACCTTCTGTTAGCATCACTACTTCTTGTTAGCGTCACTACTTCCTGTTAGCGTCACTACTTCCTGTTAGCGTCACTACCTTCTGTTAGCATCACTACTTCTTGTTAGCGTCACTACTTCCTGTTAGTGTCACTACTTCCTGTTAGCGTCACTACCTTCTGTTAGCGTCACTACTTCTTGTTAGCATCACTACTTCCTGTTGGTGTCACTACTTCCTGTTAGCGTCACTACCTTCTGTTAGCATCACTACTTCCTGTTAGTGTCACTACTTTCTGTTAGCATAACTACTTCCTGTTAGCGTCACTACTTCCTGTTAGCGTCACTACTTCCTGTTAGCGTCACTACTTCCTGTTAGCATAACTACTTCCTGTTAGCATAACTACTTCCTGTCCAGTTCTATCTCCATGAGGCTTTTGCTGAGTCACGCTAAACTGAATAAATAGAAAGAGCAATGGAAGAGAGGTAGAGAGAGAGAGAGTGAGAGAGGAGAGAAAAAGAGTGAAAATGAGATGGAGGGAGATAGCAAGCAAGAGAAGGACAGAAAGAGAAAGACAATGTAACGCTCAGAGAGTGAGGAGAGAGAAAGAATGAGAGATAGAAGGGGAAGGGAGAGGAACAGAGGAAGCAAGTAAGAAAAGGAAAGAGGAATGGAAGGGGAAGAGACAGAGAAGGGGAAAGAAAGAATGACAAAAAGAGAAGGATAGAAAGCCAAAGAAAGATAAAGAGACAAGGAACAAATAGAGAGAGAGGAGTGATAAAGAAAGAGAGAGACAGAGGGGAAGAGAGCGACAGACAAAGAGAAACAAGAGAGGGGAAAGAGAGACAGAGAGGTAGAGGGGGAATGAGAGAGTGGAGAAAGAGAGAGAAGGAAAGACCAGAGAGGAAAAGGAGTGAGGGATTAAGACAGAGAGAGAGAGAGAGGAGAGAGTAGTGAAAGAAAGGTGAAAGAGAGAGAGAGAAAGAAACAGAGAGGGAGGGTGGGATTTTTTTAAAGCATTGCCAGAGTCAGAAGAAACAAAGACGAAAGAGAAGAACAAGAAGAAACACAAGAAAGAGAAAGAAGAGAAGAAAGAAGGAAGAGAAGAAAGAGAACATGTGGTGAGAAGATCTGAGCTGTGACAAATATGAACGTCCAACAGGAACGAGACGACAGCTGCTCTCTCTCCATCACATTCTCTCTCTCTATGCCCCCTCTCTCTCTTTCTTCCCTCTTTCCAGCTCTCCTCTCTTCATCCTTCCTCCTCCCTCTTTTCCCCTTATTTTCTCTCCTCCCTTCACTAACTAGTCTCTCTCTTTTCTCCATCCTTTCCTCCCTCTCCAATCTCTCACTTCCTCTGTCTCCTCCCTCTCCCTCCCTTCTTTCTCTCTCTCTCTCTCCTCTCACACACACATCATTTAAAGCTCATAAATCCATTCTGTCGTTCTTCTCAGAGTCGTTCATCTCGGCCTCTGTCGTTCTTCACAGATAAATGACGTCACACAGACAAATGTTCTGTTCATCATTTAGAGGGAAGTGTCCTGCTCAAGGGCACAACAGCAGAGTGCTCAGGGCAAAGGGGATTTAACCACCAACCTCCTGCAGACACTTTTACTCTTTTATTATCTCCAGCAGTGAATCAAACTCCATTTAGACACGAAGGAATTCACTCGATACTCGATACCGATTCTTCTGTCTCCCACATGTTTATACATGAAAAACAAACTGTGCTTCTTCTCCTCTCTTTGCCCCTCTTCTCTGTCGACTCCACCTCCCTCTCTTTCTCTCTTTCTCTTCTCACCTTTTCCCTTCTCTCACTCTCTCTCTTCATTTCCCTCTCCCTCTTTCTCCGCCTCTTCTTCCTCTCTCTCGCTCTCTCTCCATCTCTCTTTCTCCTCTCTCTTCTTCCTCTCTCTCCATCTCTCTTTCTCATCTCTCTCCTTCCTCTCTCTCTCCATCTCTCTTTCTCCTCTCTCTTCTTCCTCTCTCTCTCTATCTCCTCTCCATCTCTCTATCTCCTCTCTCTTCTTCCTCTCTCTCTCTCTCTCCATCTCTTTATCTCCCCTCTCTCTCTATCTCTCTATCTCCTCTCCATCTCTCTATCTCCTCTCTCTTCTTCCTCTCTCTCTCTCTCTCCATCTCTTTATCTCCCCTCTCTCTCCATCTCTCTATCTCCTCTCCATCTCTCCATCTCCTCTCTCTTCTTCCTCTCTCTCTCTCTCTCCATCTCTTTATCTCCCCTCTCTCTCCATCTCTCTATCTCCTCTCCATCTCTCCATCTCCTCTCTCTTCTTTCTCTCTCTCTCTCCATCTCTCTATCTCCTCTCTCCATCTCTCTATCTCCTCTCTCTTCTTCCCCTCTCTCTCTCTCTCTCTCCCCTCTGCTCCTCTTGTTGCGATGTTATTACTGTGGAATGTTCCGGAGTGTGGCATTAGACTTATATATTTCCATGGAAACAGGTGGCGAGTCCACTCACTGTAAGTCTTTGTTTTTCAAGGTAAATCTTTAGTATAAAGCGAGATATCAAAGTTTAATGCAACACTGCGGAACATTCCAGGTAGAGCTTTAATATCTCCATGGAGACGAGCAGGTGACAAAGCAGAAAACTTTACAGCTTTTCTTTAAATCTTTGACATATTCCACACTCATATGAACAAACCCTGGATATTTAGGCCTCTGTGGAAACACTCTGTTCCACTTTGTGATGTCATCAAGTGGTAATGCAGGGAATATTCCACAGTGTTTTTAAAGCCTGCTGTCTCTTGAATCATTTGGATCATTTGCAGCCCTGGAATTTCCAAACTTTGAAGCTGCATGTGCTGTTTCAGGCTTGTTCAAACGTCTGAGATATTGTGAAATTTCTGTGGCATTTTCCACTGAACAAAAGGTTAAAGTTAATGTCATTAAAGTGTGATATGTGTCGAGTAAAGCCGAGACTGAACACAGAGTTAAAATGGACACTTAGTGACATCACAGGGAGAAGATCATAAAATCCTCTTGAAGCATCTGAAGCATTTTGGATTTGACAGAGCTTCATGTGATTGTTTCAAAACGATCTTTGAAACAGAACCCCGGCCGTGGAGCTGATGGTTTAAATACATGTGTTAAACTTTGGGCAGGAGTCCCCCAAGGCTCAATTTTGGGCCCGCTACTTGTTATTATTTTTATCCTTCCATTGGCTTCAATTTAAAAGAAAGCCTCATACATGTATATGCAGACGATGCTGTTTTGTATCTTTCTGGCCTAAAACCTGTCAGTGTGATAAAACAAATTTGTCATGATAGCGCCCCCTACAGAATAACAAACAGACTTGTATGGAGGACTGAAAATGACCCATGCTGTGTTTTGCACCACGGCCAAGTCAGAGGGGCCAAGTCTGTATGTTGCTTGGTGTTGCCACGGCGAAGCCTCAAAAATCCATGTTATTGCATTTTGTGTCAGTGCAGCCCAAAGCCACAAGAAAACACAAGTGGCAGCGCCCCCCTGAGGCAGAGCCAGGGCAGAGTGTGGAGGGTCGGTCCATGACACTCGAGGCTTTAATTTATTTTGCTTCTCGAGAGGTTATTTGTTTTGTTTGTTTGTTTTTTAGTTCTGTATGTGAACAGGGCGCTCATGAAATAGAGAGTCTCAATAAAGTGAAATGATATTGTGACTTTGGAGACATAAACAGCCCAGTGATGCAGGATGGTGTGTGTTTGTGGGGACCTGTTATAACACCAGATAAATGTGTGGTATTAGAGCTTTAAAACACTCTCCTGGCTCATCCTCTGTGGAGATGCCAGAGCAGATAGTAGGTGGAATGTCTCGATAAATCAGTTTGACAGAATAATTAAGAGGAGTTTTTTTTTTTTGCCGTGTGAGGCCCCGGGCGGCCCTATCTCGTGATCACAATCTAACCCTCGCACAGATGGAGGAAATTGGACATTAGAAGAGCGCAGTCATCTGCATGAGTAATGATGTGAGCGGGTTTAACCGGACTCAGGGTTTAACTGGACTCAGGGAGATCTATATGTGGGACGATGAGCGCTCTGCAGTAACATGGATGAAGATAATCGTCGACAAAGATAATCGTCGACAAAGATAATTATCGTCGACAAAGATAATCGGCGACAAAGATAATCGTCGACAAAGATAATCATCAACAAAGATAATCGTCGACAAAGATAATCGCTGACAAAGGGTGTATAATCGTGACACTAAAGTTCACTGTCGTCCGGTCAGCGTTTTATGAGACAGTGCAGGGAGCACCAGGTGCCACAGGGGGCAGCAGTGGCTCTAATGCAAACTGTTGTTGTGTCCTTGGGCAGGACACTTCAGCCACATTGCCCAGAGTCCGTGGCGCGTGGCGGGGAGTTGGAGTCTTCCATCAGTCTGCCTCGGGGCGGCTGTGGCTGGTGGATGTTGTTGAGGTCATTATTGACTAACCACTAAACCGCAGGGCGTGGGGTTTAGGTTCAGACTCATTTGTCTTACATATTTACTCTCTTTCTAATGTGTTTCCACATATCCTCCTCCTCTCTCCCCCTCTTTCTTTCTCTCTTCTCCTCTCTCCTCCTCCTCCTCTCTTTCCCTCCTCTCACTCCAACTTCTATTTCTCTCACTTCTTTCCTCACATAAGACAAACTGAGTTCCTTCTCCTCCCACCTCTCTCTCCCTCTCTCCCTTTCTGTTCTCTCTCTCTTTCCCTCTCTCCCTCCCTCTCTCCCTCTCTCTCTCTCTCCCTCCCTCCCTCCCTCGTGTTTACTCTCATAAGACAAACTGAACTCCTTCTCCTCACACCTCTCTCTCCCTCTCTCCCTTTCTGTTCTCTCGGTTCTCTCTCTCCCTCCCTCCCTCCCTCCCTCGTGTTTACTCTCATAAAACAAACTGAGCTCCTTCTGCAGCTGCGGCGCTAAACTCGATTAAACTGATGATGGACGACGACCCGGCGAACAGAGACTTTTTCAAATCAAACTGAACAAAAGTGACTCTGATTTAGTCTGAATCACAAAAACACAGAACTCGACGAACGCGACGAACATGACGAACACGGCGTCTCCAGATGATTTAGAAGGACCCGGCCTCTCATGAAACTCTCATTTGTGTCTCCAGCTCCAGTCCAGTTGTTTTAAACCTAAACTGTTGGAGTAAACGGCTGATGATTCAAACTCTAGATTCTCTCTGTGGATAGGACACTGTTGTACTGGGGGCGTGGCCTCGTACTCTGTGTCAGTCTGAAGTCTCCTCTCTGTGTCTGCAGGATACTGTGAGGAGGCGAGGGCCGTGTGAGGAGGCGAGGGCCGTGTGAGGAGGCGAGGGCCGTGTGAGGAGGCGAGGGGCCGTGTGAGGAGGCGAGGGCCGTGTGAGGAGGCGAGGGCCCCTGTGCCCTGTGAGGAGGCGAGGGCCCCTGTGCCCTGTGAGGAGGCGAGGGCCCCTGTGAGGAGGTGAGCTGAAGAATGGAGCGCACATCTGGATCTGTGTGTGTCGCTCACACATGGAGCTGGTTAGTGACGGGTAAATGTGACTGTGTGTGTGTGTGTGTGTGCGTTACACTACAGAGACGACAGAGGAGCACCAGAGGAGGAGGAGGAGGAGGGAGAAAGAAGGGAGAGAGGAGGAGGAGGGAGAGGGAGGGAGAGGGAGAGAGGAGGGAGAGAGAGGGAGGAGGGAGAGAGGAGGGAGGAGGGAGAGAGGAGGGAGGAGGAGGAGGGAGAGAGGAGGGAGGAGGGAGAGAGGAGGAGGAGGGAGAGAGGAGGGAGGAGGAGGAGGGAGAGAGGAGGGAGGAGGGAGAGAGGAGGGAGGAGGGAGAGAGGAGGGAGGAGGAGGAGGGAGAGAGGAGGGAGAGAGGAGGAGGAGGGAGAGAGGAGGGAGGAGGGAGAGAGGAGGAGGAGGGAGAGAGGAGGGAGGAGGGAGAGAGGAGGGAGGAGGAGGGAGGAGGAGGAGGGAGAGAGGAGGGAGGAGGGAGAGAGGAGGAGGAGGGAGAGAGGAGGGAGGAGGAGGAGGGAGAGAGGAGGAGGAGGGAGAGAGGAGGAGGGAGAGGAGGTTGGAGAGAGAAAGAGGACTAGGAGGAGGAGGGAGAGAGGGAGAAGAGAGAGGAGAAGATGGAACTCTCACTCACTCTCTCTCTCTTAGTCTTTCTCTCTCACTCTCCTTCTCTCTCAGTCTCTCCATCCTTGTCTCACCCTCCATCTTTCTCTCACTGTCCTCTCTCTTTCAGTCTCTTCCTCTCTCATTCGCTTGAGCTTTGTCTCATTCTCTTTCTCTCAGTCTCTCCTTCCCTCACTCCTCCATCCGTCTCTCACTCTTTCTCTCTTTCTCTCACTCTCTCAGTCCATTTTTCTTTCTTTTCGATGATGATTTGTTACCATTTTTATTTATATCCGTGCCTAAAGTTTCACTGTGTCACTTTTCTCGTGGTAGAGATCTGCCCGATTTTATTTATTCACATTTGTTCAGGCGGATGGAGACAAACGGGCAGCAGGCCGTCCACCAGGAAAGTTCCACGGTGCAGCTTTAAGTCTCGATGAATGATGTGAAACGCCTCAAACCAAAACACACAGTGAAGTTTTACAGAAACTCTTTATGTTTCACTTTTAATCACTTTAAGAGGATTTTACAACAAACTTTCTCTCAAACTGGTACAAAAGTCGTTCCTCAACACGACGACCAAACGGACGCCCAAAGCTCAGACACTTTTATGAAAACATTAAAAAAAAAACAAAATAAAAAATGAAAGTTAATGTCCTTTTACCAAATATTATCACCCAAACAACACCAGTGCTTTTCCCCACGTTATAATTTTATTTCCTCATTAAAAACGCGCCTGAAGAGGTTTTATGCATGCATGCTAGCAGTAGCATCCTGTACGAGGCTCCGCCCACAAGCCTACGTCAGTCGCCCATGCTCCACACGGCCATTCTCCAAAAATATACAAAAACATGATACAAACTGTACACTACGACTTCACAAACCTGGTGCGACGTGCAGTAGTTTGATGAACGGGATGAACTTCTCATGGTTATGTTGTGTTAGTGCTCTGAAAGGGGAGTGACTTAGCACGAGGAGCAAACAGAGGCAGGGACTCAGAGCGCCAAAAAATCTAACTGTTTTTTTTGTTTTTTTGTCATTTTCAAAACAATAAAAGGAAACTTGGAGATCTAAATATGATACATGTTACATTTAATCCCTCAGAAAAGTAAAATACCTCCTCTTTAAACACCTCCTCTTTAAACACCTCCTCTTTAAACACCTCCTCTTTAAAGTACCTCTCAAAGTAAAAATGACATTTCGACATAAAAATTTTAGAAAAATTTGAAAAAGATATGAACAAAAACACATTTGCACACATTACTAAATAACTCAAACTACAGAGCTAACGCTAATGAGCTGTGCTTATATATTACATTTACATTCATTTAAACTTTATCTAATCCATTCTGTGGAGTCATGGGGCGTCGCGGCGTCTTTAGCTTTTTACAAAAACACAAAGCTGGAGCAAAATATGGATCTAGACCAGGAGCCACATCAACAAAATGAAAACAAAAGGGCCCGATGTGACTGTAGTATAAATGTAAATAAATGTGACCAAATGTCATGTAAAATAAATGCAACTGTTTTTAAATCTTGTTAATTAACTGTTTCTACATTTATTACTTATTTAAGTTACAAATATCACATATGGATTTGCACAGATATGAAAAACTGTCCTGATAAACTGATATTTTAAGACAGTCAGACCTTTAATTGACTTTGTCACGGGCCACATAAAAAGATGTGGCGGGCCACATTTGGCCCATGAGCCTTGAGTTTGACACACGTGATCTAGACCATTAAAAAAAAAGATTTTCATTACAATAAAAAATCCGCTTCATAAATATAAGAAAATGACAGGATATGGCTTTATGAAACAATACAACACAAATCATCTAAGAACTAAAGTATAAATATTCAAACTTTAGCGGCGTGAGATAAAACATAAAAACATGGGGCTGTTGTGAAAATAAAAATGTAAAAATAATATAAACGTTGAGGATCATCAGCGATGAGGTCACCAACGTCCAATTTTACGTTTTAAATGGATTTGTATTAAAAACGGTCTCTGGGCTCGACTGAGGACGCCTCAGAGTCCCACCGCACGAGCTGGAGGAAGCGTCTGGGCTGAGGGAAGTCTGAGACGGGCTGAAGAAAATGGATGGAAATTGTTACCACCATTATTTGTCAAAAAGTCAATGGGAAAATGAACGGGAAATGTCCTGGTCCACAGCAGGGTTTGCAGTGGGCGGGGCCTTTGCTGTGGTTTGAGTGACAGGTGGATTTAACCAATCACAGTGGAGTGTCAGAAGAGTAAAAGATAATGGGTCCATGGGTTTCAGGAAAATATTGCTTAAAACAGAAAGATAAAACACAGATAGATGCATTTTCTGTGTGTCGCTCCGTCCTGATGGAAACTGAAATAACACAAACAGGAAGTGCGTCCAGATTGGCCCTGACGACGTCCAATCGGAAGACGAGGAGGAGGATCAGATCTTAAACGTGTTCATGTGCTTCTTACACAGAGGTTTGTCCTTTTTGGAGAAGAACTTTTGCCCCTCGAGAGACGTGCAGCAAACCTGAAACACAACAACAAAAACATCAACAATCAAGTTTTAACTTTCAGGTTCCCACAGTTTAAAAAAAAAATCATCTACAGACACATAACTCTCTTTTTTCTACTCTATTCTCTTTTTTCTACTCTACTCCAACTTTACCTCAAAATAAATGGAGAAAATATGAAACAATTTGAGCCCAAACATGTCCATGAAATAAAAGGTCAGATCATGTCCACAGCAGGTCAGATAGAAACAAGGACACAGAGTCTGGACGTCCTCCCCTGAGATATTTAGCATGTTAGCATGTTAGCGTGTTAGCGTGTTAGCGTGTTAGCGTGTTAGCATGTGGTGTTTAGAGGAGGAGGTCACGGCAGCAGCTCTATGACTGACTCAATAAAACAGCAAAGCAAACGAAGGAGTTCAAGAACAAAACATTTGTTTTTCAGGAGATTTGGACCTTTACTCTCTTCCACTCTCTCTCTCTCAGTCTGTCTCTCTTACTCAGCCTCTCCATTTCTCTCTGTCTGTCTCTCCATCTTTTACTTTCCTTCCCTCTATCCGTCTCTGTCTCTCTCTCTCTCTGTCTCTCCATCTCTCTCAGTATATCTGTCTTTTTCTCTCTGTCAGTCTCTCTCTCTCTCTCTATCTCTCTCTTACTCAGTCTCAGTCCATCTCTCACTGTCCTTCTCTCTGTTGCTCCATCTCTCTCCTCTGTCAGTCTCTCTCTCTCACTCTATCTCTCTCAGTCTCTGTCTGTCCATCCCTCTCTTTCTCAGTCGCTCTCTCAGTTTCTCCATCCCTCTCTCTCACTCTCTCCCTCAGTCTCTCTGTCTCTTACTCTCTCTTTCTCTCTCTCCCAGTCCCTCCATCTCTCTCAGTACCTCTGTCTTTTTCTCTCTCTCTGTCAGTCTCTCTCTCTCTCTATCTCTCTCTTACTCAGTCTCAGTCCATCTCTCACTCTCCTTCTCTCTGTTGCTCCATCTCTCTCTCACTCTATCTCTCTCTGTCTGTCCTAAACCAGGACTGAACCAGGACTAAACCAGGACTAAACCAGGACTAAACCAGGACTAAACCAGGATTGAACCAGGACTAAACCAGGACTAAACCAGGACTAAACCAGGATTGAACCAGGACTAAACCAGGACTAAACCAGGACTGAACCAGGACTAAACCAGGACTAAACCAGGACTAAACCAGGTGTAAACCAGGACTGAACCAGGACTGAACCAGGACTAAACTAGGACCAGGACTGACCCCAAAAATGCCAAAAACTTAAACGTGAAGTTGAATTTGATGATGTAATATTTGTCAGATTTGTCCGATTACACTAAATGTCAGTTGTTTTGTTAAATCTGCTTCATAATCTAAATCCACAGACTGATCTGTTTCTCACTGTGCAGATGAAGCAGGTGTCGTGCCAGGTGTAGCCCAGAGCCTCCAGGAACCGATCCCCCGCTTCAATGGGAAACTCGCAGCCATGGCAACCGGTCCCAAACAAACTGTAAAAGTCTAAAAAAAAACACACGGAACATTCAGGAATAACACGATAGCAAAAACACGTGACGCCACACGAGACGCGGCCCGGACCTGGCTCGCAGTACGGCTCCCCGTCCTCCAGGTGGAAGCAGTTGTTTCTGATTGGCTGCTGACAGCACGCACACAGGAAGCAGTACACGTGCCACGTCTGCTTCAGGGCGTTGATCACTTCCTGTAAACATGGACAAAACACGGAATCAGTGAATGTCTTAGGTTACGGTACACGTACATTTAAAGAGGAGGTATTTACTTGTATGGGGTATTAAAGAGGAGGTATTTACTTCTGTGGGGTATTAAAGAGGAGGTATTTACTTCTGCGGGGTATTAAAGAGGAGGTATTTACTTCTGCGGGGTATTAAAGAGGAGGTGTTTACTTCTGTGGGGTATTAAAGAGGAGGTATTTACTTCTGTGGGGTATTAAAGAGGAGGTGTTTAATTCTGTGGGGTATTAAAGAGGAGGTATTTACTTCTGTGGGGTATTAAAGAGGAGGTATTTACTTCTGTGGGGTATTAAAGAGGAGGTATTTACTTCTGTGGGGTATTAAAGAGGAGGTATTTACTTCTGTGGGGTATTAAAGAGGAGGTATTTACTTCTGTGGGGTATTAAAGAGGAGGTATTTACTTCTGTGGGGTATTAAAGAGGAGGTGTTTACTTCTGTGGGGTATTAAAGAGGAGGTATTTACTTCTGTGGGGTATTAAAGAGGAGGTATTTACTTCTGTGGGGTATTAAAGAGGAGGTATTTACTTCTGTGGGGTATTAAAGAGGAGGTATTTACTTCTATGTTGTATTAAAGAGGAGGTATTTACTTCTGTGGGGTATTAAAGAGGAGGTATTTACTTCTGTGGGGTATTAAAGAGGAGGTATTTACTTTTGTGGGGTATTAACTGTAACTCAACATATTTAGATCACTATTTTTCCTTTTATTGTTTTGAAAATGCTGTATTTGATCTTGAGTTTGACACATGTGGGCTAACATATACTTTATTCTGCGTTTGACCCGTCCTTCAGTCCCGTTTGACCCGTCCTTCAGTCCCGTTTGACCCGTCCTTCAGTCTCGTTTGACCCGTCCTTCAGTCCCGTTTGACCCGTCCTTCAGTCTTTGTTTGACCCGTCCTTCAGTCCCGTTTGACCCGTCCTTCAGTCATGTTTGACCCGTCCTTCAGTCTCGTTTGACCCGTCCTTCAGTCCCGTTTGACCCGTCCTTCAGTCTTTGTTTGACCCGTCCTTCAGTCCCGTTTGACCCGTCCTTCAGTCGTGTTTGACCCGTCCTTCAGTCTCGTTTGACCCGTCCTTCAGTCCCGTTTGACCCGTCCTTCAGTCGTGTTTGACCCATCCTTCAGTCCCGTTTGACCCGTCCTTCAGTCTTGTTTGACCTGTCCTTCAGTCGTGTTTGACCCGTCCTTCAGTCGTGTTTGACCCGTCCTTAAGTCGTGTTTGACCCGTCCTTCAGTCCCGTTTGACCCGTCCTTAAGTCGTGTTTGACCCGTCCTTCAGTCCCGTTTGACCCGTCCTTCAGTCTCGTTTGACCCGTCCTTCAGTCCCGTTTGACCCGTCCTTCAGTCTTTGTTTGACCCGTCCTTCAGTCCCGTTTGACCCGTCCTTCAGTCATGTTTGACCCGTCCTTCAGTCTCGTTTGACCCGTCCTTCAGTCCCGTTTGACCCGTCCTTCAGTCTTTGTTTGACCCGTCCTTCAGTCCCGTTTGACCCGTCCTTCAGTCGTGTTTGACCCGTCCTTCAGTCTCGTTTGACCCGTCCTTCAGTCCCGTTTGACCCGTCCTTCAGTCGTGTTTGACCCGTCCTTCAGTCCCGTTTGACCCGTCCTTCAGTCTTGTTTGACCTGTCCTTCAGTCGTGTTTGACCCGTCCTTCAGTCGTGTTTGACCCGTCCTTAAGTCGTGTTTGACCCGTCCTTCAGTCCCGTTTGACCCGTCCTTAAGTCGTGTTTGACCCGTCCTTCAGTCCCGTTTGACCCATCCTTCAGTCCCGTTTGACCCGTCCTTTCAGGGGCCCATCTCCAGATCTTAAAATGTACAACATAAGTATAAAGAGGAATACGGCGTTGGCTAATGCTAACCGCTATCAGACCAGCTAAAGTTAGGACTTGTGGTAATCTCCAGCCTGATCCTTGAGTGAATCAGACCACAGTGTTAGCGCGTTAGCCTTTAGCCCCTCACATGCTCTGACCCTTTGGCCTC
Source organism: Periophthalmus magnuspinnatus (assembly GCF_009829125.3). Lineage (NCBI taxonomy): Eukaryota > Metazoa > Chordata > Actinopteri > Gobiiformes > Gobiidae > Periophthalmus > Periophthalmus magnuspinnatus. The sequence goes on along the minus strand of NC_047134.1, from coordinate 1,083,794 downwards.
AGTCTGGTCGCTCTTTTCCATTTCTCACACTTTTTCAAGCGGCTTACGGCGTCTTACAGCCTGTTTTTCGCGCCCGTCCGTGCTGATCGGGCCCACCCCTGATCCCCGGCCTCAGAGCGGGCACCAAAGCTGGGAAAAGCCGCCCAGCGTAAGCCCTGTCATGGGACCTCTGACAGAAGAGAGACGTATTAGAGACGTGAAGCGAGGAACATTCCTCTGGACGCTCTGAACGAGGCGGCTCTGCGGAGTGGAGGAGGGGACGGAGCTGTTATTGTGCACTTTTAAGGACGTTTACGACGGCTTTATATAACGATATTTCACCGCAAATAAAGTATTATCGCTTTGCAGTGACATCATGCTGTTGGGGGATTGCATGTATGTCTATGGAGAAATGTTCAGCGGTTACCATGGTGACGTTATGTAAACAGCATATTGTAAACAGCACTTTTTCAGGAGCCTGTGATCAATCCAAGAGTTCATGATTGATTTTTTTTTTCAACAAAACTGAAAAATTATTGGCTAATGCTAACGCTAGCTAGCTGGTGACTAATATTATTCTGGAGGGACTAAATCAGTTCTTTCTGTTCATATTGTGCTAAAACAAACCTCAGATTAAACTCTAACTCGAGTAATAGAGCGTCAGACAGAGCGGTGCTTCCAGTTAGCTTCACCTGGTAGAGTCTCCAAGATGGAAAAACTTAATGTAAAATGGTGGAACATTCCGGTAAAGCAAAAACATCTCCATGGAGACAAGTAGATGATGGACACTCGGCCAGAAAACAGACTTAGTGCAAAAAACAAAACAAAACAGTAACAGAAAAACTGTCAAAAACAGTAACTCCACCATTTTTGCGCCTTTAATTTATTGATTTCTGATTAATTAACAATATTTGAGTGTTTTCTGTTCCTGTAATAAATTCCCGATCATTTCTGTGGCTATTTAACATTTATTTTGTGCAATGAATATTTTCAAAGACCAAAGCAGACTCGTTTAAACCAGTCGCTCGTATTTCGCATTTGTTCAGTTTCAGGTGTTTTTATGACACTGAGCAGCTCGCCTCTCCACAGAGCTGACCAGTAACATGGAGTAGTGTGACATCTCCATGGAGACGAGCAAGAGACAGACTGCACACCAGAAAAGTTACAGAGTGAGACTTTAATACAAGCAAATGAAACAGTGGTTCCCAACTTTTCTTTTTAGCCTCAGTTTTTGAATTTTTCCAATCATTTGTGTGTGAATTTTAATTTGTTAAACCTCGTGATGTCATGAGGTGATACAGGAAGTGCTCCACTGTGTTTTTAAACTCCATGAAACTACATAAGATCTTTAAAGTGGAACAACACTTTATGTTTGCAGATGTAGACTGATCCACGACTGTACATTTCAGACTATAAGACGCTACTTTTCCCCCCACACTTTAACCCTGCGGCCTATACAACAGTGCGGCTAATTTATAGATTTGTACTGACAGCAGGGGGCGTCATTTTGCACATCACATACCCACCCCATCATGGAAAACACACAAAGTTCATCCTGTGTTTATGTCGTGTTGGAGCCAATTTTCAGGTATAGTTTGAAAAAAGTGTGTCTTAAATTAAAACTCAAAAAAACTCCGTGTTGTGTCTTTCTGTGTAAATATTTCATGTTACAACCTGTAAACCTGTGGCTTATATTTGTACACAATGTATTTTCTGTTTAAATGTAGCTGTGCGTCTTATATTCAGGTGCTCAGTAATAATAATGTGTTACTGAAACATGTGAATGAAACAAAATAGAACTCCAGGTCTGTTTTTGATGAGGAAACAGCAGAATAACAGTTTAAAGCTCACAGGAGGCCATTTTGAGGACTGTAGGACCTTTACAGACCTCACTCTCCGCTCAGACGAAGCCCCCGGTGGAGTCCGAGTCTGTGTGTCTGTGTGTCTGCCTGTCTGCGTGCCTGTCTGTCTGCGTGTCTTACCCCCATGATCTTGCCTCTACAGCGGCTGCAGGTCGGGGCGAAGAACTCCTCGTAGCAGTGCTCACAGTACACACAGCCCTGCTCCTCCACGAAGCCGATGTCCGCCAGAGACGACCGGCAGTGGGCGCAATTAAACTCCTCTTTGTGCCAGGAGCGCCCCATGGCGACCAGGAAGGGCCCCCTGGAACACGGGACACGGGACACGGACTTTTACACACAACTGTCATTAAAACGATTTAAAACTAAACAGATGCAAAAGTGATGAACATTTAACACAAGATCCACCTGAAGAATAAAAGAAGAAACAGATCAGACTGTGTGTGTGTGTGTATGTGCGTGCATATGTGTGTGTTGATGTGTGTGTGTGTGTATATTCATGTGTGCAGTCTACACACACTTGTGCAGTGTGTCATACAGAGGCGCTGCAGTTACACGCATGTTCCAAAGAGGAGCAGAGTATCACATGAGGGACACTTACACGCCTATCGCCGTGGTAACAGAGCTGTATAACACACAGATATGTGTGTTTATCAACACACGCTCTGTGTTTTATCAGATCAGTCTGGCCCCACACGCTCTGTGACGTCTGCAGAGCCAAACACCATCGTCCAATCAGATGAGAGCTTTTCCAGTGGTGCATGTGAAACACAGGAGCTCATTGGTCGACATCAATTTGAACAAAATCCTATTTTTCTCTCCTCAGATGAACCCAGTTTGTCTTTGAGGATGAATACAAATATAATTCAGATTAACAGTCCAGTGTTTCTCTCACTGATTCTGCAAAATCTGTTTTTTGTTTCCTGTGACATTTTTTCCTTTATTTTGTCTTCGTGAGCAGACATATTTGTTTTGATACAGTTGGGCCATGCCTGCCCCTGATTGGCTAATCCTCCTGTCAATCATGTCCATGTGAGTTTGGGAAGTTCAGGACTAAACCTGGACATAAACCAGGACCAAACCAGGAAGTGTGAACCATCAAAGAATCACAAAAAAACAAAAAAAAAAAACTGAACACAGAGAATGTGATGTAAAGAGTCAAGGAAGACCATTAAAGACACAGAGACATGGAAGACCATTAAAGATACAGAGCTGAGGAAGACCATCAAAGACACAGAGCTGAGGAAGACCATTAAAGATGGTGTGTACCATCTGATGACCACTAGATCACCAGATCATGAGTGTTATTGTACTGTTTGAGTGTCATATTACTGTCTTGTTTACATTCACAATACCAATAAGGTACAGAGCGATCAGATGCTACCCTCGTGGGTGTCATCTGATAGCGACTACACTGTATTTATTCTGATATTTGTTGTTTATGTCCTGCACTTTAATAACTTGTAGTTTGCACTATGTATAGAAAATTTTGCACATTTGTATATTATCTTTTGTATTGCACTTTTCATATGTAAATTGTTTTTAATGTTTGTGACAAAGGACTACAGATGGAAATTTGCATTTTGCTAAATCTGGTGCAGCCATCTTTTTAATGCATCTGCACACTGTCCTTCAAATAAATAAATAAATAAATAAATAAAGATACAGAGCTGAGGAAGACCATTAAAGACACAGAGTCAAGGAAGACCATTAAAGACACAGAGTCATGGAAGACCATTAAAGACACAGAGACATGGAAGACCATTAAAGACACAGAGACATGGAAGACCATTAAAGACACAGAGTCATGGAAGACCATTAAAGACACAGAGACATGGAAGACCATTAAAGACACAGAGACATGGAAGACCATTAAAGACACAGTGTTCACAGTGTGTTCCTGACCTGATGACCATGTGTGTGTGTGTGTGTTCTTGTGTGTTCCTGACCTGATGACCCTGTGTGTGTGTGTGTGTTCTTGTGTGTTCCTGACCTGATGACCCTGTGTGTGTGTGTGTGTTCTTGTGTGTTCCTGACCTGATGACCCTGTGTGTGTGTGTGTGTGTGTTCTTGTGTGTTCCTGACCTGATGACCCTGCTGCAGTGGGCGCACATGGGCGTCCTGGTGCCCGCGGGGTAGTGCTCTGCCATCTGCACCAGTGTGTCCTGGTCCTTGGGGTGGGGCTGAGGGAGGGGTCTGCTGGGGGCGGGGCCTTTGGGTGCGCCGCTGTTCCCCTTCATGCCAAAAGTGGGCGTGACCAAACCCGTCTGCGCTCCGTGACCTGAGGGAACAAAGAAGAAGAGATTTAAAGGCACAGTACTGGATTTTGACTCTTCATTTAAACAAGTTAAGACTTTTGTGTTCAGAACATTCTAACTATTCACCGCGATGAGTTCTTAAGCACTTTTTATAACATACAGACGCCAGAGCATGAGTGATGCTAATAGCAGCTAGCATGCTAACAGTGCACCATCGTTACTTCCTGGTTTGTAGACAATAAAGCCGCTTTGCTACTAGATGCAAACAGATTGATTTTAAATATATCTGTTTGAGATTGGACACATTTTAATTTAAATATTGATCAACAAAATAGTTCATAATAAAATCAAATTAAAAGTCCAAGTAATAGTAAAAAAAAAAAAAAAAACTTGTTATAAATCACGCCAGTTCTGCAAAATCCACTTTTCAGAGCGCTTAACCACTTTGTTTTGATTCAAAATGTCCTCTCAGGTGAAAAAAGTGTTAAAAATGTGTCGTGTTTGAGGCATTGGTTTCTAGTCGTCCTGAAGGGTGTGTGTGTTTGTCTGCTCCAGGTGTGCGAGCTATGTGACCTTTGACCTCTCTCTATAGACCCGCAGGATCGTGGCTGTGACTGACAGCTCCTGTTACAACATCCGCTCAGAGCTCCGTGTGAGGTGTCCCTGAACACCTCACACGTCTGGACACATCCCCCCGAGTGAAGGTGGACAAGGACCACCGCAATATCACCACCGCTAACACATGCTAATGCCGCTAACACATGCTAATGCCGCTAACACATGCTAATGCCGCTAACACATGATAATGCTGCTAACACATGCTAATGCCGCTAACACATCATAATGCCACTAACATATGCTAATGCCGCTAATGCCGCTAACACATGATAATGCCGCTAACACATGCTAATGCCGCTAACACATGCTAATGCTGCTAACACATCATAATGCCGCTAACACATGCTAATGCCGCTAACACATGCTAATGCCGCTAACACATCATAATGCCACTAACACATGCTAATTCCGCTAACACATGCTAATGCCGCTAACACATGCTAATGCCGCTAACACATGATAATGCCGCTAACACATGCTAATGCAGCTAACACATGATAATGCCACTAACACATGCTAATGCCGCTAACACATGATAATGCCACTAACACATGCTAATGCCACTAATACATGCTAACACGTGCTAATGCTGCTAACACATGCTAACCACCTCTAACACATGCTAACCCATCTCACATGTTAACCCTGCTAACACATGCTAATGCCACTAACACATGCTAATGCCACTAATACATGCTAACACGTGGTAATGCTGCTAACACATGCTAACCACCTCTAACACATGCTAACCCATCTCACATGTTAACCCTGCTAACACATGCTAATGCCACTAACACATGCTAATGCCACTAATACATGCTAACACGTGGTAATGCTGCTAACACATGCTAACCACCTCTAACACATGCTAACCCATCTCACATGTTAACCCTGCTAACACATGCTAATGCCACTAACGCATGCTAAACATGATAACACAGGCTAGTGCCACTAACACATACTAACCTGCTAACCACCTCGAACACATGCGAACCCCGCTAACACATGTTAACCCCGCTAACACATTCTAACCATGCTAACACATGCTATTGCCGCTAACACATGCTAAGTGGAGAAATGTCTAGTGAGATGTGTTACCAAGTGATTTTTATTTATTTATTTATTTATTTTTTGTATTATTATTATTATTTGTTTAGTAATGTAGGAAAGAGCCAGGCTTTAAAGCTGCATTATGTAACTTTTCTTCTTGCCATTACCTGAAACGTTCCATAGTGTGGCATTAAACATGTCCTACATCTACATTAATCCAGTGTAGACTATATTAGTTTCCTGCGTCTGCGTTTGCGTCAATACAAACTTTTTCAGCGCCGTTTATGAAGGTGTCTCCACTGATCTGAAGTTTATTTTCATTAAATAAAACACAGACATGAAGTGCACCGTTACAGTGTGTCCCACCTACAGTGTGTCCCACCTACAGGGTGTCCCACCTACAGGGCGTCCCACCTACAGAGTGTCCCACTACAGACAGGACTGTCCCGTTCATAGTCCTGTTTCACACAGAGCTGCAGACGTCTGTCTCAGAACTGCTCCAGTGTCTTTGGTAAATATTATCTTTGTGTGTATGTGTGTGTTTGTATGTGTGTGTATGTATATGTTCGTGTGTGTATATGTGTGTATGTGTGTGTCTGTGTGTGTGTGTGTGTGTTTGTACCTGTGGGGGTGTACGTGTGTGTATATGTGTGTAAGTGTGTTTCTGTGTATGCTTGTGTGTGTGTATGTGTGTAAGTGTGTTTGTACCTGTGTGTGTGTGTTTATGTGTGTTTCTGTGTAGGGGTGTGTATGTATGTGTGTGTGTTTGTGTGTGTGTTTGTGTGTGTGTGTGTGTTTAATGGTCTCAGTTTAAAGTCGTTCTTTCTGATTTGTATCGTCTTAAAAACGTCAAAGGTCCAGAGTCAAACCTGACTGAGCTTATTCATTCAGAACATCCTAATGACTCACCATGATGAGCTTATAAACACTTTCGACAACTTTCAGGACCCGGGGGCGGAGTTCTGTCATGACTATAACAACAACAAGCATGCTAATGTGCACTTCCTGATTGTCGGACAGTTAAATCTTTGTACTTGGATGCAGAGGACACACGGTGGACAGAGTTTAGCTCATGTGAGACACGTTTTACTCCAATAAAACCAGAAGAAACCGCCACGTTACAGAAGACCCATTGTGCTTGTGTCTTTATGGTTCTCATCTCTGACCATTCTGTTATAATTTACACATTTTAAATCACAATATTCATCTAAAACGACTTAATAAAAGAAACACTTTAACAAAACGCCACATGGACAATCGCTCAGTAAAAGCCCGGCCCACATAAATCACTTTTACACCTCTGGACGTCCCGTAGAGGCGGGGTTTATTAATCGCCCGTAAAAAGGAGATTGAGTTTGCGTTCTAAATAAGCTAGTTATTTTTAGCCGTCTCTGCGGGTTAGCTGACATTCTGAACGCCGTAACTTATGCTAAGAAAACAGTCGGGGCTCGGCGGTGTGATTATATTGCCAGTTAATTTAGTGAAAACACTGAGGTACACGGCCGCCGTCTCAGCCGAACACACGGGCTCTGTTCACTCCGGGACGTTATGCAAGATTTGTGGATGTGCCCGTGTAATCCAAACCTAAACATATCCCCACATGCGTCTGTACACCGCGCCGACGGTTAAACAAGGATTAAATAACAGTTAAAGGGACACGTTAAAGGGATATAGTACGGCAGATTCTTTTTCACTTTCAGTCCAGCGTAAACGATATTGAGCCAACACAACTTAAAAGTGACTATTTGGAGCTTTCTCCCGTCGTTTCCTCGTCAAAAACGTGTCTGAAGACGTTTTTAAATGTCATCCGGGCATGTTTGAGTAATCTAGAGATCTCTCCCAGGCCTTATTCAAACCTTTCTTACGGTTAACTATAAGATTCTGTGCGAGGCTCCGCCCACGAGCCTACATCACCCGCGCTCCCGCCATCGACTGTATGTATCAGACGTGTCAAAGTCAGGCCCGAGGGCGAAATTTGGCCCTCATTATAATAACATATGGCCCGCGAGATCATATCACGTAAGTATCAGAGCTGTCCCGCCGCCTGGTTTAACACATGCACTGCTAATACTACAAGTCCCAGAATGCTTTGCAAATACGTTGGCTCCGCCCCCATCACTTCTGTTGTATTTGGCATCTGCTCCTGTCGCCTCACTCTAATTTAATCCACCTCTTCTGAAAAACACGCAGATGTTGTTCAAATGTTTCAATAAATGTTTAGTTTGATCCAAGACTTAGTCCCAGATTTTAATTTTGTTCCTCTGTGAATTTCAGTTTGACTCCCCTGGTCTATAAAACGGGACGTAGCTAACAAGCTAGCCGCCACGTTCCGAGTAGGAAGTTAGCAAGGGGCGCTCTTCTGGCTCCACATTAGAAAACATTTCTCATTTTGGTCTTAAATGTTCGTATTAACCCTCTACATGATCCTGGGGTTTTTTATTTCACTATTGTGTCTGTAAATCGAGATATGAACATTAAAAACAGACCAATCAGACGCCTTCTTTCCCCGAGGTCGCTCCTGTTAGCGTTAGCAACAGGTTTGATTGACATAGGCTCTTTGGTTGCTATGGTACGCGCGCAAACCTGGTGTGATGTGCAGTAGTGTCATTAGTGCGATGCAGCTGATTGTGTTGTGACAGTGCTCTGAAGGGGGAGGGGCTTAGCACAGAGAGCAAAGGGGGAGGAGCAAGTAAAATACCCTCACTAAGTAGTCAAATAAACATTTAAAATTAAAAAGTGTTATTATAAATGACTCACCCGGAGCTGGACCCTTGACCATAGTTTTGACCACTGCGGTGTCGTGGCTGTTCACCGCCGGCTCCGCCCCCTCGTCACTACGGAAACAGCACAACACACGGGCAAATAAGACGCGACTTTTAGCAAAATTAATTGTATTCTAAAGTCTGCGGACAAAAACTCAGGATAAAAACATGTCTGCCTGCACTTTATCTGAGGAACAGCGCCCTCTGTCTGTCACATCCTCTCAGGCTTTAACACAGTAAGACCAGACTGAAAACCAGCCACTTCTCCCTGGTATTTAACACTAGCCCCGCCTCTTCTCCCTGGTATTTAACACTAGCCCCGCCCCTTCTCCCTGGTATTTAACACTAGCCCGCCCCTTCTCCCTGGTATTTAACACTAGCCCCGCCCCTTCCCCCTGTTATTTAACACTACATGTTTTTTTGTTCTTTTCTGTGTTTTGTGTTGTCTGTGTGTTTGTTTTTTGTTGACTTTTGGGCAGCTGAAGTTGTGCTATAAAAATAAAATGTATTTAATTTTTATACTTTCCTTAAAAAAAAAAAAGAAAAAGAAAAAGTGTAATTCCCTTTTTTTAGCCACCATTTTGTTAACATTTATATGTGCAATTTTATGTTTAAAATCATACATTAAACGAAAAAAAAAGACTGAAATCTGAACTGTTGAACTAATCCAAGAATTGCAGCCATTACAGAACATGTTTGTAGAGGTTTAAGCTGTGAGGTCAACAGCTTTTACACAGAATAAGACCCAGTGGAGACGCAGGGAGGGCATCTGACACAGGGACATTACAGAACATGTTTGTAGAGGTTTAAGCTGTGAGGTCAACAGCTTTTACACAGAATAAGACCCAGTGGAGACGCAGGGAGGGCATCTGACACAGGGACATTACAGAACATGTTTGTAGAGGTTTAAGCTGCGAGGTCAACAGCTTTTACACAGAATAAGACCCAGTGTAGACGCAGGGAGGGCATCTGACACAGGGACACATTACAGAACATGTTTGTAGAGGTTTAAGCTGCTAGGTCAACAGCTTTTACACAGAATAAGACCAGTGGAGACGCAGGGAGGGCATCTGACACAGGGACATTACAGAACATGTTTGTAGAGGTTTAAGCTGCGAGGTCAACAGCTTTTACACAGAATAAGACCCAGTGGAGACGCAGGGAGGGCATCTGACACAGGGACATTACAGAACATGTTTGAAGAGGTTTAAGCTGTGAGGTCAACAGCTTTTACACAGAATAATCCCGTGGTATTCAGACTTCAGACTCTCCTAAATACTCAAACTGCTCGGACGCGGTGTCCTGTATTGAAGATTTGACTTATCATTAAAACCCTTTTTGTTTCTTGAGGTTTGTTGTTGAATTCCGGGCAGTGTTTTGGTTCCAAGGCCGACGTCACAAGGCCATGAGGAGGCGCTGTGTCTGAGGTCACATTCTCTCATGGGTCAGAGTGTTCGCGGCTTATCTCACTCTGTTTTCACACTTTTACAGTACGTCTCTCACTCAGACATTCAATTCAGTGTTTTATTGCTAAAAATGATACTGGATACGCTTGTAATGCATCACTGTGGAACATTACACAGAAATAACACAGTAAAACGGTCAACGGACACATTTTTATACAGCGCTTTTCCACCTTTAAGACGCTCAAAGCACTTTCTATTCTCATAAATACACTCCCTCTCCCCTCATTCTCTCTGCTATTTCAGCTCACACTACGGTCAGCCGCAGCAGCATTACCATAAGCCTCCTCAGCCTCTCCATTTCCTCTTCTTTCCTAACATCCAGGCCTCTAATTCCACATTTTAATCACGTTTAAGTGCAGCTTTAATCACGTTTAGAGTAAGCAGAGTGTTTGTGACCTGCTTATCGCCATGGAGAACATCCCGCACTGTGACATTTTAACCTTTTTCTGTCGCCATGGTGAAAAACAGCCCAAAAAAACAAATGCAACCAGGTCAGATCTGCGGAGAGACGACCCCGCGCTCCACAGGAATACACTTTTTAACTTGCAAAGACACATGTTCTTTAATGTTTAATGCCAGACTGTGGAACATTCCAGACAAAGAAGCTGCTGTGCCATGTCGACGGAGCAGCTGGCGTACTTCAGAAATGTTACGTAGTCAAACTTTAACAGTAAACACGTATACACCCAGGGCAGAATCACATTTAAGCTGGTCTTCAAACTGCTTTTCCGTTTCTCTGAATGAATGGCGTCTTTATTAGCTCCGCCTCCGCGTGTGTTTCCACGTGAACATGGGTGGCCTCGCGTCTCTCGTCTCTCGGCCCGTGCACGTCTCTGCGCCAGCGTTTGGACTGTAGCCACGGCAACCATTAAAACACGGCGATAGTGATGGCGCGGCGTCAGAACCGCTCAGGGAGGAGTGTTTCAGGATGTTTAAGTTTAAAGGATGTTCATTTAGTTTTATTCACACGTTTAACACTCTCACTCTTCTCTCAAACTGAAAACACTCTGTTCCACCTTGTGATGTCATCATGTGGTGATACAGGAAGTGCTCCAGACGCCTTCAGCAGATAACGAACAAAAGGTAAAACAAAGATATTCAACAACAAAAGCAACAATTTAAGGCGATTCGTGGCTACAAATATCAGTTAAATCAGTGCTATTGTGATTGAGTCTCTATGGTTCTCATTTCTGTGGATCATTCTGTTTTAATTTACACATTTTACATCACAACATTCAACTAAAGCGACTTAATAAAAAGAAACAAATCCTACGAGTGTCACCGATTAAGAAAATAAAACTGGGGAAGGAAGTGCGGACGTCACAGTGGGCGTGTCACAGTGGGCGTGTCACAGTGGGCGTGTCACAGTGGGCGTGTCACAGTGGGCGTGGCACAGTGGGCGTGTCACAGTGGGCGTGGCACAGTGGGCGTGGCACAGTGGGCGTGGCACAGTGGGCGTGTCACAGTGGAGGTTAAACGGGGGTAGATGGACAAAATGGCAGTAAATGTTGAGGGGAATCAACTATAACATGGTTTAAAACTCTACCACTTGATGACATCACAAGGTGGAACAGAGCATTTCGAGCTTTGCAGATGTGTTGCTCAAACATGTGTGACTGAAACAAAACACAACTCCAGTGTGTTTTCGATGACGTAACAGTTTTACGACGCGCCTTAAAGCTGCAGGAGTCTGTTTTGTGTCTTTAAACTGTTCCTTGGCTCGTTGCTAAATTCCTGACCGTGTTTCTCGTCCAAGTCCGGCCGACGTTTTGGACCCGAGCTGCGCCGCTGCGGCCAGAGAGACAGGTGTTATGGCAACAGCGGCCTCCACTCCCAAACCCGGACCTCCCGTGATCCTCCGCTCTCACACAGGGGCCCAGTGTCCGGCGCCGCGGCCTCCGGGAGCGACAGGTTCTGAGTAAACGGCGGCGAGGCCAGTGTGGGTGGGCATCAGGGCTCAGCGGTGACGGGCGCGCGGAGTTTGTGCCAGCGTTTAAAGCAGATGTGTGGGGTAAATAACTCACGGCTGACAACCAGCACGGTGGCACAGCCGGTACAGCCGCCGCCTCACAGCGAGAAGGTCCGGAAACACGTCCACCAGACTGTGAATCGGGACGAGGGGGCGTAACACTTCACAACATCACATGACTGTACATAAAAAAAGACCTTTACCTTTCCAAAGTGTTTAACCACAAACTGTATCAAATATATAATAATGTGATAATAATGTAGCATGGCAGGATTATTGACAGTGGCAGCTAATGCTAACACTTTGTCTAGCTTAGCCTCGCTTTAGCTTCTTACCGTAGCCTCCCTCGTTCACTTCCTGTCACAGTTTATACACAGGGGTGGGCAAACTAAGGCCCGGGGACCTCACACGGCCCGTTGGTCTTATTAATCCGGCCCACGAACGTGACCAAGTTATAGTAAAATAGTTTGGGTTAAACCTTGTTAAATTTACCCCTGTAATGTCAACATTTTCCCAAAAGAGGGCGCACTTCAGCTACGTCGACCTTGTTCTCATGTGTCATTCTCTTATTCTTTTATCGGCGTTTCTGCAAAAATGAGTTTATCAAAGAAAAGTGGACAGTGAGCTCTGTCCACTTTTGTCCACTGTGTGTCTGATGTGACAAGAAACCGCCGCGGTTTTCAAAGACAATATCAGCCGTCACTTTGCTATGAAGCACAACTACGCTAGCTAGCAGTCAACTCAGGAACGAGCGGCTACGGCTCAGAGGCAGCTCATTTACAAACTCAGCTACAATTTTTTTCACCGACAAACACGATTCAAGAGTCAAGAACCAAGGCAAGTTTTTTACTGGCATTAAAATGAGCAAAAAGCAGCAAACCTTTATCCATTTAACAAAAACTAAATGCGTTTGGAAGAGAATTTGTACACTGAGTCTTGTATATTCACACTTTGCTCCATGTTACAGGTCAAATGTTTAATGTCATATTTACACATATATGTCCTGGCCCCGCCCCCTGTCCTGGCCCCGCCCCCTGTCACATTTAGACCCACTGTGGCCCGAGGGTCAAACACTTTGTCCACTCCTGGAATAAACCGTAGATCCAGAATCAGAACCTCGTTAGCTTTAAATGACTGTGATTTGTTTTTAGCACGAGAGAGAAAAAGCAAATGTAGAAGTGCCCCAGAGCGCCCCCTGTCCTTGGACCGACCATGAAAACTCTGTGTACCTGGTGATACTTTGTGGTACAGAGTATTTCACGTATGAAAACAGGAAACGCTGCTGCCGTTAGCATTACCCGCTAACAGCCGCCATTAGCGTTAGCTTCAAATTGGCTAATCACAGGTGACACGTCCAGCAGGAAACAGGACGACGGCCCGGGACAGTCGTTTATTACACACGATTACACAACAGAGCGATAATATTCTCCACCAATCACAGCAATTAAACAGAGAAATGACACGCACTGTGATTGGACGAATGAGAGGAGGAGGAGGAGGAGGAGAGGAGGAGGAGGAGGAGAGGAGGAGGGGGAGGAGAGGAGGAGGGGGAGGAGAGGAGGAAGTGGACAGGAGGAGAGGAGGAGGAGAGGAGGAGGAGGAAGAGAGGAGGAAAGGAGGAGGAGAAGGAAGAGGAGGGGAGGAGAGGAGGAGGACAGGAGGAGAGGAGGAGGACAGGAGGAGGAGAGGAGGAGGAGGAGAGGAGGAGGAGGGGGAGAGGAGGAGGAGGAAGAGGAGGAGGAGGAAGAGGAGGAGGAGAGGAGGAGGAAGAGGAGGGGGAGGAGAGGAGGAGGAGAGGAGGAGGAGGGGGAGAGGAGGAGGAGAGGAGGAGGAAGAGAAGGGGGAGGAGAGGAGGAGGACAGGAGGAGGAGAGGAGGAGGAGAGGAGGAGGAAGAGGAGGAGGACAGGAGGAGGCGGAGAGGAGGAGGAGAGGAGGAGAACAGGAGGAGGTAGAGGAGGAGGAGAGGAGGAGGAGGAAAGGAGGAGGAGGAGAGGAGGAGGAAGAGGAGGAGGGGGAGGAGAGGAGGAGGAGGCGGAGAGGAGGAGGTAGAGGAGGAGGATGGGGAGGAGGAGAGGAGGAGGAGAGGAGGAGGAAGAGGAGGATGGGGAGGAGGAGAGGAGGACAAGAGGAGGAGGAGGGAGAGGAGAGGGGGGAGAAAAGGAAGAGGAGAAAGAGAGGAAGGAGAGGGAAAAGGAGGACACATGTAGGATCATTATTTCCTCCAGAGAAATGGGAGAAAAGGCCGACATCACCACGACGACTGTCCACAAATGAACAACAACATGAAACTAAACTGTCCACTACGACTTCACAAACCTGGTGTGATGTGTGAAACAAAAACACCATTTCAAAGTCTCATCTGTGTTTTAAGGAGTAAATATTTAAACTCGTGTTTTTAGAGCAGCTTCTCTCAGTCTGATGGAGATGGAGCTGTAGCTCCGCCCCCTACAGGACGTGTGGCTTTTGTTGAACCAGTGAACACGCGGTAACAGGGCCACACCGCACATGCTCCGTTTTACAGTGTGACATTTACCGTGAGACAAAGTCAAACATCATCAGATTTAAGTCGGACTAAAAACGTGGCCTAGTTTTTTCTACTTTTGTCATTTTGGTGAAGGTTATAATTTTACTTCCTGGTTTGACACGGCTAACAGGCTAACAGGCTAACAGGCTAACGGCTAACAACCATAATGTTAACACTAATAAAAAATAATAAATAATAGTAATAAATAATCAAAATAAATGTTTAATATATTTTAAATAATATTATAGTATTTTTTTAATATTTCAATAATATTTTCCTTTATTTTGTTGAACAGAATGTGGAGGACGGTCCTCAAACGCCCTCCAGGGGGCGTCAAATGTGCTAATGTCCATAAAAGAAGCACAAGGCGTTAAATAATAATAATAAAACTCATGACACATAAAACACAACAAGTTTAACAGGAAATGCCCCAGGGAGAAGTGCACTACCCAGAACAAGCATAATGATGATAATAAGAGTCAGAAATAGAGAAAATTAGGGTTTACAGACAAAAGGATTATATATTAACACATAAATACAAAATAACATGTATTATTATTATTATTATTATTATTATTATTATTACGCCTCATTCCTCGTGTCTTTATTTTGTACTTTTCCCACCAAAGTCAGGACTAAACACATGAATCTGTCAAATGCACCTTCAGGTCACTCATCTGAGCAGAAGTGGGTGGAGTTCATGTGGTGATGTCATCGTTTCATTAGAGGGCGGGGTCTATAAACCATTTTTAAAATAAAAAAATAAAAAACGTATGATCCACAAATGTTGAATCTCGTCTTTATTTGTTTGAGATCAGCTTCATAAACCTGTGATTTCATCTCCACTGTTATGAAAAACACACATTTCACTTTTGTTTTTGTTTATTTTTAGTTTATTTAAAGTGACAGAGAAGAGGCTGAACTGTGAGTGTTTGTTCCACGTGGACCGGCTCAGTGATCACAGAGATATGAACCATCAAATAAACCAGGTGGAGCTGTGCTGCCCTCTGCTGGTGAGCTGTGAAACTACAGCACAAACACTGAGGAGGACCTGACATTTTTATTATCATTATGTCATTATGTCATTATTAGTCTATTAAATTCACTCTGTTCTGACAAATATGTGAAAATAACAGTGAAAAAATATTGTGTTGTCAACTGTTAAACACTCAGAGCTCACTGTCCACTTTTCTTTTCTTTGATAAACTCATTTTTGCAGAAGAGCCGATAAAAGAATAAGAGAATGACACGTGTGAACAAGGTCGACGTAGCTGAAGTGCGCCCTCTTTTGGGGAAATGTTGATATTACAGGGGAAGGGTAAATTGACCAAGGTTTACACTTATTTTAATACAATTTGGTCACGTACGACGGGCCGGATTAATAAGACCAACGGGCCGTGTGTGGCCCCGGGGCCGTAGTTTGCCCACCCCTGATTTAAACTAAAACATTTTGTCACAGTTTGATCGATGTCATATTTTTGTTTTGAAAAAGAAATAAAACAACTATGACTGTGCCAAATAAAAGCTGCTGTTTCAGTTTTAAATCAACTCAGTGACGAGGAAACTCACAGCAGACGGATCCCACTGACGATAAATCAAATACTGACACATTCTCTCAGGTTATTTACCCGGGATCCAGATCACACACGTCTCCAGTACGAGTGTGATTGACAGGTGGATTAGCCAATCAGGGACAGGCACGGTCCAGCCACGTACACAGAAAAGGAGAAAAATGTCACAGGACGCTGGAAAACAAGGAGAATGAAGCTAAAACTGTGAATCTGAGGTGAATCTGAGGTGAGGGAAATGACCGATGAGCGAACTTTGACTAAAATATCCTAACATGTTCTTTATACTTAAAAGAACTGAAATAAAGGAAGGAAACGGAAAGACTCAGAGCAAAGAAAGAGAAAAGATTTATTAGCTGCAGAAAATAAAATGATAGATATATTTAAGCTCAAACACATGGCACGTTTACATCCCACAGTTTTTGTTTTTTTTGTTATAGTCACTGACATAAAGGTTAACTACGTAACATTTTGCACATGGACACATACAGTATATTACAGCGGCCCGTTTCAGTTTCAGCAGGTTCAGCCCCAACATTCAGCTCCAGAAAAAGAAAAAAACAAGCGGCGTCCAGTGAAACGTCTAAAAGTCGAGCTAAACTTTGAGCAGAGGGATCAGGACGCTCGTCTGAAGAAAGAAGCTGATTGGTTAATGCAGAATCGTGCCGTGACCTCCGCTCGTCCTACAGTATCTACGTCACATTCTTCAAACAAAAGTAAACATTTTGCACGTCCCGTAACGTTTGAACTCACCGCGACGTTCGGGACATTTTTTTTTTTTAATATAAAGTACACGGATCGTACAAAGGACATTGACCTTTCACCTTTGACCTCTGACCTCCAGTCGTCGTCACAAACTCGTACTTTCTGAAAGCGTTAGACGTACTCGGTCCAGCCACTGCAGTTCACCCTCGCAGCCTGTTGATGGCAGCGTCGTGCACGAAAAGAGTCTGAAATCCAACAGAACCCGAAGCTAACGCGGCTAATGTTAACACGGCTAATGTTAACGCGGCTAATGTAAACGCGGCTAATGTAAACGCGGCTAATGTTAACGCGGCTAATGTAAACACGCCGCGTTTAACCACTATTATTAAAGAGGCGCTGAGTCACTTTTCCACCTGCTTGTCTGTCTCCGTGGAGATGTTACTGCTTTGGAATCATCCACAGTGCGGCATTAAAGCAGGAGGTGCCAGATCTGTGGAGAGATGAGCCCACTCGCAGTAAGAAAGCAGAGTTTTTTGGGTTTTTTTGGGGTTTTTTTGCAACAAGTGAGATACATTTAAAGCCCTACTGTGGAATATTCCAGGCAAAGCAGTAACAGTACTGCACAGTATCCATGGAGACAACCAT